>NW_027447042.1:0-357500 GCF_038048845.1 Mixophyes fleayi | reverse complement strand
GAGAGCACATTAGGACAAAATATGCAATAAGATAGAGGCAAAGGGAGATGGCTGCTGGGAATGTATTTATTTTTATCCCAGAACACCTTTAAATCTAAGTATTAATACTACGTTGATGTACTTTTCAAATTGGAGAGCTACTTTTTACTAAAAGTACATCTCCCTTATATAATTAAGTATAATGCAGACCTGCTCAAAAGCTTAGTATAATTAAAGAAGTCTTATGCCATAAATGATGATGATGATGATGATGATGAGAGCTGCTTATGTGAATGTCTATAGTGGTTTTCTCTACCAGTGTCACTGTATTAGACAACTGTTATCAAACTTAGCAATAATGATGCATTAATCTGCCAATCAAGTGTGGAAGCTTGCTATGTGTATAGGCATAGTAAACACATATCATCATCATCCTCATTATCATTTATTTATATAGTGTCACTAATAGCGCAGCGCTGTACAGAGAACCCATTCACATCAGTCCCTACCCTATTGGAGCTTACAGTCTAAATTCCCTAATATAGACACACACTCACACACAGAGAGAGAGGGAGAGACTAGGGTCAATTTTGATAGCAGCCAATTAACCTAACAGTATGTTTTTTGGAGTGTGGGAGGAAACCGCAGCACCCGGAGGAAACCCACGCAAACACAGGGAGAACATACAAACTTCACACAGATAAGGCCATGGTTGATATAAGTACTGGCTCTGCTTACCATTGTCCAGTCTAGTACATAACTGTATTAATGCTGTGAAATATTATTACTTTGAATGCCTTAAATATGCAAGAGCGCATTTGGGTAAGTTTATGCTAATAAAAGATATATGCACTTTTCTTGCCTACCCATACTATTTAATAACCACCAAAAATTAAGCAATGTGTGGGCACTGCTTCCAGTTGAAATCAGTCTGTCTGTCTGTCTATCTATCTATCTATCTATCTATCTATCTATCTATCTATCTATCTATCGGTCTGTCTATCTTTAAAACTGAAAGACATCCATTAAAAATACACAATGACAGCATATTTAGTGTGTAATTGATGCTAAAACACAATTCTCACTCTCCTAATATAGCTGATTTTTGACAATGAACTGCATTTTTCATGTGAAGCATTTGATGTCATAAAGATGTAAACCTCACAAAGCAATTCTGTCACTGGTCAGTTTGCTTGACAGACATCTGACTTTAGCCAATGGAAACATGGTGACATGTAAATATGAAAGCACATTAGGACAAAATATGCAATAAGATAGAGGCAAAGGGAGATGGCTGCTGGGAATGTATTTATTTTTATCCCAGAACACCTTTAAATCAAAGTATTAATACTACGTTGATGTACTTTTCAAATTGGAGAGCTACTTTTTACTAAAAGTACATCTCCCTTATATAATTAAGTATAATGCAGACCTGCTCAAAAACTTAGTATAATTAAAGAAGTCTTATGCCATAAATGATGATGATGATGATGATGAGAGCTGCTTATGTGAATGTCTATAGTGGTTTTCTCTACCAGTGTCACTGTATTAGACAACTGTTATCAAACTTAGCAATAATGATGCATTAATCTGCCAATCAAGTGTGGAAGCTTGCTATGTGTATAGGCATAGTAAACACATATCATCATCATCCTCATTATCATTTATTTATATAGTGTCACTAATAGCGCAGCGCTGTACAGAGAACCCATTCACATCAGTCCCTACCCTATTGGAGCTTACAGTCTAAATTCCCTAATATAGACACACACTCACACACAGAGAGAGAGGGAGAGACTAGGGTCAATTTTGATAGCAGCCAATTAACCTAACAGTATGTTTTTTGGAGTGTGGGAGGAAACCGCAGCACCCGGAGGAAACCCACGCAAACACAGGGAGAACATACAAACTTCACACAGATAAGGCCATGGTTGATATAAGTACTGGCTCTGCTTACCATTGTCCAGTCTAGTACATAACTGTATTAATGCTGTGAAATATTATTACTTTGAATGCCTTAAATATGCAAGAGCGCATTTGGGTAAGTTTATGCTAATAAAAGATATATGCACTTTTCTTGCCTACCCATACTATTTAATAACCACCAAAAATTAAGCAATGTGTGGGCACTGCTTCCAGTTGAAATCAGTCTGTCTGTCTGTCTATCTATCTATCTATCTATCTATCTATCTATCTATCTATCTATCTATCTATCTATCTATCGGTCTGTCTATCTTTAAAACTGAAAGACATCCATTAAAAATACACAATGACAGCATATTTAGTGTGTAATTGATGCTAAAACACAATTCTCACTCTCCTAATATAGCTGATTTTTGACAATGAACTGCATTTTTCATGTGAAGCATTTGATGTCATAAAGATGTAAACCTCACAAAGCAATTCTGTCACTGGTCAGTTTGCTTGACAGACATCTGACTTTAGCCAATGGAAACATGGTGACATGTAAATATGAGAGCACATTAGGACAAAATATGCAATAAGATAGAGGCAAAGGGAGATGGCTGCTGGGAATGTATTTATTTTTATCCCAGAACACCTTTAAATCTAAGTATTAATACTACGTTGATGTACTTTTCAAATTGGAGAGCTACTTTTTACTAAAAGTACATCTCCCTTATATAATTAAGTATAATGCAGACCTGCTCAAAAGCTTAGTATAATTAAAGAAGTCTTATGCCATAAATGATGATGATGATGATGATGAGAGCTGCTTATGTGAATGTCTATAGTGGTTTTCTCTACCAGTGTCACTGTATTAGACAACTGTTATCAAACTTAGCAATAATGATGCATTAATCTGCCAATCAAGTGTGGAAGCTTGCTATGTGTATAGGCATAGTAAACACATATCATCATCATCCTCATTATCATTTATTTATATAGTGTCACTAATAGCGCAGCGCTGTACAGAGAACCCATTCACATCAGTCCCTACCCTATTGGAGCTTACAGTCTAAATTCCCTAATATAGACACACACTCACACACAGAGAGAGAGGGAGAGACTAGGGTCAATTTTGATAGCAGCCAATTAACCTAACAGTATGTTTTTTGGAGTGTGGGAGGAAACCGCAGCACCCGGAGGAAACCCACGCAAACACAGGGAGAACATACAAACTTCACACAGATAAGGCCATGGTTGATATAAGTACTGGCTCTGCTTACCATTGTCCAGTCTAGTACATAACTGTATTAATGCTGTGAAATATTATTACTTTGAATGCCTTAAATATGCAAGAGCGCATTTGGGTAAGTTTATGCTAATAAAAGATATATGCACTTTTCTTGCCTACCCATACTATTTAATAACCACCAAAAATTAAGCAATGTGTGGGCACTGCTTCCAGTTGAAATCAGTCTGTCTGTCTGTCTATCTATCTATCTATCTATCTATCTATCTATCTATCTATCTATCTATCTATCGGTCTGTCTATCTTTAAAACTGAAAGACATCCATTAAAAATACACAATGACAGCATATTTAGTGTGTAATTGATGCTAAAACACAATTCTCACTCTCCTAATATAGCTGATTTTTGACAATGAACTGCATTTTTCATGTGAAGCATTTGATGTCATAAAGATGTAAACCTCACAAAGCAATTCTGTCACTGGTCAGTTTGCTTGACAGACATCTGACTTTAGCCAATGGAAACATGGTGACATGTAAATATGAAAGCACATTAGGACAAAATATGCAATAAGATAGAGGCAAAGGGAGATGGCTGCTGGGAATGTATTTATTTTTATCCCAGAACACCTTTAAATCTAAGTATTAATACTACGTTGATGTACTTTTCAAATTGGAGAGCTACTTTTTACTAAAAGTACATCTCCCTTATATAATTAAGTATAATGCAGACCTGCTCAAAAGCTTAGTATAATTAAAGAAGTCTTATGCCATAAATGATGATGATGATGATGATGATGAGAGCTGCTTATGTGAATGTCTATAGTGGTTTTCTCTACCAGTGTCACTGTATTAGACAACTGTTATCAAACTTAGCAATAATGATGCATTAATCTGCCAATCAAGTGTGGAAGCTTGCTATGTGTATAGGCATAGTAAACACATATCATCATCATCCTCATTATCATTTATTTATATAGTGTCACTAATAGCGCAGCGCTGTACAGAGAACCCATTCACATCAGTCCCTACCCTATTGGAGCTTACAGTCTAAATTCCCTAATATAGACACACACTCACACACAGACAGAGAGGGAGAGACTAGGGTCAATTTTGATAGCAGCCAATTAACCTAACAGTATGTTTTTTGGAGTGTGGGAGGAAACCGCAGCACCCGGAGGAAACCCACGCAAACACAGGGAGAACATACAAACTTCACACAGATAAGGCCATGGTTGATATAAGTACTGGCTCTGCTTACCATTGTCCAGTCTAGTACATAACTGTATTAATGCTGTGAAATATTATTACTTTGAATGCCTTAAATATGCAAGAGCGCATTTGGGTAAGTTTATGCTAATAAAAGATATATGCACTTTTCTTGCCTACCCATACTATTTAATAACCACCAAAAATTAAGCAATGTGTGGGCACTGCTTCCAGTTGAAATCAGTCTGTCTGTCTGTCTATCTATCTATCTATCTATCTATCTATCTATCTATCTATCTATCTATCTATCTATCTATCTATCGGTCTGTCTATCTTTAAAACTGAAAGACATCCATTAAAAATACACAATGACAGCATATTTAGTGTGTAATTGATGCTAAAACACAATTCTCACTCTCCTAATATAGCTGATTTTTGACAATGAACTGCATTTTTCATGTGAAGCATTTGATGTCATAAAGATGTAAACCTCACAAAGCAATTCTGTCACTGGTCAGTTTGCTTGACAGACATCTGACTTTAGCCAATGGAAACATGGTGACATGTAAATATGAAAGCACATTAGGACAAAATATGCAATAAGATAGAGGCAAAGGGAGATGGCTGCTGGGAATGTATTTATTTTTATCCCAGAACACCTTTAAATCTAAGTATTAATACTACGTTGATGTACTTTTCAAATTGGAGAGCTACTTTTTACTAAAAGTACATCTCCCTTATATAATTAAGTATAATGCAGACCTGCTCAAAAGCTTAGTATAATTAAAGAAGTCTTATGCCATAAATGATGATGATGATGATGATGAGAGCTGCTTATGTGAATGTCTATAGTGGTTTTCTCTACCAGTGTCACTGTATTAGACAACTGTTATCAAACTTAGCAATAATGATGCATTAATCTGCCAATCAAGTGTGGAAGCTTGCTATGTGTATAGGCATAGTAAACACATATCATCATCATCCTCATTATCATTTATTTATATAGTGTCACTAATAGCGCAGCGCTGTACAGAGAACCCATTCACATCAGTCCCTACCCTATTGGAGCTTACAGTCTAAATTCCCTAATATAGACACACACTCACACACAGACAGAGAGGGAGAGACTAGGGTCAATTTTGATAGCAGCCAATTAACCTAACAGTATGTTTTTTGGAGTGTGGGAGGAAACCGCAGCACCCGGAGGAAACCCACGCAAACACAGGGAGAACATACAAACTTCACACAGATAAGGCCATGGTTGATATAAGTACTGGCTCTGCTTACCATTGTCCAGTCTAGTACATAACTGTATTAATGCTGTGAAATATTATTACTTTGAATGCCTTAAATATGCAAGAGCGCATTTGGGTAAGTTTATGCTAATAAAAGATATATGCACTTTTCTTGCCTACCCATACTATTTAATAACCACCAAAAATTAAGCAATGTGTGGGCACTGCTTCCAGTTGAAATCAGTCTGTCTGTCTGTCTATCTATCTATCTATCTATCTATCTATCTATCTATCTATCTATCTATCTATCTATCGGTCTGTCTATCTTTAAAACTGAAAGACATCCATTAAAAATACACAATGACAGCATATTTAGTGTGTAATTGATGCTAAAACACAATTCTCACTCTCCTAATATAGCTGATTTTTGACAATGAACTGCATTTTTCATGTGAAGCATTTGATGTCATAAAGATGTAAACCTCACAAAGCAATTCTGTCACTGGTCAGTTTGCTTGACAGACATCTGACTTTAGCCAATGGAAACATGGTGACATGTAAATATGAAAGCACATTAGGACAAAATATGCAATAAGATAGAGGCAAAGGGAGATGGCTGCTGGGAATGTATTTATTTTTATCCCAGAACACCTTTAAATCTAAGTATTAATACTACGTTGATGTACTTTTCAAATTGGAGAGCTACTTTTTACTAAAAGTACATCTCCCTTATATAATTAAGTATAATGCAGACCTGCTCAAAAACTTAGTATAATTAAAGAAGTCTTATGCCATAAATGATGATGATGATGATGATGAGAGCTGCTTATGTGAATGTCTATAGTGGTTTTCTCTACCAGTGTCACTGTATTAGACAACTGTTATCAAACTTAGCAATAATGATGCATTAATCTGCCAATCAAGTGTGGAAGCTTGCTATGTGTATAGGCATAGTAAACACATATCATCATCATCCTCATTATCATTTATTTATATAGTGTCACTAATAGCGCAGCGCTGTACAGAGAACCCATTCACATCAGTCCCTACCCTATTGGAGCTTACAGTCTAAATTCCCTAATATAGACACACACTCACACACAGAGAGAGAGGGAGAGACTAGGGTCAATTTTGATAGCAGCCAATTAACCTAACAGTATGTTTTTTGGAGTGTGGGAGGAAACCGCAGCACCCGGAGGAAACCCACGCAAACACAGGGAGAACATACAAACTTCACACAGATAAGGCCATGGTTGATATAAGTACTGGCTCTGCTTACCATTGTCCAGTCTAGTACATAACTGTATTAATGCTGTGAAATATTATTACTTTGAATGCCTTAAATATGCAAGAGCGCATTTGGGTAAGTTTATGCTAATAAAAGATATATGCACTTTTCTTGCCTACCCATACTATTTAATAACCACCAAAAATTAAGCAATGTGTGGGCACTGCTTCCAGTTGAAATCAGTCTGTCTGTCTGTCTATCTATCTATCTATCTATCTATCTATCTATCTATCTATCTATCTATCTATCGGTCTGTCTATCTTTAAAACTGAAAGACATCCATTAAAAATACACAATGACAGCATATTTAGTGTGTAATTGATGCTAAAACACAATTCTCACTCTCCTAATATAGCTGATTTTTGACAATGAACTGCATTTTTCATGTGAAGCATTTGATGTCATAAAGATGTAAACCTCACAAAGCAATTCTGTCACTGGTCAGTTTGCTTGACAGACATCTGACTTTAGCCAATGGAAACATGGTGACATGTAAATATGAAAGCACATTAGGACAAAATATGCAATAAGATAGAGGCAAAGGGAGATGGCTGCTGGGAATGTATTTATTTTTATCCCAGAACACCTTTAAATCTAAGTATTAATACTACGTTGATGTACTTTTCAAATTGGAGAGCTACTTTTTACTAAAAGTACATCTCCCTTATATAATTAAGTATAATGCAGACCTGCTCAAAAACTTAGTATAATTAAAGAAGTCTTATGCCATAAATGATGATGATGATGATGATGAGAGCTGCTTATGTGAATGTCTATAGTGGTTTTCTCTACCAGTGTCACTGTATTAGACAACTGTTATCAAACTTAGCAATAATGATGCATTAATCTGCCAATCAAGTGTGGAAGCTTGCTATGTGTATAGGCATAGTAAACACATATCATCATCATCCTCATTATCATTTATTTATATAGTGTCACTAATAGCGCAGCGCTGTACAGAGAACCCATTCACATCAGTCCCTACCCTATTGGAGCTTACAGTCTAAATTCCCTAATATAGACACACACTCACACACAGAGAGAGAGGGAGAGACTAGGGTCAATTTTGATAGCAGCCAATTAACCTAACAGTATGTTTTTTGGAGTGTGGGAGGAAACCGCAGCACCCGGAGGAAACCCACGCAAACACAGGGAGAACATACAAACTTCACACAGATAAGGCCATGGTTGATATAAGTACTGGCTCTGCTTACCATTGTCCAGTCTAGTACATAACTGTATTAATGCTGTGAAATATTATTACTTTGAATGCCTTAAATATGCAAGAGCGCATTTGGGTAAGTTTATGCTAATAAAAGATATATGCACTTTTCTTGCCTACCCATACTATTTAATAACCACCAAAAATTAAGCAATGTGTGGGCACTGCTTCCAGTTGAAATCAGTCTGTCTGTCTGTCTATCTATCTATCTATCTATCTATCTATCTATCTATCTATCTATCTATCGGTCTGTCTATCTTTAAAACTGAAAGACATCCATTAAAAATACACAATGACAGCATATTTAGTGTGTAATTGATGCTAAAACACAATTCTCACTCTCCTAATATAGCTGATTTTTGACAATGAACTGCATTTTTCATGTGAAGCATTTGATGTCATAAAGATGTAAACCTCACAAAGCAATTCTGTCACTGGTCAGTTTGCTTGACAGACATCTGACTTTAGCCAATGGAAACATGGTGACATGTAAATATGAAAGCACATTAGGACAAAATATGCAATAAGATAGAGGCAAAGGGAGATGGCTGCTGGGAATGTATTTATTTTTATCCCAGAACACCTTTAAATCTAAGTATTAATACTACGTTGATGTACTTTTCAAATTGGAGAGCTACTTTTTACTAAAAGTACATCTCCCTTATATAATTAAGTATAATGCAGACCTGCTCAAAAGCTTAGTATAATTAAAGAAGTCTTATGCCATAAATGATGATGATGATGATGATGAGAGCTGCTTATGTGAATGTCTATAGTGGTTTTCTCTACCAGTGTCACTGTATTAGACAACTGTTATCAAACTTAGCAATAATGATGCATTAATCTGCCAATCAAGTGTGGAAGCTTGCTATGTGTATAGGCATAGTAAACACATATCATCATCATCCTCATTATCATTTATTTATATAGTGTCACTAATAGCGCAGCGCTGTACAGAGAACCCATTCACATCAGTCCCTACCCTATTGGAGCTTACAGTCTAAATTCCCTAATATAGACACACACTCACACACAGAGAGAGAGGGAGAGACTAGGGTCAATTTTGATAGCAGCCAATTAACCTAACAGTATGTTTTTTGGAGTGTGGGAGGAAACCGCAGCACCCGGAGGAAACCCACGCAAACACAGGGAGAACATACAAACTTCACACAGATAAGGCCATGGTTGATATAAGTACTGGCTCTGCTTACCATTGTCCAGTCTAGTACATAACTGTATTAATGCTGTGAAATATTATTACTTTGAATGCCTTAAATATGCAAGAGCGCATTTGGGTAAGTTTATGCTAATAAAAGATATATGCACTTTTCTTGCCTACCCATACTATTTAATAACCACCAAAAATTAAGCAATGTGTGGGCACTGCTTCCAGTTGAAATCAGTCTGTCTGTCTGTCTATCTATCTATCTATCTATCTATCTATCTATCTATCTATCTATCTATCTATCTATCTATCTATCGGTCTGTCTATCTTTAAAACTGAAAGACATCCATTAAAAATACACAATGACAGCATATTTAGTGTGTAATTGATGCTAAAACACAATTCTCACTCTCCTAATATAGCTGATTTTTGACAATGAACTGCATTTTTCATGTGAAGCATTTGATGTCATAAAGATGTAAACCTCACAAAGCAATTCTGTCACTGGTCAGTTTGCTTGACAGACATCTGACTTTAGCCAATGGAAACATGGTGACATGTAAATATGAAAGCACATTAGGACAAAATATGCAATAAGATAGAGGCAAAGGGAGATGGCTGCTGGGAATGTATTTATTTTTATCCCAGAACACCTTTAAATCTAAGTATTAATACTACGTTGATGTACTTTTCAAATTGGAGAGCTACTTTTTACTAAAAGTACATCTCCCTTATATAATTAAGTATAATGCAGACCTGCTCAAAAGCTTAGTATAATTAAAGAAGTCTTATGCCATAAATGATGATGATGATGATGATGAGAGCTGCTTATGTGAATGTCTATAGTGGTTTTCTCTACCAGTGTCACTGTATTAGACAACTGTTATCAAACTTAGCAATAATGATGCATTAATCTGCCAATCAAGTGTGGAAGCTTGCTATGTGTATAGGCATAGTAAACACATATCATCATCATCCTCATTATCATTTATTTATATAGTGTCACTAATAGCGCAGCGCTGTACAGAGAACCCATTCACATCAGTCCCTACCCTATTGGAGCTTACAGTCTAAATTCCCTAATATAGACACACACTCACACACAGAGAGAGAGGGAGAGACTAGGGTCAATTTTGATAGCAGCCAATTAACCTAACAGTATGTTTTTTGGAGTGTGGGAGGAAACCGCAGCACCCGGAGGAAACCCACGCAAACACAGGGAGAACATACAAACTTCACACAGATAAGGCCATGGTTGATATAAGTACTGGCTCTGCTTACCATTGTCCAGTCTAGTACATAACTGTATTAATGCTGTGAAATATTATTACTTTGAATGCCTTAAATATGCAAGAGCGCATTTGGGTAAGTTTATGCTAATAAAAGATATATGCACTTTTCTTGCCTACCCATACTATTTAATAACCACCAAAAATTAAGCAATGTGTGGGCACTGCTTCCAGTTGAAATCAGTCTGTCTGTCTGTCTATCTATCTATCTATCTATCTATCTATCTATCTATCTATCTATCTATCGGTCTGTCTATCTTTAAAACTGAAAGACATCCATTAAAAATACACAATGACAGCATATTTAGTGTGTAATTGATGCTAAAACACAATTCTCACTCTCCTAATATAGCTGATTTTTGACAATGAACTGCATTTTTCATGTGAAGCATTTGATGTCATAAAGATGTAAACCTCACAAAGCAATTCTGTCACTGGTCAGTTTGCTTGACAGACATCTGACTTTAGCCAATGGAAACATGGTGACATGTAAATATGAAAGCACATTAGGACAAAATATGCAATAAGATAGAGGCAAAGGGAGATGGCTGCTGGGAATGTATTTATTTTTATCCCAGAACACCTTTAAATCTAAGTATTAATACTACGTTGATGTACTTTTCAAATTGGAGAGCTACTTTTTACTAAAAGTACATCTCCCTTATATAATTAAGTATAATGCAGACCTGCTCAAAAACTTAGTATAATTAAAGAAGTCTTATGCCATAAATGATGATGATGATGATGATGATGAGAGCTGCTTATGTGAATGTCTATAGTGGTTTTCTCTACCAGTGTCACTGTATTAGACAACTGTTATCAAACTTAGCAATAATGATGCATTAATCTGCCAATCAAGTGTGGAAGCTTGCTATGTGTATAGGCATAGTAAACACATATCATCATCATCCTCATTATCATTTATTTATATAGTGTCACTAATAGCGCAGCGCTGTACAGAGAACCCATTCACATCAGTCCCTACCCTATTGGAGCTTACAGTCTAAATTCCCTAATATAGACACACACTCACACACAGAGAGAGAGGGAGAGACTAGGGTCAATTTTGATAGCAGCCAATTAACCTAACAGTATGTTTTTTGGAGTGTGGGAGGAAACCGCAGCACCCGGAGGAAACCCACGCAAACACAGGGAGAACATACAAACTTCACACAGATAAGGCCATGGTTGATATAAGTACTGGCTCTGCTTACCATTGTCCAGTCTAGTACATAACTGTATTAATGCTGTGAAATATTATTACTTTGAATGCCTTAAATATGCAAGAGCGCATTTGGGTAAGTTTATGCTAATAAAAGATATATGCACTTTTCTTGCCTACCCATACTATTTAATAACCACCAAAAATTAAGCAATGTGTGGGCACTGCTTCCAGTTGAAATCAGTCTGTCTGTCTGTCTATCTATCTATCTATCTATCTATCTATCTATCTATCTATCTATCTATCGGTCTGTCTATCTTTAAAACTGAAAGACATCCATTAAAAATACACAATGACAGCATATTTAGTGTGTAATTGATGCTAAAACACAATTCTCACTCTCCTAATATAGCTGATTTTTGACAATGAACTGCATTTTTCATGTGAAGCATTTGATGTCATAAAGATGTAAACCTCACAAAGCAATTCTGTCACTGGTCAGTTTGCTTGACAGACATCTGACTTTAGCCAATGGAAACATGGTGACATGTAAATATGAAAGCACATTAGGACAAAATATGCAATAAGATAGAGGCAAAGGGAGATGGCTGCTGGGAATGTATTTATTTTTATCCCAGAACACCTTTAAATCTAAGTATTAATACTATGTTGATGTACTTTTCAAATTGGAGAGCTACTTTTTACTAAAAGTACATCTCCCTTATATAATTAAGTATAATGCAGACCTGCTCAAAAGCTTAGTATAATTAAAGAAGTCTTATGCCATAAATGATGATGATGATGATGATGAGAGCTGCTTATGTGAATGTCTATAGTGGTTTTCTCTACCAGTGTCACTGTATTAGACAACTGTTATCAAACTTAGCAATAATGATGCATTAATCTGCCAATCAAGTGTGGAAGCTTGCTATGTGTATAGGCATAGTAAACACATATCATCATCATCCTCATTATCATTTATTTATATAGTGTCACTAATAGCGCAGCGCTGTACAGAGAACCCATTCACATCAGTCCCTACCCTATTGGAGCTTACAGTCTAAATTCCCTAATATAGACACACACTCACACACAGAGAGAGAGGGAGAGACTAGGGTCAATTTTGATAGCAGCCAATTAACCTAACAGTATGTTTTTTGGAGTGTGGGAGGAAACCGCAGCACCCGGAGGAAACCCACGCAAACACAGGGAGAACATACAAACTTCACACAGATAAGGCCATGGTTGATATAAGTACTGGCTCTGCTTACCATTGTCCAGTCTAGTACATAACTGTATTAATGCTGTGAAATATTATTACTTTGAATGCCTTAAATATGCAAGAGCGCATTTGGGTAAGTTTATGCTAATAAAAGATATATGCACTTTTCTTGCCTACCCATACTATTTAATAACCACCAAAAATTAAGCAATGTGTGGGCACTGCTTCCAGTTGAAATCAGTCTGTCTGTCTGTCTATCTATCTATCTATCTATCTATCTATCTATCTATCTATCTATCTATCGGTCTGTCTATCTTTAAAACTGAAAGACATCCATTAAAAATACACAATGACAGCATATTTAGTGTGTAATTGATGCTAAAACACAATTCTCACTCTCCTAATATAGCTGATTTTTGACAATGAACTGCATTTTTCATGTGAAGCATTTGATGTCATAAAGATGTAAACCTCACAAAGCAATTCTGTCACTGGTCAGTTTGCTTGACAGACATCTGACTTTAGCCAATGGAAACATGGTGACATGTAAATATGAAAGCACATTAGGACAAAATATGCAATAAGATAGAGGCAAAGGGAGATGGCTGCTGGGAATGTATTTATTTTTATCCCAGAACACCTTTAAATCTAAGTATTAATACTACGTTGATGTACTTTTCAAATTGGAGAGCTACTTTTTACTAAAAGTACATCTCCCTTATATAATTAAGTATAATGCAGACCTGCTCAAAAACTTAGTATAATTAAAGAAGTCTTATGCCATAAATGATGATGATGATGATGATGAGAGCTGCTTATGTGAATGTCTATAGTGGTTTTCTCTACCAGTGTCACTGTATTAGACAACTGTTATCAAACTTAGCAATAATGATGCATTAATCTGCCAATCAAGTGTGGAAGCTTGCTATGTGTATAGGCATAGTAAACACATATCATCATCATCCTCATTATCATTTATTTATATAGTGTCACTAATAGCGCAGCGCTGTACAGAGAACCCATTCACATCAGTCCCTACCCTATTGGAGCTTACAGTCTAAATTCCCTAATATAGACACACACTCACACACAGAGAGAGAGGGAGAGACTAGGGTCAATTTTGATAGCAGCCAATTAACCTAACAGTATGTTTTTTGGAGTGTGGGAGGAAACCGCAGCACCCGGAGGAAACCCACGCAAACACAGGGAGAACATACAAACTTCACACAGATAAGGCCATGGTTGATATAAGTACTGGCTCTGCTTACCATTGTCCAGTCTAGTACATAACTGTATTAATGCTGTGAAATATTATTACTTTGAATGCCTTAAATATGCAAGAGCGCATTTGGGTAAGTTTATGCTAATAAAAGATATATGCACTTTTCTTGCCTACCCATACTATTTAATAACCACCAAAAATTAAGCAATGTGTGGGCACTGCTTCCAGTTGAAATCAGTCTGTCTGTCTGTCTATCTATCTATCTATCTATCTATCTATCTATCTATCTATCTATCTATCTATCTATCGGTCTGTCTATCTTTAAAACTGAAAGACATCCATTAAAAATACACAATGACAGCATATTTAGTGTGTAATTGATGCTAAAACACAATTCTCACTCTCCTAATATAGCTGATTTTTGACAATGAACTGCATTTTTCATGTGAAGCATTTGATGTCATAAAGATGTAAACCTCACAAAGCAATTCTGTCACTGGTCAGTTTGCTTGACAGACATCTGACTTTAGCCAATGGAAACATGGTGACATGTAAATATGAAAGCACATTAGGACAAAATATGCAATAAGATAGAGGCAAAGGGAGATGGCTGCTGGGAATGTATTTATTTTTATCCCAGAACACCTTTAAATCTAAGTATTAATACTACGTTGATGTACTTTTCAAATTGGAGAGCTACTTTTTACTAAAAGTACATCTCCCTTATATAATTAAGTATAATGCAGACCTGCTCAAAAGCTTAGTATAATTAAAGAAGTCTTATGCCATAAATGATGATGATGATGATGATGAGAGCTGCTTATGTGAATGTCTATAGTGGTTTTCTCTACCAGTGTCACTGTATTAGACAACTGTTATCAAACTTAGCAATAATGATGCATTAATCTGCCAATCAAGTGTGGAAGCTTGCTATGTGTATAGGCATAGTAAACACATATCATCATCATCCTCATTATCATTTATTTATATAGTGTCACTAATAGCGCAGCGCTGTACAGAGAACCCATTCACATCAGTCCCTACCCTATTGGAGCTTACAGTCTAAATTCCCTAATATAGACACACACTCACACACAGAGAGAGAGGGAGAGACTAGGGTCAATTTTGATAGCAGCCAATTAACCTAACAGTATGTTTTTTGGAGTGTGGGAGGAAACCGCAGCACCCGGAGGAAACCCACGCAAACACAGGGAGAACATACAAACTTCACACAGATAAGGCCATGGTTGATATAAGTACTGGCTCTGCTTACCATTGTCCAGTCTAGTACATAACTGTATTAATGCTGTGAAATATTATTACTTTGAATGCCTTAAATATGCAAGAGCGCATTTGGGTAAGTTTATGCTAATAAAAGATATATGCACTTTTCTTGCCTACCCATACTATTTAATAACCACCAAAAATTAAGCAATGTGTGGGCACTGCTTCCAGTTGAAATCAGTCTGTCTGTCTGTCTATCTATCTATCTATCTATCTATCTATCTATCTATCTATCTATCTATCTATCTATCTATCTATCGGTCTGTCTATCTTTAAAACTGAAAGACATCCATTAAAAATACACAATGACAGCATATTTAGTGTGTAATTGATGCTAAAACACAATTCTCACTCTCCTAATATAGCTGATTTTTGACAATGAACTGCATTTTTCATGTGAAGCATTTGATGTCATAAAGATGTAAACCTCACAAAGCAATTCTGTCACTGGTCAGTTTGCTTGACAGACATCTGACTTTAGCCAATGGAAACATGGTGACATGTAAATATGAAAGCACATTAGGACAAAATATGCAATAAGATAGAGGCAAAGGGAGATGGCTGCTGGGAATGTATTTATTTTTATCCCAGAACACCTTTAAATCTAAGTATTAATACTACGTTGATGTACTTTTCAAATTGGAGAGCTACTTTTTACTAAAAGTACATCTCCCTTATATAATTAAGTATAATGCAGACCTGCTCAAAAGCTTAGTATAATTAAAGAAGTCTTATGCCATAAATGATGATGATGATGATGATGAGAGCTGCTTATGTGAATGTCTATAGTGGTTTTCTCTACCAGTGTCACTGTATTAGACAACTGTTATCAAACTTAGCAATAATGATGCATTAATCTGCCAATCAAGTGTGGAAGCTTGCTATGTGTATAGGCATAGTAAACACATATCATCATCATCCTCATTATCATTTATTTATATAGTGTCACTAATAGCGCAGCGCTGTACAGAGAACCCATTCACATCAGTCCCTACCCTATTGGAGCTTACAGTCTAAATTCCCTAATATAGACACACACTCACACACAGAGAGAGAGGGAGAGACTAGGGTCAATTTTGATAGCAGCCAATTAACCTAACAGTATGTTTTTTGGAGTGTGGGAGGAAACCGCAGCACCCGGAGGAAACCCACGCAAACACAGGGAGAACATACAAACTTCACACAGATAAGGCCATGGTTGATATAAGTACTGGCTCTGCTTACCATTGTCCAGTCTAGTACATAACTGTATTAATGCTGTGAAATATTATTACTTTGAATGCCTTAAATATGCAAGAGCGCATTTGGGTAAGTTTATGCTAATAAAAGATATATGCACTTTTCTTGCCTACCCATACTATTTAATAACCACCAAAAATTAAGCAATGTGTGGGCACTGCTTCCAGTTGAAATCAGTCTGTCTGTCTGTCTATCTATCTATCTATCTATCTATCTATCTATCTATCTATCTATCTATCGGTCTGTCTATCTTTAAAACTGAAAGACATCCATTAAAAATACACAATGACAGCATATTTAGTGTGTAATTGATGCTAAAACACAATTCTCACTCTCCTAATATAGCTGATTTTTGACAATGAACTGCATTTTTCATGTGAAGCATTTGATGTCATAAAGATGTAAACCTCACAAAGCAATTCTGTCACTGGTCAGTTTGCTTGACAGACATCTGACTTTAGCCAATGGAAACATGGTGACATGTAAATATGAAAGCACATTAGGACAAAATATGCAATAAGATAGAGGCAAAGGGAGATGGCTGCTGGGAATGTATTTATTTTTATCCCAGAACACCTTTAAATCTAAGTATTAATACTACGTTGATGTACTTTTCAAATTGGAGAGCTACTTTTTACTAAAAGTACATCTCCCTTATATAATTAAGTATAATGCAGACCTGCTCAAAAACTTAGTATAATTAAAGAAGTCTTATGCCATAAATGATGATGATGATGATGATGAGAGCTGCTTATGTGAATGTCTATAGTGGTTTTCTCTACCAGTGTCACTGTATTAGACAACTGTTATCAAACTTAGCAATAATGATGCATTAATCTGCCAATCAAGTGTGGAAGCTTGCTATGTGTATAGGCATAGTAAACACATATCATCATCATCCTCATTATCATTTATTTATATAGTGTCACTAATAGCGCAGCGCTGTACAGAGAACCCATTCACATCAGTCCCTACCCTATTGGAGCTTACAGTCTAAATTCCCTAATATAGACACACACTCACACACAGAGAGAGAGGGAGAGACTAGGGTCAATTTTGATAGCAGCCAATTAACCTAACAGTATGTTTTTTGGAGTGTGGGAGGAAACCGCAGCACCCGGAGGAAACCCACGCAAACACAGGGAGAACATACAAACTTCACACAGATAAGGCCATGGTTGATATAAGTACTGGCTCTGCTTACCATTGTCCAGTCTAGTACATAACTGTATTAATGCTGTGAAATATTATTACTTTGAATGCCTTAAATATGCAAGAGCGCATTTGGGTAAGTTTATGCTAATAAAAGATATATGCACTTTTCTTGCCTACCCATACTATTTAATAACCACCAAAAATTAAGCAATGTGTGGGCACTGCTTCCAGTTGAAATCAGTCTGTCTGTCTGTCTATCTATCTATCTATCTATCTATCTATCTATCTATCTATCTATCTATCTATCTATCGGTCTGTCTATCTTTAAAACTGAAAGACATCCATTAAAAATACACAATGACAGCATATTTAGTGTGTAATTGATGCTAAAACACAATTCTCACTCTCCTAATATAGCTGATTTTTGACAATGAACTGCATTTTTCATGTGAAGCATTTGATGTCATAAAGATGTAAACCTCACAAAGCAATTCTGTCACTGGTCAGTTTGCTTGACAGACATCTGACTTTAGCCAATGGAAACATGGTGACATGTAAATATGAAAGCACATTAGGACAAAATATGCAATAAGATAGAGGCAAAGGGAGATGGCTGCTGGGAATGTATTTATTTTTATCCCAGAACACCTTTAAATCTAAGTATTAATACTACGTTGATGTACTTTTCAAATTGGAGAGCTACTTTTTACTAAAAGTACATCTCCCTTATATAATTAAGTATAATGCAGACCTGCTCAAAAACTTAGTATAATTAAAGAAGTCTTATGCCATAAATGATGATGATGATGATGATGATGATGAGAGCTGCTTATGTGAATGTCTATAGTGGTTTTCTCTACCAGTGTCACTGTATTAGACAACTGTTATCAAACTTAGCAATAATGATGCATTAATCTGCCAATCAAGTGTGGAAGCTTGCTATGTGTATAGGCATAGTAAACACATATCATCATCATCCTCATTATCATTTATTTATATAGTGTCACTAATAGCGCAGCGCTGTACAGAGAACCCATTCACATCAGTCCCTACCCTATTGGAGCTTACAGTCTAAATTCCCTAATATAGACACACACTCACACACAGAGAGAGAGGGAGAGACTAGGGTCAATTTTGATAGCAGCCAATTAACCTAACAGTATGTTTTTTGGAGTGTGGGAGGAAACCGCAGCACCCGGAGGAAACCCACGCAAACACAGGGAGAACATACAAACTTCACACAGATAAGGCCATGGTTGATATAAGTACTGGCTCTGCTTACCATTGTCCAGTCTAGTACATAACTGTATTAATGCTGTGAAATATTATTACTTTGAATGCCTTAAATATGCAAGAGCGCATTTGGGTAAGTTTATGCTAATAAAAGATATATGCACTTTTCTTGCCTACCCATACTATTTAATAACCACCAAAAATTAAGCAATGTGTGGACACTGCTTCCAGTTGAAATCAGTCTGTCTGTCTGTCTATCTATCTATCTATCTATCTATCTATCTATCTATCTATCTATCTATCTATCGGTCTGTCTATCTTTAAAACTGAAAGACATCCATTAAAAATACACAATGACAGCATATTTAGTGTGTAATTGATGCTAAAACACAATTCTCACTCTCCTAATATAGCTGATTTTTGACAATGAACTGCATTTTTCATGTGAAGCATTTGATGTCATAAAGATGTAAACCTCACAAAGCAATTCTGTCACTGGTCAGTTTGCTTGACAGACATCTGACTTTAGCCAATGGAAACATGGTGACATGTAAATATGAAAGCACATTAGGACAAAATATGCAATAAGATAGAGGCAAAGGGAGATGGCTGCTGGGAATGTATTTATTTTTATCCCAGAACACCTTTAAATCTAAGTATTAATACTACGTTGATGTACTTTTCAAATTGGAGAGCTACTTTTTACTAAAAGTACATCTCCCTTATATAATTAAGTATAATGCAGACCTGCTCAAAAGCTTAGTATAATTAAAGAAGTCTTATGCCATAAATGATGATGATGATGATGATGAGAGCTGCTTATGTGAATGTCTATAGTGGTTTTCTCTACCAGTGTCACTGTATTAGACAACTGTTATCAAACTTAGCAATAATGATGCATTAATCTGCCAATCAAGTGTGGAAGCTTGCTATGTGTATAGGCATAGTAAACACATATCATCATCATCCTCATTATCATTTATTTATATAGTGTCACTAATAGCGCAGCGCTGTACAGAGAACCCATTCACATCAGTCCCTACCCTATTGGAGCTTACAGTCTAAATTCCCTAATATAGACACACACTCACACACAGAGAGAGAGGGAGAGACTAGGGTCAATTTTGATAGCAGCCAATTAACCTAACAGTATGTTTTTTGGAGTGTGGGAGGAAACCGCAGCACCCGGAGGAAACCCACGCAAACACAGGGAGAACATACAAACTTCACACAGATAAGGCCATGGTTGATATAAGTACTGGCTCTGCTTACCATTGTCCAGTCTAGTACATAACTGTATTAATGCTGTGAAATATTATTACTTTGAATGCCTTAAATATGCAAGAGCGCATTTGGGTAAGTTTATGCTAATAAAAGATATATGCACTTTTCTTGCCTACCCATACTATTTAATAACCACCAAAAATTAAGCAATGTGTGGGCACTGCTTCCAGTTGAAATCAGTCTGTCTGTCTGTCTATCTATCTATCTATCTATCTATCTATCTATCTATCTATCTATCGGTCTGTCTATCTTTAAAACTGAAAGACATCCATTAAAAATACACAATGACAGCATATTTAGTGTGTAATTGATGCTAAAACACAATTCTCACTCTCCTAATATAGCTGATTTTTGACAATGAACTGCATTTTTCATGTGAAGCATTTGATGTCATAAAGATGTAAACCTCACAAAGCAATTCTGTCACTGGTCAGTTTGCTTGACAGACATCTGACTTTAGCCAATGGAAACATGGTGACATGTAAATATGAAAGCACATTAGGACAAAATATGCAATAAGATAGAGGCAAAGGGAGATGGCTGCTGGGAATGTATTTATTTTTATCCCAGAACACCTTTAAATCTAAGTATTAATACTACGTTGATGTACTTTTCAAATTGGAGAGCTACTTTTTACTAAAAGTACATCTCCCTTATATAATTAAGTATAATGCAGACCTGCTCAAAAACTTAGTATAATTAAAGAAGTCTTATGCCATAAATGATGATGATGATGATGATGAGAGCTGCTTATGTGAATGTCTATAGTGGTTTTCTCTACCAGTGTCACTGTATTAGACAACTGTTATCAAACTTAGCAATAATGATGCATTAATCTGCCAATCAAGTGTGGAAGCTTGCTATGTGTATAGGCATAGTAAACACATATCATCATCATCCTCATTATCATTTATTTATATAGTGTCACTAATAGCGCAGCGCTGTACAGAGAACCCATTCACATCAGTCCCTACCCTATTGGAGCTTACAGTCTAAATTCCCTAATATAGACACACACTCACACACAGAGAGAGAGGGAGAGACTAGGGTCAATTTTGATAGCAGCCAATTAACCTAACAGTATGTTTTTTGGAGTGTGGGAGGAAACCGCAGCACCCGGAGGAAACCCACGCAAACACAGGGAGAACATACAAACTTCACACAGATAAGGCCATGGTTGATATAAGTACTGGCTCTGCTTACCATTGTCCAGTCTAGTACATAACTGTATTAATGCTGTGAAATATTATTACTTTGAATGCCTTAAATATGCAAGAGCGCATTTGGGTAAGTTTATGCTAATAAAAGAATATTGCACTTTTCTTGCCTACCCATACTATTTAATAACCACCAAAAATTAAGCAATGTGTGGGCACTGCTTCCAGTTGAAATCAGTCTGTCTGTCTGTCTATCTATCTATCTATCTATCTATCTATCTATCTATCTATCTATCTATCTATCTATCTATCGGTCTGTCTATCTTTAAAACTGAAAGACATCCATTAAAAATACACAATGACAGCATATTTAGTGTGTAATTGATGCTAAAACACAATTCTCACTCTCCTAATATAGCTGATTTTTGACAATGAACTGCATTTTTCATGTGAAGCATTTGATGTCATAAAGATGTAAACCTCACAAAGCAATTCTGTCACTGGTCAGTTTGCTTGACAGACATCTGACTTTAGCCAATGGAAACATGGTGACATGTAAATATGAAAGCACATTAGGACAAAATATGCAATAAGATAGAGGCAAAGGGAGATGGCTGCTGGGAATGTATTTATTTTTATCCCAGAACACCTTTAAATCTAAGTATTAATACTACGTTGATGTACTTTTCAAATTGGAGAGCTACTTTTTACTAAAAGTACATCTCCCTTATATAATTAAGTATAATGCAGACCTGCTCAAAAGCTTAGTATAATTAAAGAAGTCTTATGCCATAAATGATGATGAGAGCTGCTTATGTGAATGTCTATAGTGGTTTTCTCTACCAGTGTCACTGTATTAGACAACTGTTATCAAACTTAGCAATAATGATGCATTAATCTGCCAATCAAGTGTGGAAGCTTGCTATGTGTATAGGCATAGTAAACACATATCATCATCATCCTCATTATCATTTATTTATATAGTGTCACTAATAGCGCAGCGCTGTACAGAGAACCCATTCACATCAGTCCCTACCCTATTGGAGCTTACAGTCTAAATTCCCTAATATAGACACACACTCACACACAGAGAGAGAGGGAGAGACTAGGGTCAATTTTGATAGCAGCCAATTAACCTAACAGTATGTTTTTTGGAGTGTGGGAGGAAACCGCAGCACCCGGAGGAAACCCACGCAAACACAGGGAGAACATACAAACTTCACACAGATAAGGCCATGGTTGATATAAGTACTGGCTCTGCTTACCATTGTCCAGTCTAGTACATAACTGTATTAATGCTGTGAAATATTATTACTTTGAATGCCTTAAATATGCAAGAGCGCATTTGGGTAAGTTTATGCTAATAAAAGATATATGCACTTTTCTTGCCTACCCATACTATTTAATAACCACCAAAAATTAAGCAATGTGTGGGCACTGCTTCCAGTTGAAATCAGTCTGTCTGTCTGTCTATCTATCTATCTATCTATCTATCTATCTATCTATCTATCTATCTATCTATCTATCTATCTATCTATCGGTCTGTCTATCTTTAAAACTGAAAGACATCCATTAAAAATACACAATGACAGCATATTTAGTGTGTAATTGATGCTAAAACACAATTCTCACTCTCCTAATATAGCTGATTTTTGACAATGAACTGCATTTTTCATGTGAAGCATTTGATGTCATAAAGATGTAAACCTCACAAAGCAATTCTGTCACTGGTCAGTTTGCTTGACAGACATCTGACTTTAGCCAATGGAAACATGGTGACATGTAAATATGAAAGCACATTAGGACAAAATATGCAATAAGATAGAGGCAAAGGGAGATGGCTGCTGGGAATGTATTTATTTTTATCCCAGAACACCTTTAAATCTAAGTATTAATACTACGTTGATGTACTTTTCAAATTGGAGAGCTACTTTTTACTAAAAGTACATCTCCCTTATATAATTAAGTATAATGCAGACCTGCTCAAAAACTTAGTATAATTAAAGAAGTCTTATGCCATAAATGATGATGATGATGATGATGAGAGCTGCTTATGTGAATGTCTATAGTGGTTTTCTCTACCAGTGTCACTGTATTAGACAACTGTTATCAAACTTAGCAATAATGATGCATTAATCTGCCAATCAAGTGTGGAAGCTTGCTATGTGTATAGGCATAGTAAACACATATCATCATCATCCTCATTATCATTTATTTATATAGTGTCACTAATAGCGCAGCGCTGTACAGAGAACCCATTCACATCAGTCCCTACCCTATTGGAGCTTACAGTCTAAATTCCCTAATATAGACACACACTCACACACAGAGAGAGAGGGAGAGACTAGGGTCAATTTTGATAGCAGCCAATTAACCTAACAGTATGTTTTTTGGAGTGTGGGAGGAAACCGCAGCACCCGGAGGAAACCCACGCAAACACAGGGAGAACATACAAACTTCACACAGATAAGGCCATGGTTGATATAAGTACTGGCTCTGCTTACCATTGTCCAGTCTAGTACATAACTGTATTAATGCTGTGAAATATTATTACTTTGAATGCCTTAAATATGCAAGAGCGCATTTGGGTAAGTTTATGCTAATAAAAGATATATGCACTTTTCTTGCCTACCCATACTATTTAATAACCACCAAAAATTAAGCAATGTGTGGGCACTGCTTCCAGTTGAAATCAGTCTGTCTGTCTGTCTATCTATCTATCTATCTATCTATCTATCTATCTATCTATCTATCTATCTATCTATCTATCTATCGGTCTGTCTATCTTTAAAACTGAAAGACATCCATTAAAAATACACAATGACAGCATATTTAGTGTGTAATTGATGCTAAAACACAATTCTCACTCTCCTAATATAGCTGATTTTTGACAATGAACTGCATTTTTCATGTGAAGCATTTGATGTCATAAAGATGTAAACCTCACAAAGCAATTCTGTCACTGGTCAGTTTGCTTGACAGACATCTGACTTTAGCCAATGGAAACATGGTGACATGTAAATATGAAAGCACATTAGGACAAAATATGCAATAAGATAGAGGCAAAGGGAGATGGCTGCTGGGAATGTATTTATTTTTATCCCAGAACACCTTTAAATCTAAGTATTAATACTACGTTGATGTACTTTTCAAATTGGAGAGCTACTTTTTACTAAAAGTACATCTCCCTTATATAATTAAGTATAATGCAGACCTGCTCAAAAGCTTAGTATAATTAAAGAAGTCTTATGCCATAAATGATGATGAGAGCTGCTTATGTGAATGTCTATAGTGGTTTTCTCTACCAGTGTCACTGTATTAGACAACTGTTATCAAACTTAGCAATAATGATGCATTAATCTGCCAATCAAGTGTGGAAGCTTGCTATGTGTATAGGCATAGTAAACACATATCATCATCATCCTCATTATCATTTATTTATATAGTGTCACTAATAGCGCAGCGCTGTACAGAGAACCCATTCACATCAGTCCCTACCCTATTGGAGCTTACAGTCTAAATTCCCTAATATAGACACACACTCACACACAGAGAGAGAGGGAGAGACTAGGGTCAATTTTGATAGCAGCCAATTAACCTAACAGTATGTTTTTTGGAGTGTGGGAGGAAACCGCAGCACCCGGAGGAAACCCACGCAAACACAGGGAGAACATACAAACTTCACACAGATAAGGCCATGGTTGATATAAGTACTGGCTCTGCTTACCATTGTCCAGTCTAGTACATAACTGTATTAATGCTGTGAAATATTATTACTTTGAATGCCTTAAATATGCAAGAGCGCATTTGGGTAAGTTTATGCTAATAAAAGATATATGCACTTTTCTTGCCTACCCATACTATTTAATAACCACCAAAAATTAAGCAATGTGTGGGCACTGCTTCCAGTTGAAATCAGTCTGTCTGTCTGTCTATCTATCTATCTATCTATCTATCTATCTCTCTATCTATCTATCTATCTATCTATCTATCTATCGGTCTGTCTATCTTTAAAACTGAAAGACATCCATTAAAAATACACAATGACAGCATATTTAGTGTGTAATTGATGCTAAAACACAATTCTCACTCTCCTAATATAGCTGATTTTTGACAATGAACTGCATTTTTCATGTGAAGCATTTGATGTCATAAAGATGTAAACCTCACAAAGCAATTCTGTCACTGGTCAGTTTGCTTGACAGACATCTGACTTTAGCCAATGGAAACATGGTGACATGTAAATATGAAAGCACATTAGGACAAAATATGCAATAAGATAGAGGCAAAGGGAGATGGCTGCTGGGAATGTATTTATTTTTTATCCCAGAACACCTTTAAATCTAAGTATTAATACTACGTTGATGTACTTTTCAAATTGGAGAGCTACTTTTTACTAAAAGTACATCTCCCTTATATAATTAAGTATAATGCAGACCTGCTCAAAAGCTTAGTATAATTAAAGAAGTCTTATGCCATAAATGATGATGATGATGATGATGAGAGCTGCTTATGTGAATGTCTATAGTGGTTTTCTCTACCAGTGTCACTGTATTAGACAACTGTTATCAAACTTAGCAATAATGATGCATTAATCTGCCAATCAAGTGTGGAAGCTTGCTATGTGTATAGGCATAGTAAACACATATCATCATCATCCTCATTATCATTTATTTATATAGTGTCACTAATAGCGCAGCGCTGTACAGAGAACCCATTCACATCAGTCCCTACCCTATTGGAGCTTACAGTCTAAATTCCCTAATATAGACACACACTCACACACAGAGAGAGAGGGAGAGACTAGGGTCAATTTTGATAGCAGCCAATTAACCTAACAGTATGTTTTTTGGAGTGTGGGAGGAAACCGCAGCACCCGGAGGAAACCCACGCAAACACAGGGAGAACATACAAACTTCACACAGATAAGGCCATGGTTGATATAAGTACTGGCTCTGCTTACCATTGTCCAGTCTAGTACATAACTGTATTAATGCTGTGAAATATTATTACTTTGAATGCCTTAAATATGCAAGAGCGCATTTGGGTAAGTTTATGCTAATAAAAGATATATGCACTTTTCTTGCCTACCCATACTATTTAATAACCACCAAAAATTAAGCAATGTGTGGGCACTGCTTCCAGTTGAAATCAGTCTGTCTGTCTGTCTATCTATCTATCTATCTATCTATCTATCTATCTATCTATCGGTCTGTCTATCTTTAAAACTGAAAGACATCCATTAAAAATACACAATGACAGCATATTTAGTGTGTAATTGATGCTAAAACACAATTCTCACTCTCCTAATATAGCTGATTTTTGACAATGAACTGCATTTTTCATGTGAAGCATTTGATGTCATAAAGATGTAAACCTCACAAAGCAATTCTGTCACTGGTCAGTTTGCTTGACAGACATCTGACTTTAGCCAATGGAAACATGGTGACATGTAAATATGAAAGCACATTAGGACAAAATATGCAATAAGATAGAGGCAAAGGGAGATGGCTGCTGGGAATGTATTTATTTTTATCCCAGAACACCTTTAAATCTAAGTATTAATACTACGTTGATGTACTTTTCAAATTGGAGAGCTACTTTTTACTAAAAGTACATCTCCCTTATATAATTAAGTATAATGCAGACCTGCTCAAAAACTTAGTATAATTAAAGAAGTCTTATGCCATAAATGATGATGATGATGATGATGAGAGCTGCTTATGTGAATGTCTATAGTGGTTTTCTCTACCAGTGTCACTGTATTAGACAACTGTTATCAAACTTAGCAATAATGATGCATTAATCTGCCAATCAAGTGTGGAAGCTTGCTATGTGTATAGGCATAGTAAACACATATCATCATCATCCTCATTATCATTTATTTATATAGTGTCACTAATAGCGCAGCGCTGTACAGAGAACCCATTCACATCAGTCCCTACCCTATTGGAGCTTACAGTCTAAATTCCCTAATATAGACACACACTCACACACAGAGAGAGAGGGAGAGACTAGGGTCAATTTTGATAGCAGCCAATTAACCTAACAGTATGTTTTTTGGAGTGTGGGAGGAAACCGCAGCACCCGGAGGAAACCCACGCAAACACAGGGAGAACATACAAACTTCACACAGATAAGGCCATGGTTGATATAAGTACTGGCTCTGCTTACCATTGTCCAGTCTAGTACATAACTGTATTAATGCTGTGAAATATTATTACTTTGAATGCCTTAAATATGCAAGAGCGCATTTGGGTAAGTTTATGCTAATAAAAGATATATGCACTTTTCTTGCCTACCCATACTATTTAATAACCACCAAAAATTAAGCAATGTGTGGGCACTGCTTCCAGTTGAAATCAGTCTGTCTGTCTATCTATCTATCTATCTATCTATCTATCTATCTATCGGTCTGTCTATCTTTAAAACTGAAAGACATCCATTAAAAATACACAATGACAGCATATTTAGTGTGTAATTGATGCTAAAACACAATTCTCACTCTCCTAATATAGCTGATTTTTGACAATGAACTGCATTTTTCATGTGAAGCATTTGATGTCATAAAGATGTAAACCTCACAATGTTAAGTGAAGCCATTTTAGCTGAGGGCACTTAAAATGCATGGATTATGTTTTTCAGGTCCTTACCCATTAGGGGTTAAAGTTGTTTTAGTCCCAGCCAATAGAATCCATGGGGAGTGGTTTCAGTCACCTCATTAGAAACTCCCATGGGCTTCTAGACCTTTCCTTCCTGTGATTTCACGGATGCAGGAGCTCCCTGGAGACAGATAAGATCGTTTTTATTGCTTTAGCTTTCTATCTTTTCTAACTCCCTGTTTTCATCTTTTTCTGTTTAATCTCATCCTTCACCTTATCTTTTAACCCCCCTCGTTTTTCTTTTTCTTCATTTATTTCTCCTCTTTCTCTTTTTTCCTTCTCCCCCTCCTTTTTTCCCATTCCCTCATTCTTCTCCTCCCCTCTCTCAATTTTCTCTGTTCCCCTGTATTTCTCCTTGCCAAAAATGTCCAGACCTAGGAGATCAGCGGGCCCCCCTGCACGTCTGTCAGACGGGTCACAGCTCCCGGCCGGGAGTCTGCGCCCGCCTGTTACTTTATCCAGCTCTGCCCCCTCTAGTGAAGCGCTGGGAGCGCTGCCTGAAAGCGTGCATCCCAGCGCTGTTAATATTGCTGCAGGGGACTCCCCTGTCGCTGGGTCTCAACGGAGATCTGGGCAGGGGGGGAGGGGCGGCGCTCGCAGGTCCCGGGCTCCAGAGAGATCAGCGGCGCTGGCTGCCTCAGGGGACGCCAGCGCTGCTGTGCAGCATAGTCAGCAGAGGAGGAGATCTCCTTCTCCTACCTCTGCTAGGTCCAGCCAGTCCTCTTTTCCTCCTTGCTCTCCACCTCCCAATTTGGCAGGTCAGGTCTCCCCCAGGGCAGCAGGGGGAGAGGGAAGCTTACAGGCACTGGCTTCCTCTTACAGTTCCCCCGTTGGTAATCACCTGATAGCTGTGAATGAGGTAAATTTGGAGTCACAGCATGTCTCTGTTTCTGCCACAAGTCACAGACCCTGGTTACACAGCAGCAGTGGTGACAGTATACCTCAAATTAATATTATCCCCCCACTTATGCCTCAGGGATGGATCAGGGGTAGAGTGCGCCCTCATATGGCTCATAATGTAAGTTTTCAGCCCATGTTATCTTCTCAATTACACACACCCTCACCACCTCAGGTTGGGCCCCCTATACAGTATAATTTCATATCTCCAATACAAGCTGCTAATGTTCCTCTGCAGAGGCTTCCATATAGCGATTCAATCAATGTCGGGGGTCACCCCTCGGCGCTGGTTCAGTCTGGGAGCTTTCAGCAAAGCCCAAACACAACGCTTAGTCCATGGGCAAGACCAGCAGTAGCACAGGTGGAGGCGCCCCACGGGAACCTGCCTCCCTGGTCACTACCGTATCCTCCTCCTAATCCAGATAGGGTCCAGCGGCCAATGCAGAATTGGATGGCACCGTATCCACCTCCTTATGTTTCAAGTTATGGGCATGCTTCTGATGCAAGCATTACAAATATACCCGTCCCTGATCTCAATAGCTCCCCCTTTGGGTTTGGTTCCTCCCAAGATCTGGCCCGCCCACCAGCCCCAGGTTTTTCCTTTGGTACGCCTGTCCCAATAGAGTCGTTAAACAGCATTTCAGGAGTTAGGGTTAACCAGTCGTTTGTGTCTGAAGTAGCTAACATACATTCTGTTTCAGTGACGGCAGTATCGGGCGGAGGGGCGGCCGCGCCATTGCCAGAAGTTATCACAGTGACGGGGAGCTCTGCCTTACAGACGGAGCCAGCAGGGGATTCGGCTTCAAGAGAAGAAACATCAACCCAAGCACTTGCGTTACCAGGGACATCTGCGCAAAGTGGTGAGTGTGATTCTATTTTGGCACATCGTTCACATACACACAGTCCTCCTTTAGCT
The DNA here is from genome assembly GCF_038048845.1 of Mixophyes fleayi. Taxonomy (NCBI): domain Eukaryota; kingdom Metazoa; phylum Chordata; class Amphibia; order Anura; family Limnodynastidae; genus Mixophyes; species Mixophyes fleayi. Next base: position 327,527 of record NW_027447042.1, on the reverse strand, counting down.
ACCACTAGTGAAGAATCAGATGAGGAAGGTCAGGGTCCGCGTAAGCTTTTAAAAATCTTAACAGAGCATTTAGCGAAGCCCGCTAGGGTGACCCCTTCAGGCATAGCTCCACCCACGGCTTTAGGCGGTCCTATGGTACGATGCGACAATACAGCATTGTTAAGAGGCGTGCGTCGCAGTTCAAAGGATAGGATTGACAAAGGGTACTATGTCGATTTGTTTATGCTCACCTCTGCAGCCAAAAAAGAATTGCTGGCTGCCTGTGGTAAGGGAGGAATGGGTGAAGAAAATTATAGAACGTTCTCAAACTGGTTGAGGGGGTATTGTATATTCTCTGCCATCTATGTGGAGTCTAGACCGGACACCAGGGCGGATGTGTGGAGGTACCTACACCTGATTAATGATCTGTGGATTAACGCGGGTGGTACAATTTGGAGGCGTTACGATGAGAGTTTTCGTAGCAAGGCAAACAAAATGCATACTATCCCATTTGGGTGTAAGGACGTTGAGTCATGGATGGCACTGATGCTGCCAACTGAAGATGCTATGCCTCCTGTAGTACCTAGGTTTCAGAGCCAGGGGAGGCGTAGTACTCCCCAAAACAGTAAGAACAGATGTTTCGCGTATAACAATGCCTCGTGCGGAAGGGGTGACTCTTGTAGATATAGACACGTATGCTCCAAATGCCGAGGCAGTCACCCAGCTAAGGATTGTACCAGGCAGTCATCAGGAGTGGGTAGGGGCCGCGGTGCGCCAGGAGGTGCTAACTAAGGGGCCATCCCCTATTGATTTAAAAGTTCTAGATAAGTGGCTTAGTTTTTTCCCAGATGTTGTTCAAGCCCAGTGTCTATCCCAAGGCTTTCATCATGGTTTTCAGCTTCCAGTAGTAGGAGAAATTAGGTCATCATCGGGCAGGAATCTTAGGTCAGCAGTCTTGCTTCCTGATGTGTTGAAGGATAAGGTTATGAAGGAGGTTAGCTTGGGTCGTATGATTGGGCCTTTTGATTCCCCCCCAATTCCTGATTTGATAATTTCCCCTGTAGGAGTTGTCCCTAAGAAGGCTGCGGGTAAATACCGTCTAATACAGCATTTATCCCATCCTCCCGGTTTTTCAGTTAACGACGCAATAGATGTTAGCTTCAGTTCAGTCAATTACCAGTCCTTTGAGGAGGCCTTGACTTTAGTTAGGGGCTTTGGGCAAGGGGCTTTATTGGCCAAGTTAGACATTGAATCGGCATTTAGACTGCTGCCGCTTCACCCAGAATCTTTTAGATTCATGGGCTTTAGGCTACAGGACGGTTTCTACATTGATCGCTGTCTCCCCATGGGGTGCTCAGTGTCATGCGCTCTTTTTGAAAAGTTTAGTTCGTTCCTGCATTGGTGCGTACAAGCAGGAACGGGTCATCAAGGAATCGCCCATTATTTGGATGATTTCTTGTTTATAGGTCCCCCTTCATCCGCAGTGTGTGCAGACACGCTTTTTTCAGCTACGGCATTGTTCAAAATCATGGGGGTCCCAGTGGCGCATGACAAGACTGAAGGGCCTAACACATGTTTGTCATTCTTGGGCATAGAGATAGACACCATTGCAGGTTGTTGTCGTTTGCCTGAGGAAAAGATAAACAAGTTGGGGGCAGCGGTTTCTGAGGCGATTAGTTCACAGGGTAGCTCCTTGCGTCAGGTTCAGTCTCTTCTCGGATCGCTCAATTTTGCATGCAGGGTGATACCGATGGGACGTATTTTTTCTAGAAAATTGCAAATGGCCACATCAGGCTTAAAAAGGCCTCATGCCAGAGTACGCCTATCGGCGGAAATAAAGGGAGATTTGAGAGTATGGGCCAAATTCTTGCAGTCTTTCAATGGAGTGCGGATATGGCCTAAGAGACAAGTCTCGAATGTTTTGTTGGAATTACACACAGATGCCTCTGGGGCGAATGGTTTTGGGGCCATTTTTCAGGACGAGTGGTGTGCAGCTCCTTGGCCTGAGGGGTGGCGTCAGAGCGGTTTGGTGGCAAATTTGCTGGTTTTAGAGTTATTCCCAATAGTTTTAGCCATTGATCTATGGTGTCATAGGTTAGCGGGCCAGAATGTTGTTTTCTGGTGTGATAACCTTGGGGTTGTGCAGGCAATAAATCGCCAAAGCGCTACGTCATTGCCGGCAGTGAACCTTTTACGTAGACTTGTTCTGAAATGTTTGGAAAATGATATAATTTTCCGGGCCAGACATGTACCCGGAGAGGTGAATAAGGTGGCAGATGCGCTTTCGCGTTTCCAATGGCGCCGCTTTAGGGAGCTAGCTCCTTTGGCTCAATTAACCGGCATCCCTTGTCCTTTCTATGCATGGCAGTGGGTCGAGTCGGAATGATCGAGTTGGCGGAGTCATCCTTGGCGCAATCCACAAGACGTGCGTATCAGTCAGCGTGGAGTCAGTGGGAGGCTTTCTTACAATCCAGGGCCCCAAGTACATCAGGTCAGGCGGAGGAGATTTTAGAGTTTATGTGGGAAAGATATAACACGGGTGTTAAAAAGGCGGCTATGGCCTCAGCGTTAGCAGGCATTTCTTTTATGGCCAAATTACATTCAAAAGTGATCCCACAAGAGGTTTTATTATTTCCAAGGCTATGAAAGGGTGGGCTAGAACCCGCCCTTCGGTTCCTGACTCTAGGCGTCCCATTACGGTTCCCTTGCTTAGGCAGTTGATTATGTCGCTTGCGGAGGTCACTTCTAGCTCCTATGAGTCCACTTTATTCAGCACAGCTTTTTCTATGGCGTTTCATGGAGCATTTAGAATTAGCGAACTTGTGGCTAAATCGAGAGTTTCCCTAGGTACAGCCCTTTTGGGAAAATATACTTTAGTTGCTAGTACGCAGGTCTCCATAAAAATTGCACGATCCAAAACAGATCAGTTTAGTAGGGGTCATTGGGTCACCTTGTCCCCTTGCAATGATACAAGTATATGTCCGGTGGCTTGGTGTAATAAATTTTCAGGAATAAGGCCTAAGGATAGCGAGGCTTGGCTAGCACACATGGATGGGTCTCCTTTGTCCAAGTTTCAGTTTAATGCCATTTTTAAAAGTGCAGTGATAAAGGTGGGGTTAGACCCAAAATTTTATGGAACGCACTCGTTCCGTATTGGAGCAGCTACAGCTGCTGCCATGGGAGGGGCCTCCGTACCCGATATTAAATTGTTGGGGCGATGGAAGTCCGATAATTATAAAAGGTACATTAGACCTTAAGGCAATTATATGCTCATGTTTTGCATATGTTATTTCTCTATTGTCTATACTTGGTTCTCTTGCTTTACTTTTATCTTTCTGGTTCTTATCCCCCCTCCTCCTTACTCTTCCCCCCCCCCCCCCTTCCTCGGTAATCCAGGGCGAGAGCTGCTTGCCGTGTTCAACGGGGGCATGGAGGGATTTTTTCCCAATTTCTCCTACGGATTAAGGCCTGATTAGTGGTGAGCCTCCGGGGTTTTTTGGGTTGGTTCACCTTCATCTGGGTTACCGTTCCTTTACTTTCTTATCTGATTAAACCTGTTTAGGTTGGTGATATTTCCCGCCTAGGGGTGTTAAATCGTTTTGGGTTGGTACCTCATAGCTTATGTTAAACCATGATTGGTTGGTATGTTTGCATGTCTGTATCATAAATCACGCAGTGGTTGGTAGTCGGGCATAGAACCATAGAATTAATATATTGTCATGTTGGTGTAACATACGGTAAACCATGACTTATTTCCCACCTCCTGTTTAACCTTTAAAGGTTGGTATGTTTTCAAGGCACGTATAGGCGTCATATCGTATTCCCATTGAGCATATATATTCATCAATTCACCTCATCAGATTGGTAAAGGTAATACTGTTATTAGTGCCCCCTCCCCCTTAAAATATAAGTCTAATAGGTTGGCATTTATAGCCTCACATACGTAGTTCCCCTCTCTTTAGCTTAAGCAATTTTATTCATCATTGGCCATATTAGTCTTCTGGGCTATTAGATAAGCAGTTCTATCATATATTTAGTCATATAAACCGGTTGGTTGGTCCATTCTCCCCCCCCCCGTCCCACATTTTCATACGAAGTTGGTATTAAACCTTTGCGGTTGGTTGCAAATATGGACAATTTGTTTAAAGTATGCAGGAGTCAGGGTCATTGCTCTTCAGAGCTGGTGTGTCTTGGTGTTATGTATGCATATAGGAGGAAAAAAGTAAAGGTTACAGGGCCTGTGTTGTCCCTGGTTTATATTCCAGGAATATTTTGGAATATTTGTTACTACTCCAGATCACCAATTCTTTCTATCTTCGGTTTACAGGCCTGAAGATAAACATTTGGATAATGGGACACTCATTTGTGTATTGGGCTTCAAAACATCATTTGGCGAATGAGTGGTCTAATTTCCCATGCCCGGTGGATATAAAATGGATGGGGAAGAGGGGCCTTTGTTGGCCATTCCTGTTGTCTTGGTTAGAAGAGGAATTGGCAAAATCACAACATCCTGATATTATTGTTTTGCATCTTGGGGGGAATGATGTGGGGAAGACTAAATCATTGGCCCTCATAATAAGCATTAGAGAAGATTTACGTGCTATTCGGGCACGATGGCCTACAATTGGGATTTGTTGGTCCAACATTGTCCCTCGTTTATACTGGAGGTTTCCCATTCGCCCCTCTACGCTTACTAGATTATTAAGAAAAATTAATAGTGTTACGGGGAAACTGGTTAGAGAATTGGGGGGGGTAGAAATTTTCCACCCATCCATTAAGGCGGATAATACACACCTGTTCCGGCCGGACGGTGTTCATTTGAATAAAGAGGGGATGGGGTTTTTCATCAGGGAGATCTATGAGCAATTAGGTTCGTGGTTTTGTGCTCGTGGTGGCGGGCTGGGAACCCGTTGAAGGGTACCAGCTATGGTAGGAGAGCAGTGCAGTCAATGACTAGTCACAACGGTGGTTAGGATATTTGGCCGCACGTCACTGCCCCTTTCAAGTAACATTACTCTTGATCCTTCTGAGTGGAGGATCCCTTGGCGTGCTTTGCGTGGCCGTCAATGTTGAGTTCAGAGGGGAGCAGTCATGCTGACGCCTGTTTAACACCGGCCAATGTTAAGGGAGTATTCCTTGGTTTAGTTTGAATGCCATTTGGGCATTGCAGTATTTGGTTAGATGATTAGTTGTTTAGTTGACTGCAGTTTGCTCTCGCCACCACCAGGTGACTTTCATTTAATTGGTTTATGATTAATAAAAACTGCGACCTTTTGCCAAAGTAGCTATACGTGTCTGTGTCTTTATTTCATTAGATTAAGTAACACTTTTAATGTACAAAGGTTGGTAAGGTGCGTGAAGGAAAAGGACATTAGCCATATGCGTTTTAAGCAATTCTGTCACTGGTCAGTTTGCTTGACAGACATCTGACTTTAGCCAATGGAAACATGGTGACATGTAAATATGAAAGCACATTAGGACAAAATATGCAATAAGATAGAGGCAAAGGGAGATGGCTGCTGGGAATGTATTTATTTTTATCCCAGAACACCTTTAAATCTAAGTATTAATACTACGTTGATGTACTTTTCAAATTGGAGAGCTACTTTTTACTAAAAGTACATCTCCCTTATATAATTAAGTATAATGCAGACCTGCTCAAAAGCTTAGTATAATTAAAGAAGTCTTATGCCATAAATGATGATGATGATGATGATGAGAGCTGCTTATGTGAATGTCTATAGTGGTTTTCTCTACCAGTGTCACTGTATTAGACAACTGTTATCAAACTTAGCAATAATGATGCATTAATCTGCCAATCAAGTGTGGAAGCTTGCTATGTGTATAGGCATAGTAAACACATATCATCATCATCCTCATTATCATTTATTTATATAGTGTCACTAATAGCGCAGCGCTGTACAGAGAACCCATTCACATCAGTCCCTACCCTATTGGAGCTTACAGTCTAAATTCCCTAATATAGACACACACTCACACACAGAGAGAGAGGGAGAGACTAGGGTCAATTTTGATAGCAGCCAATTAACCTAACAGTATGTTTTTTGGAGTGTGGGAGGAAACCGCAGCACCCGGAGGAAACCCACGCAAACACAGGGAGAACATACAAACTTCACACAGATAAGGCCATGGTTGATATAAGTACTGGCTCTGCTTACCATTGTCCAGTCTAGTACATAACTGTATTAATGCTGTGAAATATTATTACTTTGAATGCCTTAAATATGCAAGAGCGCATTTGGGTAAGTTTATGCTAATAAAAGATATATGCACTTTTCTTGCCTACCCATACTATTTAATAACCACCAAAAATTAAGCAATGTGTGGGCACTGCTTCCAGTTGAAATCAGTCTGTCTGTCTGTCTATCTATCTATCTATCTATCTATCTATCTATCTATCTATCGGTCTGTCTATCTTTAAAACTGAAAGACATCCATTAAAAATACACAATGACAGCATATTTAGTGTGTAATTGATGCTAAAACACAATTCTCACTCTCCTAATATAGCTGATTTTTGACAATGAACTGCATTTTTCATGTGAAGCATTTGATGTCATAAAGATGTAAACCTCACAAAGCAATTCTGTCACTGGTCAGTTTGCTTGACAGACATCTGACTTTAGCCAATGGAAACATGGTGACATGTAAATATGAAAGCACATTAGGACAAAATATGCAATAAGATAGAGGCAAAGGGAGATGGCTGCTGGGAATGTATTTATTTTTATCCCAGAACACCTTTAAATCTAAGTATTAATACTACGTTGATGTACTTTTCAAATTGGAGAGCTACTTTTTACTAAAAGTACATCTCCCTTATATAATTAAGTATAATGCAGACCTGCTCAAAAACTTAGTATAATTAAAGAAGTCTTATGCCATAAATGATGATGATGATGATGATGAGAGCTGCTTATGTGAATGTCTATAGTGGTTTTCTCTACCAGTGTCACTGTATTAGACAACTGTTATCAAACTTAGCAATAATGATGCATTAATCTGCCAATCAAGTGTGGAAGCTTGCTATGTGTATAGGCATAGTAAACACATATCATCATCATCCTCATTATCATTTATTTATATAGTGTCACTAATAGCGCAGCGCTGTACAGAGAACCCATTCACATCAGTCCCTACCCTATTGGAGCTTACAGTCTAAATTCCCTAATATAGACACACACTCACACACAGAGAGAGAGGGAGAGACTAGGGTCAATTTTGATAGCAGCCAATTAACCTAACAGTATGTTTTTTGGAGTGTGGGAGGAAACCGCAGCACCCGGAGGAAACCCACGCAAACACAGGGAGAACATACAAACTTCACACAGATAAGGCCATGGTTGATATAAGTACTGGCTCTGCTTACCATTGTCCAGTCTAGTACATAACTGTATTAATGCTGTGAAATATTATTACTTTGAATGCCTTAAATATGCAAGAGCGCATTTGGGTAAGTTTATGCTAATAAAAGATATATGCACTTTTCTTGCCTACCCATACTATTTAATAACCACCAAAAATTAAGCAATGTGTGGGCACTGCTTCCAGTTGAAATCAGTCTGTCTGTCTGTCTATCTATCTATCTATCTATCTATCTATCTATCTATCGGTCTGTCTATCTTTAAAACTGAAAGACATCCATTAAAAATACACAATGACAGCATATTTAGTGTGTAATTGATGCTAAAACACAATTCTCACTCTCCTAATATAGCTGATTTTTGACAATGAACTGCATTTTTCATGTGAAGCATTTGATGTCATAAAGATGTAAACCTCACAAAGCAATTCTGTCACTGGTCAGTTTGCTTGACAGACATCTGACTTTAGCCAATGGAAACATGGTGACATGTAAATATGAAAGCACATTAGGACAAAATATGCAATAAGATAGAGGCAAAGGGAGATGGCTGCTGGGAATGTATTTATTTTTATCCCAGAACACCTTTAAATCTAAGTATTAATACTACGTTGATGTACTTTTCAAATTGGAGAGCTACTTTTTACTAAAAGTACATCTCCCTTATATAATTAAGTATAATGCAGACCTGCTCAAAAACTTAGTATAATTAAAGAAGTCTTATGCCATAAATGATGATGATGATGATGATGAGAGCTGCTTATGTGAATGTCTATAGTGGTTTTCTCTACCAGTGTCACTGTATTAGACAACTGTTATCAAACTTAGCAATAATGATGCATTAATCTGCCAATCAAGTGTGGAAGCTTGCTATGTGTATAGGCATAGTAAACACATATCATCATCATCCTCATTATCATTTATTTATATAGTGTCACTAATAGCGCAGCGCTGTACAGAGAACCCATTCACATCAGTCCCTACCCTATTGGAGCTTACAGTCTAAATTCCCTAATATAGACACACACTCACACACAGAGAGAGAGGGAGAGACTAGGGTCAATTTTGATAGCAGCCAATTAACCTAACAGTATGTTTTTTGGAGTGTGGGAGGAAACCGCAGCACCCGGAGGAAACCCACGCAAACACAGGGAGAACATACAAACTTCACACAGATAAGGCCATTGTTGATATAAGTACTGGCTCTGCTTACCATTGTCCAGTCTAGTACATAACTGTATTAATGCTGTGAAATATTATTACTTTGAATGCCTTAAATATGCAAGAGCGCATTTGGGTAAGTTTATGCTAATAAAAGATATATGCACTTTTCTTGCCTACCCATACTATTTAATAACCACCAAAAATTAAGCAATGTGTGGGCACTGCTTCCAGTTGAAATCAGTCTGTCTGTCTGTCTATCTATCTATCTATCTATCTATCTATCTATCTATCTATCTATCGGTCTGTCTATCTTTAAAACTGAAAGACATCCATTAAAAATACACAATGACAGCATATTTAGTGTGTAATTGATGCTAAAACACAATTCTCACTCTCCTAATATAGCTGATTTTTGACAATGAACTGCATTTTTCATGTGAAGCATTTGATGTCATAAAGATGTAAACCTCACAAAGCAATTCTGTCACTGGTCAGTTTGCTTGACAGACATCTGACTTTAGCCAATGGAAACATGGTGACATGTAAATATGAAAGCACATTAGGACAAAATATGCAATAAGATAGAGGCAAAGGGAGATGGCTGCTGGGAATGTATTTATTTTTATCCCAGAACACCTTTAAATCTAAGTATTAATACTACGTTGATGTACTTTTCAAATTGGAGAGCTACTTTTTACTAAAAGTACATCTCCCTTATATAATTAAGTATAATGCAGACCTGCTCAAAAGCTTAGTATAATTAAAGAAGTCTTATGCCATAAATGATGATGATGATGATGAGAGCTGCTTATGTGAATGTCTATAGTGGTTTTCTCTACCAGTGTCACTGTATTAGACAACTGTTATCAAACTTAGCAATAATGATGCATTAATCTGCCAATCAAGTGTGGAAGCTTGCTATGTGTATAGGCATAGTAAACACATATCATCATCATCCTCATTATCATTTATTTATATAGTGTCACTAATAGCGCAGCGCTGTACAGAGAACCCATTCACATCAGTCCCTACCCTATTGGAGCTTACAGTCTAAATTCCCTAATATAGACACACACTCACACACAGAGAGAGAGGGAGAGACTAGGGTCAATTTTGATAGCAGCCAATTAACCTAACAGTATGTTTTTTGGAGTGTGGGAGGAAACCGCAGCACCCGGAGGAAACCCACGCAAACACAGGGAGAACATACAAACTTCACACAGATAAGGCCATGGTTGATATAAGTACTGGCTCTGCTTACCATTGTCCAGTCTAGTACATAACTGTATTAATGCTGTGAAATATTATTACTTTGAATGCCTTAAATATGCAAGAGCGCATTTGGGTAAGTTTATGCTAATAAAAGATATATGCACTTTTCTTGCCTACCCATACTATTTAATAACCACCAAAAATTAAGCAATGTGTGGGCACTGCTTCCAGTTGAAATCAGTCTGTCTGTCTGTCTATCTATCTATCTATCTATCTATCTATCTATCTATCTATCTATCGGTCTGTCTATCTTTAAAACTGAAAGACATCCATTAAAAATACACAATGACAGCATATTTAGTGTGTAATTGATGCTAAAACACAATTCTCACTCTCCTAATATAGCTGATTTTTGACAATGAACTGCATTTTTCATGTGAAGCATTTGATGTCATAAAGATGTAAACCTCACAAAGCAATTCTGTCACTGGTCAGTTTGCTTGACAGACATCTGACTTTAGCCAATGGAAACATGGTGACATGTAAATATGAAAGCACATTAGGACAAAATATGCAATAAGATAGAGGCAAAGGGAGATGGCTGCTGGGAATGTATTTATTTTTATCCCAGAACACCTTTAAATCTAAGTATTAATACTACGTTGATGTACTTTTCAAATTGGAGAGCTACTTTTTACTAAAAGTACATCTCCCTTATATAATTAAGTATAATGCAGACCTGCTCAAAAACTTAGTATAATTAAAGAAGTCTTATGCCATAAATGATGATGATGATGATGATGAGAGCTGCTTATGTGAATGTCTATAGTGGTTTTCTCTACCAGTGTCACTGTATTAGACAACTGTTATCAAACTTAGCAATAATGATGCATTAATCTGCCAATCAAGTGTGGAAGCTTGCTATGTGTATAGGCATAGTAAACACATATCATCATCATCCTCATTATCATTTATTTATATAGTGTCACTAATAGCGCAGCGCTGTACAGAGAACCCATTCACATCAGTCCCTACCCTATTGGAGCTTACAGTCTAAATTCCCTAATATAGACACACACTCACACACAGAGAGAGAGGGAGAGACTAGGGTCAATTTTGATAGCAGCCAATTAACCTAACAGTATGTTTTTTGGAGTGTGGGAGGAAACCGCAGCACCCGGAGGAAACCCACGCAAACACAGGGAGAACATACAAACTTCACACAGATAAGGCCATGGTTGATATAAGTACTGGCTCTGCTTACCATTGTCCAGTCTAGTACATAACTGTATTAATGCTGTGAAATATTATTACTTTGAATGCCTTAAATATGCAAGAGCGCATTTGGGTAAGTTTATGCTAATAAAAGATATATGCACTTTTCTTGCCTACCCATACTATTTAATAACCACCAAAAATTAAGCAATGTGTGGGCACTGCTTCCAGTTGAAATCAGTCTGTCTGTCTGTCTATCTATCTATCTATCTATCTATCTATCTATCTATCTATCTATCTATCTATCTATCTATCGGTCTGTCTATCTTTAAAACTGAAAGACATCCATTAAAAATACACAATGACAGCATATTTAGTGTGTAATTGATGCTAAAACACAATTCTCACTCTCCTAATATAGCTGATTTTTGACAATGAACTGCATTTTTCATGTGAAGCATTTGATGTCATAAAGATGTAAACCTCACAAAGCAATTCTGTCACTGGTCAGTTTGCTTGACAGACATCTGACTTTAGCCAATGGAAACATGGTGACATGTAAATATGAAAGCACATTAGGACAAAATATGCAATAAGATAGAGGCAAAGGGAGATGGCTGCTGGGAATGTATTTATTTTTATCCCAGAACACCTTTAAATCTAAGTATTAATACTACGTTGATGTACTTTTCAAATTGGAGAGCTACTTTTTACTAAAAGTACATCTCCCTTATATAATTAAGTATAATGCAGACCTGCTCAAAAGCTTAGTATAATTAAAGAAGTCTTATGCCATAAATGATGATGATGATGATGATGAGAGCTGCTTATGTGAATGTCTATAGTGGTTTTCTCTACCAGTGTCACTGTATTAGACAACTGTTATCAAACTTAGCAATAATGATGCATTAATCTGCCAATCAAGTGTGGAAGCTTGCTATGTGTATAGGCATAGTAAACACATATCATCATCATCCTCATTATCATTTATTTATATAGTGTCACTAATAGCGCAGCGCTGTACAGAGAACCCATTCACATCAGTCCCTACCCTATTGGAGCTTACAGTCTAAATTCCCTAATATAGACACACACTCACACACAGAGAGAGAGGGAGAGACTAGGGTCAATTTTGATAGCAGCCAATTAACCTAACAGTATGTTTTTTGGAGTGTGGGAGGAAACCGCAGCACCCGGAGGAAACCCACGCAAACACAGGGAGAACATACAAACTTCACACAGATAAGGCCATGGTTGATATAAGTACTGGCTCTGCTTACCATTGTCCAGTCTAGTACATAACTGTATTAATGCTGTGAAATATTATTACTTTGAATGCCTTAAATATGCAAGAGCGCATTTGGGTAAGTTTATGCTAATAAAAGATATATGCACTTTTCTTGCCTACCCATACTATTTAATAACCACCAAAAATTAAGCAATGTGTGGGCACTGCTTCCAGTTGAAATCAGTCTGTCTGTCTGTCTATCTATCTATCTATCTATCTATCTATCTATCTATCTATCGGTCTGTCTATCTTTAAAACTGAAAGACATCCATTAAAAATACACAATGACAGCATATTTAGTGTGTAATTGATGCTAAAACACAATTCTCACTCTCCTAATATAGCTGATTTTTGACAATGAACTGCATTTTTCATGTGAAGCATTTGATGTCATAAAGATGTAAACCTCACAAAGCAATTCTGTCACTGGTCAGTTTGCTTGACAGACATCTGACTTTAGCCAATGGAAACATGGTGACATGTAAATATGAAAGCACATTAGGACAAAATATGCAATAAGATAGAGGCAAAGGGAGATGGCTGCTGGGAATGTATTTATTTTTATCCCAGAACACCTTTAAATCTAAGTATTAATACTACGTTGATGTACTTTTCAAATTGGAGAGCTACTTTTTACTAAAAGTACATCTCCCTTATATAATTAAGTATAATGCAGACCTGCTCAAAAACTTAGTATAATTAAAGAAGTCTTATGCCATAAATGATGATGATGATGATGATGAGAGCTGCTTATGTGAATGTCTATAGTGGTTTTCTCTACCAGTGTCACTGTATTAGACAACTGTTATCAAACTTAGCAATAATGATGCATTAATCTGCCAATCAAGTGTGGAAGCTTGCTATGTGTATAGGCATAGTAAACACATATCATCATCATCCTCATTATCATTTATTTATATAGTGTCACTAATAGCGCAGCGCTGTACAGAGAACCCATTCACATCAGTCCCTACCCTATTGGAGCTTACAGTCTAAATTCCCTAATATAGACACACACTCACACACAGACAGAGAGGGAGAGACTAGGGTCAATTTTGATAGCAGCCAATTAACCTAACAGTATGTTTTTTGGAGTGTGGGAGGAAACCCACGCAAACACAGGGAGAACATACAAACTTCACACAGATAAGGCCATTGTTGATATAAGTACTGGCTCTGCTTACCATTGTCCAGTCTAGTACATAACTGTATTAATGCTGTGAAATATTATTACTTTGAATGCCTTAAATATGCAAGAGCGCATTTGGGTAAGTTTATGCTAATAAAAGATATATGCACTTTTCTTGCCTACCCATACTATTTAATAACCACCAAAAATTAAGCAATGTGTGGGCACTGCTTCCAGTTGAAATCAGTCTGTCTGTCTGTCTATCTATCTATCTATCTATCTATCTATCTATCTATCTATCGGTCTGTCTATCTTTAAAACTGAAAGACATCCATTAAAAATACACAATGACAGCATATTTAGTGTGTAATTGATGCTAAAACACAATTCTCACTCTCCTAATATAGCTGATTTTTGACAATGAACTGCATTTTTCATGTGAAGCATTTGATGTCATAAAGATGTAAACCTCACAAAGCAATTCTGTCACTGGTCAGTTTGCTTGACAGACATCTGACTTTAGCCAATGGAAACATGGTGACATGTAAATATGAAAGCACATTAGGACAAAATATGCAATAAGATAGAGGCAAAGGGAGATGGCTGCTGGGAATGTATTTATTTTTATCCCAGAACACCTTTAAATCTAAGTATTAATACTACGTTGATGTACTTTTCAAATTGGAGAGCTACTTTTTACTAAAAGTACATCTCCCTTATATAATTAAGTATAATGCAGACCTGCTCAAAAGCTTAGTATAATTAAAGAAGTCTTATGCCATAAATGATGATGATGATGATGATGAGAGCTGCTTATGTGAATGTCTATAGTGGTTTTCTCTACCAGTGTCACTGTATTAGACAACTGTTATCAAACTTAGCAATAATGATGCATTAATCTGCCAATCAAGTGTGGAAGCTTGCTATGTGTATAGGCATAGTAAACACATATCATCATCATCCTCATTATCATTTATTTATATAGTGTCACTAATAGCGCAGCGCTGTACAGAGAACCCATTCACATCAGTCCCTACCCTATTGGAGCTTACAGTCTAAATTCCCTAATATAGACACACACTCACACACAGAGAGAGAGGGAGAGACTAGGGTCAATTTTGATAGCAGCCAATTAACCTAACAGTATGTTTTTTGGAGTGTGGGAGGAAACCGCAGCACCCGGAGGAAACCCACGCAAACACAGGGAGAACATACAAACTTCACACAGATAAGGCCATGGTTGATATAAGTACTGGCTCTGCTTACCATTGTCCAGTCTAGTACATAACTGTATTAATGCTGTGAAATATTATTACTTTGAATGCCTTAAATATGCAAGAGCGCATTTGGGTAAGTTTATGCTAATAAAAGATATATGCACTTTTCTTGCCTACCCATACTATTTAATAACCACCAAAAATTAAGCAATGTGTGGGCACTGCTTCCAGTTGAAATCAGTCTGTCTGTCTGTCTATCTATCTATCTATCTATCTATCTATCTATCTATCTATCGGTCTGTCTATCTTTAAAACTGAAAGACATCCATTAAAAATACACAATGACAGCATATTTAGTGTGTAATTGATGCTAAAACACAATTCTCACTCTCCTAATATAGCTGATTTTTGACAATGAACTGCATTTTTCATGTGAAGCATTTGATGTCATAAAGATGTAAACCTCACAAAGCAATTCTGTCACTGGTCAGTTTGCTTGACAGACATCTGACTTTAGCCAATGGAAACATGGTGACATGTAAATATGAAAGCACATTAGGACAAAATATGCAATAAGATAGAGGCAAAGGGAGATGGCTGCTGGGAATGTATTTATTTTTATCCCAGAACACCTTTAAATCTAAGTATTAATACTACGTTGATGTACTTTTCAAATTGGAGAGCTACTTTTTACTAAAAGTACATCTCCCTTATATAATTAAGTATAATGCAGACCTGCTCAAAAACTTAGTATAATTAAAGAAGTCTTATGCCATAAATGATGATGATGATGATGATGAGAGCTGCTTATGTGAATGTCTATAGTGGTTTTCTCTACCAGTGTCACTGTATTAGACAACTGTTATCAAACTTAGCAATAATGATGCATTAATCTGCCAATCAAGTGTGGAAGCTTGCTATGTGTATAGGCATAGTAAACACATATCATCATCATCCTCATTATCATTTATTTATATAGTGTCACTAATAGCGCAGCGCTGTACAGAGAACCCATTCACATCAGTCCCTACCCTATTGGAGCTTACAGTCTAAATTCCCTAATATAGACACACACTCACACACAGACAGAGAGGGAGAGACTAGGGTCAATTTTGATAGCAGCCAATTAACCTAACAGTATGTTTTTTGGAGTGTGGGAGGAAACCCACGCAAACACAGGGAGAACATACAAACTTCACACAGATAAGGCCATTGTTGATATAAGTACTGGCTCTGCTTACCATTGTCCAGTCTAGTACATAACTGTATTAATGCTGTGAAATATTATTACTTTGAATGCCTTAAATATGCAAGAGCGCATTTGGGTAAGTTTATGCTAATAAAAGATATATGCACTTTTCTTGCCTACCCATACTATTTAATAACCACCAAAAATTAAGCAATGTGTGGGCACTGCTTCCAGTTGAAATCAGTCTGTCTGTCTGTCTATCTATCTATCTATCTATCTATCTATCTATCTATCTATCGGTCTGTCTATCTTTAAAACTGAAAGACATCCATTAAAAATACACAATGACAGCATATTTAGTGTGTAATTGATGCTAAAACACAATTCTCACTCTCCTAATATAGCTGATTTTTGACAATGAACTGCATTTTTCATGTGAAGCATTTGATGTCATAAAGATGTAAACCTCACAAAGCAATTCTGTCACTGGTCAGTTTGCTTGACAGACATCTGACTTTAGCCAATGGAAACATGGTGACATGTAAATATGAAAGCACATTAGGACAAAATATGCAATAAGATAGAGGCAAAGGGAGATGGCTGCTGGGAATGTATTTATTTTTATCCCAGAACACCTTTAAATCTAAGTATTAATACTACGTTGATGTACTTTTCAAATTGGAGAGCTACTTTTTACTAAAAGTACATCTCCCTTATATAATTAAGTATAATGCAGACCTGCTCAAAAGCTTAGTATAATTAAAGAAGTCTTATGCCATAAATGATGATGATGATGATGAGAGCTGCTTATGTGAATGTCTATAGTGGTTTTCTCTACCAGTGTCACTGTATTAGACAACTGTTATCAAACTTAGCAATAATGATGCATTAATCTGCCAATCAAGTGTGGAAGCTTGCTATGTGTATAGGCATAGTAAACACATATCATCATCATCCTCATTATCATTTATTTATATAGTGTCACTAATAGCGCAGCGCTGTACAGAGAACCCATTCACATCAGTCCCTACCCTATTGGAGCTTACAGTCTAAATTCCCTAATATAGACACACACTCACACACAGAGAGAGAGGGAGAGACTAGGGTCAATTTTGATAGCAGCCAATTAACCTAACAGTATGTTTTTTGGAGTGTGGGAGGAAACCGCAGCACCCGGAGGAAACCCACGCAAACACAGGGAGAACATACAAACTTCACACAGATAAGGCCATGGTTGATATAAGTACTGGCTCTGCTTACCATTGTCCAGTCTAGTACATAACTGTATTAATGCTGTGAAATATTATTACTTTGAATGCCTTAAATATGCAAGAGCGCATTTGGGTAAGTTTATGCTAATAAAAGATATATGCACTTTTCTTGCCTACCCATACTATTTAATAACCACCAAAAATTAAGCAATGTGTGGGCACTGCTTCCAGTTGAAATCAGTCTGTCTGTCTGTCTATCTATCTATCTATCTATCTATCTATCTATCTATCTATCTATCGGTCTGTCTATCTTTAAAACTGAAAGACATCCATTAAAAATACACAATGACAGCATATTTAGTGTGTAATTGATGCTAAAACACAATTCTCACTCTCCTAATATAGCTGATTTTTGACAATGAACTGCATTTTTCATGTGAAGCATTTGATGTCATAAAGATGTAAACCTCACAAAGCAATTCTGTCACTGGTCAGTTTGCTTGACAGACATCTGACTTTAGCCAATGGAAACATGGTGACATGTAAATATGAAAGCACATTAGGACAAAATATGCAATAAGATAGAGGCAAAGGGAGATGGCTGCTGGGAATGTATTTATTTTTATCCCAGAACACCTTTAAATCTAAGTATTAATACTACGTTGATGTACTTTTCAAATTGGAGAGCTACTTTTTACTAAAAGTACATCTCCCTTATATAATTAAGTATAATGCAGACCTGCTCAAAAACTTAGTATAATTAAAGAAGTCTTATGCCATAAATGATGATGATGATGATGATGAGAGCTGCTTATGTGAATGTCTATAGTGGTTTTCTCTACCAGTGTCACTGTATTAGACAACTGTTATCAAACTTAGCAATAATGATGCATTAATCTGCCAATCAAGTGTGGAAGCTTGCTATGTGTATAGGCATAGTAAACACATATCATCATCATCCTCATTATCATTTATTTATATAGTGTCACTAATAGCGCAGCGCTGTACAGAGAACCCATTCACATCAGTCCCTACCCTATTGGAGCTTACAGTCTAAATTCCCTAATATAGACACACACTCACACACAGAGAGAGAGGGAGAGACTAGGGTCAATTTTGATAGCAGCCAATTAACCTAACAGTATGTTTTTTGGAGTGTGGGAGGAAACCGCAGCACCCGGAGGAAACCCACGCAAACACAGGGAGAACATACAAACTTCACACAGATAAGGCCATGGTTGATATAAGTACTGGCTCTGCTTACCATTGTCCAGTCTAGTACATAACTGTATTAATGCTGTGAAATATTATTACTTTGAATGCCTTAAATATGCAAGAGCGCATTTGGGTAAGTTTATGCTAATAAAAGATATATGCACTTTTCTTGCCTACCCATACTATTTAATAACCACCAAAAATTAAGCAATGTGTGGGCACTGCTTCCAGTTGAAATCAGTCTGTCTGTCTGTCTATCTATCTATCTATCTATCTATCTATCTATCTATCTATCTATCTATCTATCTATCTATCTATCGGTCTGTCTATCTTTAAAACTGAAAGACATCCATTAAAAATACACAATGACAGCATATTTAGTGTGTAATTGATGCTAAAACACAATTCTCACTCTCCTAATATAGCTGATTTTTGACAATGAACTGCATTTTTCATGTGAAGCATTTGATGTCATAAAGATGTAAACCTCACAAAGCAATTCTGTCACTGGTCAGTTTGCTTGACAGACATCTGACTTTAGCCAATGGAAACATGGTGACATGTAAATATGAAAGCACATTAGGACAAAATATGCAATAAGATAGAGGCAAAGGGAGATGGCTGCTGGGAATGTATTTATTTTTATCCCAGAACACCTTTAAATCTAAGTATTAATACTACGTTGATGTACTTTTCAAATTGGAGAGCTACTTTTTACTAAAAGTACATCTCCCTTATATAATTAAGTATAATGCAGACCTGCTCAAAAGCTTAGTATAATTAAAGAAGTCTTATGCCATAAATGATGATGATGATGATGATGAGAGCTGCTTATGTGAATGTCTATAGTGGTTTTCTCTACCAGTGTCACTGTATTAGACAACTGTTATCAAACTTAGCAATAATGATGCATTAATCTGCCAATCAAGTGTGGAAGCTTGCTATGTGTATAGGCATAGTAAACACATATCATCATCATCCTCATTATCATTTATTTATATAGTGTCACTAATAGCGCAGCGCTGTACAGAGAACCCATTCACATCAGTCCCTACCCTATTGGAGCTTACAGTCTAAATTCCCTAATATAGACACACACTCACACACAGAGAGAGAGGGAGAGACTAGGGTCAATTTTGATAGCAGCCAATTAACCTAACAGTATGTTTTTTGGAGTGTGGGAGGAAACCGCAGCACCCGGAGGAAACCCACGCAAACACAGGGAGAACATACAAACTTCACACAGATAAGGCCATGGTTGATATAAGTACTGGCTCTGCTTACCATTGTCCAGTCTAGTACATAACTGTATTAATGCTGTGAAATATTATTACTTTGAATGCCTTAAATATGCAAGAGCGCATTTGGGTAAGTTTATGCTAATAAAAGATATATGCACTTTTCTTGCCTACCCATACTATTTAATAACCACCAAAAATTAAGCAATGTGTGGGCACTGCTTCCAGTTGAAATCAGTCTGTCTGTCTGTCTATCTATCTATCTATCTATCTATCTATCTATTTATCTATCGGTCTGTCTATCTTTAAAACTGAAAGACATCCATTAAAAATACACAATGACAGCATATTTAGTGTGTAATTGATGCTAAAACACAATTCTCACTCTCCTAATATAGCTGATTTTTGACAATGAACTGCATTTTTCATGTGAAGCATTTGATGTCATAAAGATGTAAACCTCACAAAGCAATTCTGTCACTGGTCAGTTTGCTTGACAGACATCTGACTTTAGCCAATGGAAACATGGTGACATGTAAATATGAAAGCACATTAGGACAAAATATGCAATAAGATAGAGGCAAAGGGAGATGGCTGCTGGGAATGTATTTATTTTTATCCCAGAACACCTTTAAATCTAAGTATTAATACTACGTTGATGTACTTTTCAAATTGGAGAGCTACTTTTTACTAAAAGTACATCTCCCTTATATAATTAAGTATAATGCAGACCTGCTCAAAAACTTAGTATAATTAAAGAAGTCTTATGCCATAAATGATGATGATGATGATGATGAGAGCTGCTTATGTGAATGTCTATAGTGGTTTTCTCTACCAGTGTCACTGTATTAGACAACTGTTATCAAACTTAGCAATAATGATGCATTAATCTGCCAATCAAGTGTGGAAGCTTGCTATGTGTATAGGCATAGTAAACACATATCATCATCATCCTCATTATCATTTATTTATATAGTGTCACTAATAGCGCAGCGCTGTACAGAGAACCCATTCACATCAGTCCCTACCCTATTGGAGCTTACAGTCTAAATTCCCTAATATAGACACACACTCACACACAGACAGAGAGGGAGAGACTAGGGTCAATTTTGATAGCAGCCAATTAACCTAACAGTATGTTTTTTGGAGTGTGGGAGGAAACCCACGCAAACACAGGGAGAACATACAAACTTCACACAGATAAGGCCATTGTTGATATAAGTACTGGCTCTGCTTACCATTGTCCAGTCTAGTACATAACTGTATTAATGCTGTGAAATATTATTACTTTGAATGCCTTAAATATGCAAGAGCGCATTTGGGTAAGTTTATGCTAATAAAAGATATATGCACTTTTCTTGCCTACCCATACTATTTAATAACCACCAAAAATTAAGCAATGTGTGGGCACTGCTTCCAGTTGAAATCAGTCTGTCTGTCTGTCTATCTATCTATCTATCTATCTATCTATCTATCTATCTATCGGTCTGTCTATCTTTAAAACTGAAAGACATCCATTAAAAATACACAATGACAGCATATTTAGTGTGTAATTGATGCTAAAACACAATTCTCACTCTCCTAATATAGCTGATTTTTGACAATGAACTGCATTTTTCATGTGAAGCATTTGATGTCATAAAGATGTAAACCTCACAAAGCAATTCTGTCACTGGTCAGTTTGCTTGACAGACATCTGACTTTAGCCAATGGAAACATGGTGACATGTAAATATGAAAGCACATTAGGACAAAATATGCAATAAGATAGAGGCAAAGGGAGATGGCTGCTGGGAATGTATTTATTTTTATCCCAGAACACCTTTAAATCTAAGTATTAATACTACGTTGATGTACTTTTCAAATTGGAGAGCTACTTTTTACTAAAAGTACATCTCCCTTATATAATTAAGTATAATGCAGACCTGCTCAAAAGCTTAGTATAATTAAAGAAGTCTTATGCCATAAATGATGATGATGATGATGAGAGCTGCTTATGTGAATGTCTATAGTGGTTTTCTCTACCAGTGTCACTGTATTAGACAACTGTTATCAAACTTAGCAATAATGATGCATTAATCTGCCAATCAAGTGTGGAAGCTTGCTATGTGTATAGGCATAGTAAACACATATCATCATCATCCTCATTATCATTTATTTATATAGTGTCACTAATAGCGCAGCGCTGTACAGAGAACCCATTCACATCAGTCCCTACCCTATTGGAGCTTACAGTCTAAATTCCCTAATATAGACACACACTCACACACAGAGAGAGAGGGAGAGACTAGGGTCAATTTTGATAGCAGCCAATTAACCTAACAGTATGTTTTTTGGAGTGTGGGAGGAAACCGCAGCACCCGGAGGAAACCCACGCAAACACAGGGAGAACATACAAACTTCACACAGATAAGGCCATGGTTGATATAAGTACTGGCTCTGCTTACCATTGTCCAGTCTAGTACATAACTGTATTAATGCTGTGAAATATTATTACTTTGAATGCCTTAAATATGCAAGAGCGCATTTGGGTAAGTTTATGCTAATAAAAGATATATGCACTTTTCTTGCCTACCCATACTATTTAATAACCACCAAAAATTAAGCAATGTGTGGGCACTGCTTCCAGTTGAAATCAGTCTGTCTGTCTGTCTATCTATCTATCTATCTATCTATCTATCTATCGGTCTGTCTATCTTTAAAACTGAAAGACATCCATTAAAAATACACAATGACAGCATATTTAGTGTGTAATTGATGCTAAAACACAATTCTCACTCTCCTAATATAGCAGATTTTTGACAATGAACTGCATTTTTCATGTGAAGCATTTGATGTCATAAAGATGTAAACCTCACAAAGCAATTCTGTCACTGGTCAGTTTGCTTGACAGACATCTGACTTTAGCCAATGGAAACATGGTGACATGTAAATATGAAAGCACATTAGGACAAAATATGCAATAAGATAGAGGCAAAGGGAGATGGCTGCTGGGAATGTATTTATTTTTATCCCAGAACACCTTTAAATCTAAGTATTAATACTACGTTGATGTACTTTTCAAATTGGAGAGCTACTTTTTACTAAAAGTACATCTCCCTTATATAATTAAGTATAATGCAGACCTGCTCAAAAACTTAGTATAATTAAAGAAGTCTTATGCCATAAATGATGATGATGATGATGATGAGAGCTGCTTATGTGAATGTCTATAGTGGTTTTCTCTACCAGTGTCACTGTATTAGACAACTGTTATCAAACTTAGCAATAATGATGCATTAATCTGCCAATCAAGTGTGGAAGCTTGCTATGTGTATAGGCATAGTAAACACATATCATCATCATCCTCATTATCATTTATTTATATAGTGTCACTAATAGCGCAGCGCTGTACAGAGAACCCATTCACATCAGTCCCTACCCTATTGGAGCTTACAGTCTAAATTCCCTAATATAGACACACACTCACACACAGACAGAGAGGGAGAGACTAGGGTCAATTTTGATAGCAGCCAATTAACCTAACAGTATGTTTTTTGGAGTGTGGGAGGAAACCCACGCAAACACAGGGAGAACATACAAACTTCACACAGATAAGGCCATTGTTGATATAAGTACTGGCTCTGCTTACCATTGTCCAGTCTAGTACATAACTGTATTAATGCTGTGAAATATTATTACTTTGAATGCCTTAAATATGCAAGAGCGCATTTGGGTAAGTTTATGCTAATAAAAGATATATGCACTTTTCTTGCCTACCCATACTATTTAATAACCACCAAAAATTAAGCAATGTGTGGGCACTGCTTCCAGTTGAAATCAGTCTGTCTGTCTGTCTGTCTATCTATCTATCTATCTATCTATCTATCTATCGGTCTGTCTATCTTTAAAACTGAAAGACATCCATTAAAAATACACAATGACAGCATATTTAGTGTGTAATTGATGCTAAAACACAATTCTCACTCTCCTAATATAGCTGATTTTTGACAATGAACTGCATTTTTCATGTGAAGCATTTGATGTCATAAAGATGTAAACCTCACAAAGCAATTCTGTCACTGGTCAGTTTGCTTGACAGACATCTGACTTTAGCCAATGGAAACATGGTGACATGTAAATATGAAAGCACATTAGGACAAAATATGCAATAAGATAGAGGCAAAGGGAGATGGCTGCTGGGAATGTATTTATTTTTATCCCAGAACACCTTTAAATCTAAGTATTAATACTACGTTGATGTACTTTTCAAATTGGAGAGCTACTTTTTACTAAAAGTACATCTCCCTTATATAATTAAGTATAATGCAGACCTGCTCAAAAGCTTAGTATAATTAAAGAAGTCTTATGCCATAAATGATGATGATGATGATGATGATGATGAGAGCTGCTTATGTGAATGTCTATAGTGGTTTTCTCTACCAGTGTCACTGTATTAGACAACTGTTATCAAACTTAGCAATAATGATGCATTAATCTGCCAATCAAGTGTGGAAGCTTGCTATGTGTATAGGCATAGTAAACACATATCATCATCATCCTCATTATCATTTATTTATATAGTGTCACTAATAGCGCAGCGCTGTACAGAGAACCCATTCACATCAGTCCCTACCCTATTGGAGCTTACAGTCTAAATTCCCTAATATAGACACACACTCACACACAGAGAGAGAGGGAGAGACTAGGGTCAATTTTGATAGCAGCCAATTAACCTAACAGTATGTTTTTTGGAGTGTGGGAGGAAACCGCAGCACCCGGAAGAAACCCACGCAAACACAGGGAGAACATACAAACTTCACACAGATAAGGCCATGGTTGATATAAGTACTGGCTCTGCTTACCATTGTCCAGTCTAGTACATAACTGTATTAATGCTGTGAAATATTATTACTTTGAATGCCTTAAATATGCAAGAGCGCATTTGGGTAAGTTTATGCTAATAAAAGATATATGCACTTTTCTTGCCTACCCATACTATTTAATAACCACCAAAAATTAAGCAATGTGTGGGCACTGCTTCCAGTTGAAATCAGTCTGTCTGTCTGTCTATCTATCTATCTATCTATCTATCTATCTATCTATCTATCTATCTATCTATCTATCTATCTATCGGTCTGTCTATCTTTAAAACTGAAAGACATCCATTAAAAATACACAATGACAGCATATTTAGTGTGTAATTGATGCTAAAACACAATTCTCACTCTCCTAATATAGCTGATTTTTGACAATGAACTGCATTTTTCATGTGAAGCATTTGATGTCATAAAGATGTAAACCTCACAAAGCAATTCTGTCACTGGTCAGTTTGCTTGACAGACATCTGACTTTAGCCAATGGAAACATGGTGACATGTAAATATGAAAGCACATTAGGACAAAATATGCAATAAGATAGAGGCAAAGGGAGATGGCTGCTGGGAATGTATTTATTTTTATCCCAGAACACCTTTAAATCTAAGTATTAATACTACGTTGATGTACTTTTCAAATTGGAGAGCTACTTTTTACTAAAAGTACATCTCCCTTATATAATTAAGTATAATGCAGACCTGCTCAAAATCTTAGTATAATTAAAGAAGTCTTATGCAAATGTGGAGGGACAGAAGACGCTGGAGCCGGTGCCCGTGAAGAGGGCGAAGATATCCGGCAGCGCTGTGCCCCTGGAGGGGCTGAAGAGGTCCCCGATGGTGCCCAGCTACAAGAAAGAAGAGGAGAAGTACTCACCCGTCCATCGATCCAGCGGCGGTGAGTATAACTTCTTTTTTGCAGGTCCTGTGCGCGGGGGAAGGATGAGCCAATCAGGGCTCATCTTTCCCCGCTGGCCAATCAGCGGCCGGATGCGCGAGCCAATCGCGGCTCGCGCCCGGCCATTCAAAAGATTGGCGCCGACGCGAGCCAATCAGCGCTCGCGCCGGCGGATGACGTCACGCCGGCGACTATATAAGTCGCCGGGTGGCGCCATTTTGCCAGAAGTCCGTCGGCGGAGAAGAGAGAGGACGTCTCTTCAAGACGTCCATCAAGAGAGCCAGCAGCAGCGGCGGCAGGGGGCCCTTGTAAGGGCCGTGAGCTACCCTGCCGCCAGAAGACTCCTAGCAAGCCGCCGGAGCGGAGATCGCCGGCGGGGAGCCCTTGTCAGGGCTGAGAGCGCCCCCGCCCCAGCTGCAACTGGAGACCCAGCGCCGAAGCGGAGAAGAGGCGCCGCCGGCTGGAGGGTCTGGAAGACCCGGAGGAAGAAACCGAAGACGGCGTGTCAAGTTGAGTATCCTGCGCAGAGCAGGTAAGTATACTCAACGTTGAATTCGGGCACTAGGCCCGTGGGCACAGCCGGGCACAAGGCCCGTTGGCACTGTAAATTAGGGGCACAAGGCCCAGGGACCTGGGCACTAGGCCCCAACGTGGTAGTGGGCCAGTAGGCCATTAGTATCTGTATAAAGGGGACAAGCCCCTGTTAGTTAGAGAGGGGGACTCAGAGCCCCAGGTGTACAAGGGCACAAGGCCCTTAGGTAGTTAGGGGCTTAGAGGCCATAGGAAGGCCAGAGGGCCTGGTTAGGGGCTGGTAGCCCATCTGCTATTAAGGGCACAAGGCCCTCAGTTAGTTAGGAAGGCCACAGGCCTTAGGCAGGGGCTAGGACCCCTAGGTAGTAGGGCACAAGGCCCTAGTAAGTGGGCTCAGAGCCCTGAGTTAGAGAGGGGGCTGAGGCCCATTAGTCAGAGCAGAAGGCTCTGCGTGTAGCTGGGCAGAGACCCATGGTGTGTAGGGCATAAGGCCCTGGTGGTGAGAGGTAGAGGCGTAGGAGCCTCGTGAGAGTAGGCGCGGTCCTGTGTGAGGTGAGCACACGTGGTTAGGAGGTACGGTCGAGCGTAGGCTCCCGTGGTGCTGTAGCAACCTGCTGGTTGGCTAGCAGCGGTGTGTTCGGGTAAGTAGCGGCAAAGTACTGTAGACTGTATTTATTCTGTCTGTGTGGCGAGTGTAGTTTACATTACAGTATTTTGGTGTGCTTTCTAGCTGTGTCCAGGGGCAAGACGTCAGGCCCCCATTAAAGGTAGGCTCTTGTTTCCTGTGGTTTTCCTGTGTTAACCCGTGCTGTGGGGACAAGTGTAAGTACCAGCATACACATAGTCAGGGGAGAACACATGTAGTTTTCCTGTCCCTTAGGTCCCCGGGGTCACACTGGTACCCAGAGGGGGGTGGCTGAGTGAGTTGGTGGCAGTACAGCACACCTTGAGGCAGTTCCAGGGGCGGCCGTGGTTCTGATCAAGGGTCCTCAAGGCCGGTTCCGTGCAGGTGGACCTGTGGTTCCGGACGTAGGGACACGTGTGAGATACCCGAGTACAGGCAGTCGGGCGGTTCAGTTCGATCGGCTGTTCCGTGCGGCAGTCGGCCCGCGGGTTAGTGTGCTGTTTTACTGAGCCTCAGCCGGGCTTAAAGAACCCGTACTTAGGGCCTGTGTGTGACTCCATAGCAAGAAGGCAGCTTCTTGGTAAGACCTGGGTGAGGGGGTTAGGAACCGCCCTCCGGTTTAGGCTGTGAACACCGGCTGGTGTTCCCCGTAGCGTGTAACTAGTAGTTCCGTTAGTGCACCACATTTAGTTAGTCCTAGTGTTTGACGTAGTTGCGTTGCCGACCATTAGAACGTTGTTAGGGTCGGGTCGCCGTTGTAGCTAGTCCAGTTTGTGGGTGCCATCTTAGTTCACGGAGAGCGTAGAGGGAGGCTGTGTGTCTTGTCATCCGCAGGAGTCGGGAAGGTGCAGGAGAACCGGATCGGAAGTGGGAGTGTCCCGGTGAGTATCACGCTCGATTCCTCCTTTCGGTTAGGCCCTCACCGGCAGGTGTGTGAGGCACTTGAGGCGGGATTAGTCCTCGGATTAGTCTTGGCCTTCAGTGCCTGTAGTCCCCCGCGTCTTGGCAAGAACAAAGTGAGGAGGCGGCAAGGAGCTTGGACTGACCGTGTCCTTGCCCTTTGCCGTAGTCTCGGACAGCCCTTACCTGGTAGGCACGGCCGTAATCTCTGTCTCTATCTCAGAGGGACGTGATTGGAGGTGACTGCGGCTGCGGATCTGCTGGGATAGGATCGCAGCTGGGAAAGTAGAAGCGGACTGGAGGTGACCATCGTTTACAAGGTAAATTCTTTTGTGTGCGTCTGTCCCTGTCTTTTCCCCGCAGGGGGCGTTACATTTTGGCGTAGTCGGCAGGATCAACGATGGCTCATCGGGGGATCATTCCGCTGTACGAGGGATACAGCTGTGTCATCTCTCGTGACGAAGTGGCAGCGTTCACGAAGCAAATCCTGGAACGTTGTGAGACAAGGAAGAAGAAGAGCAAAGGTACTAAACGGCAACCGGTGGAAGAAATGCTGTGCTGGAAGTGTGGGTTGCCTGGACACTTCGCATACCAGTGCCCAGTTGCCGAGGAGCTCTTTGATGAATGGGAGGACGAAGAAGTCTCCGATGAATGGGAAGACGTAGAAGTCTTCGAGTGGAAGGACGAGGAAGCCTTCCATCCATGGTCTCAAGAGAAGTCGGAATCCGGAGGGAAGGATCGGCAGAGCCTGCTGACTGTTGGATCGCAGGTGATCGTCCCGTCCAAGCAAGATTCGCGACAGGAATACCCGCGTCAGCCGGATGCTGGAGCCGGGGTATTGGAGACGTCGGATACGTCAGACGACTTGTCCGTGGCTGTGGAAGAGTTGGTCCCTGAAGACGAAGGGAGAACTGAGCAGACCCTCCACGGGGCAACGCTGTGTCCGGAGACATGTGAAGATGTCTGCCCGGTGGTACCTGAGAGGATGGAAGCCATCAGTACCCCGGAAGAGAGAGCTGCTGAAGAAGTACCGCCTGAAGAAGACTGTACTTTAGAGAGCGCAGCTGGAGAGTGGTGGATGTTGTCACCTTCTGAAGAAGCTTCCCGCACAACCGAGGAGGTATCGGACGTATGGGAGGTTCCGGCATGCGCCGAGGAAGAGACTCCCTGGATACCGACTTCGGGCGAGGAAGTTGCCAGGATGGTGTGGATCCTGCGCGAGAGGGCTTTACCGCGAAGGACCCGGTGGACGCAAGTCAGGGATGCCGGTAAGCGACCCTTGGAGGTGGACGTAGAGGAGAAGACGTTGATTGTGGGGACCACAATGGAAAAAGGCGGCGGAAATGTGGAGGGACAGAAGACGCTGGAGCCGGTGCCCGTGAAGAGGGCGAAGATATCCGGCAGCGCTGTGCCCCTGGAGGGGCTGAAGAGGTCCCCGATGGTGCCCAGCTACAAGAAAGAAGAGGAGAAGTACTCACCCGTCCATCGATCCAGCGGCGGTGAGTATAACTTCTTTTTTGCAGGTCCTGTGCGCGGGGGAAGGATGAGCCAATCAGGGCTCATCTTTCCCCGCTGGCCAATCAGCGGCCGGATGCGCGAGCCAATCGCGGCTCGCGCCCGGCCATTCAAAAGATTGGCGCCGACGCGAGCCAATCAGCGCTCGCGCCGGCGGATGACGTCACGCCGGCGACTATATAAGTCGCCGGGTGGCGCCATTTTGCCAGAAGTCCGTCGGCGGAGAAGAGAGAGGACGTCTCTTCCAGACGTCCATCAAGAGAGCCAGCAGCAGCGGCGGCAGGGGGCCCTTGTAAGGGCCGTGAGCTACCCTGCCGCCAGAAGACTCCTAGCAAGCCGCCGGAGCGGAGATCGCCGGCGGGGAGCCCTTGTCAGGGCTGAGAGCGCCCCCGCCCCAGCTGCAACTGGAGACCCAGCGCCGAAGCGGAGAAGAGGCGCCGCCGGCTGGAGGGTCTGGAAGACCCGGAGGAAGAAACCGAAGACGGCGTGTCAAGTTGAGTATCCTGCGCAGAGCAGGTAAGTATACTCAACGTTGAATTCGGGCACTAGGCCCGTGGGCACAGCCGGGCACAAGGCCCGTTGGCACTGTAAATTAGGGGCACAAGGCCCAGGGACCTGGGCACTAGGCCCCAACGTGGTAGTGGGCCAGTAGGCCATTAGTATCTGTATAAAGGGGACAAGCCCCTGTTAGTTAGAGAGGGGGACTCAGAGCCCCAGGTGTACAAGGGCACAAGGCCCTTAGGTAGTTAGGGGCTTAGAGGCCATAGGAAGGCCAGAGGGCCTGGTTAGGGGCTGGTAGCCCATCTGCTATTAAGGGCACAAGGCCCTCAGTTAGTTAGGAAGGCCACAGGCCTTAGGCAGGGGCTAGGACCCCTAGGTAGTAGGGCACAAGGCCCTAGTAAGTGGGCTCAGAGCCCTGAGTTAGAGAGGGGGCTGAGGCCCATTAGTCAGAGCAGAAGGCTCTGCGTGTAGCTGGGCAGAGACCCATGGTGTGTAGGGCATAAGGCCCTGGTGGTGAGAGGTAGAGGCGTAGGAGCCTCGTGAGAGTAGGCGCGGTCCTGTGTGAGGTGAGCACACGTGGTTAGGAGGTACGGTCGAGCGTAGGCTCCCGTGGTGCTGTAGCAACCTGCTGGTTGGCTAGCAGCGGTGTGTTCGGGTAAGTAGCGGCAAAGTACTGTAGACTGTATTTATTCTGTCTGTGTGGCGAGTGTAGTTTACATTACAGTATTTTGGTGTGCTTTCTAGCTGTGTCCAGGGGCAAGACGTCAGGCCCCCATTAAAGGTAGGCTCTTGTTTCCTGTGGTTTTCCTGTGTTAACCCGTGCTGTGGGGACAAGTGTAAGTACCAGCATACACATAGTCAGGGGAGAACACATGTAGTTTTCCTGTCCCTTAGGTCCCCGGGGTCACACTGGTACCCAGAGGGGGGTGGCTGAGTGAGTTGGTGGCAGTACAGCACACCTTGAGGCAGTTCCAGGGGCGGCCGTGGTTCTGATCAAGGGTCCTCAAGGCCGGTTCCGTGCAGGTGGACCTGTGGTTCCGGACGTAGGGACACGTGTGAGATACCCGAGTACAGGCAGTCGGGCGGTTCAGTTCGATCGGCTGTTCCGTGCGGCAGTCGGCCCGCGGGTTAGTGTGCTGTTTTACTGAGCCTCAGCCGGGCTTAAAGAACCCGTACTTAGGGCCTGTGTGTGACTCCATAGCAAGAAGGCAGCTTCTTGGTAAGACCTGGGTGAGGGGGTTAGGAACCGCCCTCCGGTTTAGGCTGTGAACACCGGCTGGTGTTCCCCGTAGCGTGTAACTAGTAGTTCCGTTAGTGCACCACATTTAGTTAGTCCTAGTGTTTGACGTAGTTGCGTTGCCGACCATTAGAACGTTGTTAGGGTCGGGTCGCCGTTGTAGCTAGTCCAGTTTGTGGGTGCCATCTTAGTTCACGGAGAGCGTAGAGGGAGGCTGTGTGTCTTGTCATCCGCAGGAGTCGGGAAGGTGCAGGAGAACCGGATCGGAAGTGGGAGTGTCCCGGTGAGTATCACGCTCGATTCCTCCTTTCGGTTAGGCCCTCAACGGCAGGTGTGTGAGGCACTTGAGGCGGGATTAGTCCTCGGATTAGTCTTGGCCTTCAGTGCCTGTAGTCCCCCGCGTCTTGGCAAGAACAAAGTGAGGAGGCGGCAAGGAGCTTGGACTGACCGTGTCCTTGCCCTTTGCCGTAGTCTCGGACAGCCCTTACCTGGTAGGCACGGCCGTAATCTCTGTCTCTATCTCAGAGGGACGTGATTGGAGGTGACTGCGGCTGCGGATCTGCTGGGATAGGATCGCAGCTGGGAAAGTAGAAGCGGACTGGAGGTGACCATCGTTTACAAGGTAAATTCTTTTGTGTGCGTCTGTCCCTGTCTTTTCCCCGCAGGGGGCGTTACACCATAAATGATGATGATGATGATGATGAGAGCTGCTTATGTGAATGTCTATAGTGGTTTTCTCTACCAGTGTCACTGTATTAGACAACTGTTATCAAACTTAGCAATAATGATGCATTAATCTGCCAATCAAGTGTGGAAGCTTGCTATGTGTATAGGCATAGTAAACACATATCATCATCATCCTCATTATCATTTATTTATATAGTGTCACTAATAGCGCAGCGCTGTACAGAGAACCCATTCACATCAGTCCCTACCCTATTGGAGCTTACAGTCTAAATTCCCTAATATAGACACACACTCACACACAGAGAGAGAGGGAGAGACTAGGGTCAATTTTGATAGCAGCCAATTAACCTAACAGTATGTTTTTTGGAGTGTGGGAGGAAACCGCAGCACCCGGAGGAAACCCACGCAAACACAGGGAGAACATACAAACTTCACACAGATAAGGCCATGGTTGATATAAGTACTGGCTCTGCTTACCATTGTCCAGTCTAGTACATAACTGTATTAATGCTGTGAAATATTATTACTTTGAATGCCTTAAATATGCAAGAGCGCATTTGGGTAAGTTTATGCTAATAAAAGATATATGCACTTTTCTTGCCTACCCATACTATTTAATAACCACCAAAAATTAAGCAATGTGTGGGCACTGCTTCCAGTTGAAATCAGTCTGTCTGTCTGTCTATCTATCTATCTATCTATCTATCTATCTATCTATCTATCGGTCTGTCTATCTTTAAAACTGAAAGACATCCATTAAAAATACACAATGACAGCATATTTAGTGTGTAATTGATGCTAAAACACAATTCTCACTCTCCTAATATAGCTGATTTTTGACAATGAACTGCATTTTTCATGTGAAGCATTTGATGTCATAAAGATGTAAACCTCACAAAGCAATTCTGTCACTGGTCAGTTTGCTTGACAGACATCTGACTTTAGCCAATGGAAACATGGTGACATGTAAATATGAAAGCACATTAGGACAAAATATGCAATAAGATAGAGGCAAAGGGAGATGGCTGCTGGGAATGTATTTATTTTTATCCCAGAACACCTTTAAATCTAAGTATTAATACTACGTTGATGTACTTTTCAAATTGGAGAGCTACTTTTTACTAAAAGTACATCTCCCTTATATAATTAAGTATAATGCAGACCTGCTCAAAAGCTTAGTATAATTAAAGAAGTCTTATGCCATAAATGATGATGATGATGATGATGAGAGCTGCTTATGTGAATGTCTATAGTGGTTTTCTCTACCAGTGTCACTGTATTAGACAACTGTTATCAAACTTAGCAATAATGATGCATTAATCTGCCAATCAAGTGTGGAAGCTTGCTATGTGTATAGGCATAGTAAACACATATCATCATCATCCTCATTATCATTTATTTATATAGTGTCACTAATAGCGCAGCGCTGTACAGAGAACCCATTCACATCAGTCCCTACCCTATTGGAGCTTACAGTCTAAATTCCCTAATATAGACACACACTCACACACAGACAGAGAGGGAGAGACTAGGGTCAATTTTGATAGCAGCCAATTAACCTAACAGTATGTTTTTTGGAGTGTGGGAGGAAACCGCAGCACCCGGAGGAAACCCACGCAAACACAGGGAGAACATACAAACTTCACACAGATAAGGCCATGGTTGATATAAGTACTGGCTCTGCTTACCATTGTCCAGTCTAGTACATAACTGTATTAATGCTGTGAAATATTATTACTTTGAATGCCTTAAATATGCAAGAGCGCATTTGGGTAAGTTTATGCTAATAAAAGATATATGCACTTTTCTTGCCTACCCATACTATTTAATAACCACCAAAAATTAAGCAATGTGTGGGCACTGCTTCCAGTTGAAATCAGTCTGTCTGTCTGTCTATCTATCTATCTATCTATCTATCTATCTATCTATCTATCGGTCTGTCTATCTTTAAAACTGAAAGACATCCATTAAAAATACACAATGACAGCATATTTAGTGTGTAATTGATGCTAAAACACAATTCTCACTCTCCTAATATAGCTGATTTTTGACAATGAACTGCATTTTTCATGTGAAGCATTTGATGTCATAAAGATGTAAACCTCACAAAGCAATTCTGTCACTGGTCAGTTTGCTTGACAGACATCTGACTTTAGCCAATGGAAACATGGTGACATGTAAATATGAAAGCACATTAGGACAAAATATGCAATAAGATAGAGGCAAAGGGAGATGGCTGCTGGGAATGTATTTATTTTTATCCCAGAACACCTTTAAATCTAAGTATTAATACTACGTTGATGTACTTTTCAAATTGGAGAGCTACTTTTTACTAAAAGTACATCTCCCTTATATAATTAAGTATAATGCAGACCTGCTCAAAAACTTAGTATAATTAAAGAAGTCTTATGCCATAAATGATGATGATGATGATGATGAGAGCTGCTTATGTGAATGTCTATAGTGGTTTTCTCTACCAGTGTCACTGTATTAGACAACTGTTATCAAACTTAGCAATAATGATGCATTAATCTGCCAATCAAGTGTGGAAGCTTGCTATGTGTATAGGCATAGTAAACACATATCATCATCATCCTCATTATCATTTATTTATATAGTGTCACTAATAGCGCAGCGCTGTACAGAGAACCCATTCACATCAGTCCCTACCCTATTGGAGCTTACAGTCTAAATTCCCTAATATAGACACACACTCACACACAGAGAGAGAGGGAGAGACTAGGGTCAATTTTGATAGCAGCCAATTAACCTAACAGTATGTTTTTTGGAGTGTGGGAGGAAACCGCAGCACCCGGAGGAAACCCACGCAAACACAGGGAGAACATACAAACTTCACACAGATAAGGCCATGGTTGATATAAGTACTGGCTCTGCTTACCATTGTCCAGTCTAGTACATAACTGTATTAATGCTGTGAAATATTATTACTTTGAATGCCTTAAATATGCAAGAGCGCATTTGGGTAAGTTTATGCTAATAAAAGATATATGCACTTTTCTTGCCTACCCATACTATTTAATAACCACCAAAAATTAAGCAATGTGTGGGCACTGCTTCCAGTTGAAATCAGTCTGTCTGTCTGTCTATCTATCTATCTATCTATCTATCTATCTATCTATCTATCTATCTATCTATCTATCTATCGGTCTGTCTATCTTTAAAACTGAAAGACATCCATTAAAAATACACAATGACAGCATATTTAGTGTGTAATTGATGCTAAAACACAATTCTCACTCTCCTAATATAGCTGATTTTTGACAATGAACTGCATTTTTCATGTGAAGCATTTGATGTCATAAAGATGTAAACCTCACAAAGCAATTCTGTCACTGGTCAGTTTGCTTGACAGACATCTGACTTTAGCCAATGGAAACATGGTGACATGTAAATATGAAAGCACATTAGGACAAAATATGCAATAAGATAGAGGCAAAGGGAGATGGCTGCTGGGAATGTATTTATTTTTATCCCAGAACACCTTTAAATCTAAGTATTAATACTACGTTGATGTACTTTTCAAATTGGAGAGCTACTTTTTACTAAAAGTACATCTCCCTTATATAATTAAGTATAATGCAGACCTGCTCAAAAGCTTAGTATAATTAAAGAAGTCTTATGCCATAAATGATGATGATGATGATGATGAGAGCTGCTTATGTGAATGTCTATAGTGGTTTTCTCTACCAGTGTCACTGTATTAGACAACTGTTATCAAACTTAGCAATAATGATGCATTAATCTGCCAATCAAGTGTGGAAGCTTGCTATGTGTATAGGCATAGTAAACACATATCATCATCATCCTCATTATCATTTATTTATATAGTGTCACTAATAGCGCAGCGCTGTACAGAGAACCCATTCACATCAGTCCCTACCCTATTGGAGCTTACAGTCTAAATTCCCTAATATAGACACACACTCACACACAGACAGAGAGGGAGAGACTAGGGTCAATTTTGATAGCAGCCAATTAACCTAACAGTATGTTTTTTGGAGTGTGGGAGGAAACCGCAGCACCCGGAGGAAACCCACGCAAACACAGGGAGAACATACAAACTTCACACAGATAAGGCCATGGTTGATATAAGTACTGGCTCTGCTTACCATTGTCCAGTCTAGTACATAACTGTATTAATGCTGTGAAATATTATTACTTTGAATGCCTTAAATATGCAAGAGCGCATTTGGGTAAGTTTATGCTAATAAAAGATATATGCACTTTTCTTGCCTACCCATACTATTTAATAACCACCAAAAATTAAGCAATGTGTGGGCACTGCTTCCAGTTGAAATCAGTCTGTCTGTCTGTCTATCTATCTATCTATCTATCTATCTATCTATCTATCTATCTATCTATCTATCGGTCTGTCTATCTTTAAAACTGAAAGACATCCATTAAAAATACACAATGACAGCATATTTAGTGTGTAATTGATGCTAAAACACAATTCTCACTCTCCTAATATAGCTGATTTTTGACAATGAACTGCATTTTTCATGTGAAGCATTTGATGTCATAAAGATGTAAACCTCACAAAGCAATTCTGTCACTGGTCAGTTTGCTTGACAGACATCTGACTTTAGCCAATGGAAACATGGTGACATGTAAATATGAAAGCACATTAGGACAAAATATGCAATAAGATAGAGGCAAAGGGAGATGGCTGCTGGGAATGTATTTATTTTTATCCCAGAACACCTTTAAATCTAAGTATTAATACTACGTTGATGTACTTTTCAAATTGGAGAGCTACTTTTTACTAAAAGTACATCTCCCTTATATAATTAAGTATAATGCAGACCTGCTCAAAAGCTTAGTATAATTAAAGAAGTCTTATGCCATAAATGATGATGATGATGATGATGAGAGCTGCTTATGTGAATGTCTATAGTGGTTTTCTCTACCAGTGTCACTGTATTAGACAACTGTTATCAAACTTAGCAATAATGATGCATTAATCTGCCAATCAAGTGTGGAAGCTTGCTATGTGTATAGGCATAGTAAACACATATCATCATCATCCTCATTATCATTTATTTATATAGTGTCACTAATAGCGCAGCGCTGTACAGAGAACCCATTCACATCAGTCCCTACCCTATTGGAGCTTACAGTCTAAATTCCCTAATATAGACACACACTCACACACAGAGAGAGAGGGAGAGACTAGGGTCAATTTTGATAGCAGCCAATTAACCTAACAGTATGTTTTTTGGAGTGTGGGAGGAAACCGCAGCACCCGGAGGAAACCCACGCAAACACAGGGAGAACATACAAACTTCACACAGATAAGGCCATGGTTGATATAAGTACTGGCTCTGCTTACCATTGTCCAGTCTAGTACATAACTGTATTAATGCTGTGAAATATTATTACTTTGAATGCCTTAAATATGCAAGAGCGCATTTGGGTAAGTTTATGCTAATAAAAGATATATGCACTTTTCTTGCCTACCCATACTATTTAATAACCACCAAAAATTAAGCAATGTGTGGGCACTGCTTCCAGTTGAAATCAGTCTGTCTGTCTGTCTATCTATCTATCTATCTATCTATCTATCTATCGGTCTGTCTATCTTTAAAACTGAAAGACATCCATTAAAAATACACAATGACAGCATATTTAGTGTGTAATTGATGCTAAAACACAATTCTCACTCTCCTAATATAGCTGATTTTTGACAATGAACTGCATTTTTCATGTGAAGCATTTGATGTCATAAAGATGTAAACCTCACAAAGCAATTCTGTCACTGGTCAGTTTGCTTGACAGACATCTGACTTTAGCCAATGGAAACATGGTGACATGTAAATATGAAAGCACATTAGGACAAAATATGCAATAAGATAGAGGCAAAGGGAGATGGCTGCTGGGAATGTATTTATTTTTATCCCAGAACACCTTTAAATCTAAGTATTAATACTACGTTGATGTACTTTTCAAATTGGAGAGCTACTTTTTACTAAAAGTACATCTCCCTTATATAATTAAGTATAATGCAGACCTGCTCAAAAGCTTAGTATAATTAAAGAAGTCTTATGCCATAAATGATGATGATGATGATGATGAGAGCTGCTTATGTGAATGTCTATAGTGGTTTTCTCTACCAGTGTCACTGTATTAGACAACTGTTATCAAACTTAGCAATAATGATGCATTAATCTGCCAATCAAGTGTGGAAGCTTGCTATGTGTATAGGCATAGTAAACACATATCATCATCATCCTCATTATCATTTATTTATATAGTGTCACTAATAGCGCAGCGCTGTACAGAGAACCCATTCACATCAGTCCCTACCCTATTGGAGCTTACAGTCTAAATTCCCTAATATAGACACACACTCACACACAGAGAGAGAGGGAGAGACTAGGGTCAATTTTGATAGCAGCCAATTAACCTAACAGTATGTTTTTTGGAGTGTGGGAGGAAACCGCAGCACCCGGAGGAAACCCACGCAAACACAGGGAGAACATACAAACTTCACACAGATAAGGCCATGGTTGATATAAGTACTGGCTCTGCTTACCATTGTCCAGTCTAGTACATAACTGTATTAATGCTGTGAAATATTATTACTTTGAATGCCTTAAATATGCAAGAGCGCATTTGGGTAAGTTTATGCTAATAAAAGATATATGCACTTTTCTTGCCTACCCATACTATTTAATAACCACCAAAAATTAAGCAATGTGTGGGCACTGCTTCCAGTTGAAATCAGTCTGTCTGTCTGTCTATCTATCTATCTATCTATCTATCTATCTATCTATCGGTCTGTCTATCTTTAAAACTGAAAGACATCCATTAAAAATACACAATGACAGCATATTTAGTGTGTAATTGATGCTAAAACACAATTCTCACTCTCCTAATATAGCTGATTTTTGACAATGAACTGCATTTTTCATGTGAAGCATTTGATGTCATAAAGATGTAAACCTCACAAAGCAATTCTGTCACTGGTCAGTTTGCTTGACAGACATCTGACTTTAGCCAATGGAAACATGGTGACATGTAAATATGAAAGCACATTAGGACAAAATATGCAATAAGATAGAGGCAAAGGGAGATGGCTGCTGGGAATGTATTTATTTTTATCCCAGAACACCTTTAAATCTAAGTATTAATACTACGTTGATGTACTTTTCAAATTGGAGAGCTACTTTTTACTAAAAGTACATCTCCCTTATATAATTAAGTATAATGCAGACCTGCTCAAAAGCTTAGTATAATTAAAGAAGTCTTATGCCATAAATGATGATGATGATGATGATGAGAGCTGCTTATGTGAATGTCTATAGTGGTTTTCTCTACCAGTGTCACTGTATTAGACAACTGTTATCAAACTTAGCAATAATGATGCATTAATCTGCCAATCAAGTGTGGAAGCTTGCTATGTGTATAGGCATAGTAAACACATATCATCATCATCCTCATTATCATTTATTTATATAGTGTCACTAATAGCGCAGCGCTGTACAGAGAACCCATTCACATCAGTCCCTACCCTATTGGAGCTTACAGTCTAAATTCCCTAATATAGACACACACTCACACACAGAGAGAGAGGGAGAGACTAGGGTCAATTTTGATAGCAGCCAATTAACCTAACAGTATGTTTTTTGGAGTGTGGGAGGAAACCGCAGCACCCGGAGGAAACCCACGCAAACACAGGGAGAACATACAAACTTCACACAGATAAGGCCATGGTTGATATAAGTACTGGCTCTGCTTACCATTGTCCAGTCTAGTACATAACTGTATTAATGCTGTGAAATATTATTACTTTGAATGCCTTAAATATGCAAGAGCGCATTTGGGTAAGTTTATGCTAATAAAAGATATATGCACTTTTCTTGCCTACCCATACTATTTAATAACCACCAAAAATTAAGCAATGTGTGGGCACTGCTTCCAGTTGAAATCAGTCTGTCTGTCTGTCTATCTATCTATCTATCTATCTATCTATCTATCTATCTATCTATCTATCTATCGGTCTGTCTATCTTTAAAACTGAAAGACATCCATTAAAAATACACAATGACAGCATATTTAGTGTGTAATTGATGCTAAAACACAATTCTCACTCTCCTAATATAGCTGATTTTTGACAATGAACTGCATTTTTCATGTGAAGCATTTGATGTCATAAAGATGTAAACCTCACAAAGCAATTCTGTCACTGGTCAGTTTGCTTGACAGACATCTGACTTTAGCCAATGGAAACATGGTGACATGTAAATATGAAAGCACATTAGGACAAAATATGCAATAAGATAGAGGCAAAGGGAGATGGCTGCTGGGAATGTATTTATTTTTATCCCAGAACACCTTTAAATCTAAGTATTAATACTACGTTGATGTACTTTTCAAATTGGAGAGCTACTTTTTACTAAAAGTACATCTCCCTTATATAATTAAGTATAATGCAGACCTGCTCAAAAGCTTAGTATAATTAAAGAAGTCTTATGCCATAAATGATGATGATGATGATGATGAGAGCTGCTTATGTGAATGTCTATAGTGGTTTTCTCTACCAGTGTCACTGTATTAGACAACTGTTATCAAACTTAGCAATAATGATGCATTAATCTGCCAATCAAGTGTGGAAGCTTGCTATGTGTATAGGCATAGTAAACACATATCATCATCATCCTCATTATCATTTATTTATATAGTGTCACTAATAGCGCAGCGCTGTACAGAGAACCCATTCACATCAGTCCCTACCCTATTGGAGCTTACAGTCTAAATTCCCTAATATAGACACACACTCACACACAGAGAGAGAGGGAGAGACTAGGGTCAATTTTGATAGCAGCCAATTAACCTAACAGTATGTTTTTTGGAGTGTGGGAGGAAACCGCAGCACCCGGAGGAAACCCACGCAAACACAGGGAGAACATACAAACTTCACACAGATAAGGCCATGGTTGATATAAGTACTGGCTCTGCTTACCATTGTCCAGTCTAGTACATAACTGTATTAATGCTGTGAAATATTATTACTTTGAATGCCTTAAATATGCAAGAGCGCATTTGGGTAAGTTTATGCTAATAAAAGATATATGCACTTTTCTTGCCTACCCATACTATTTAATAACCACCAAAAATTAAGCAATGTGTGGGCACTGCTTCCAGTTGAAATCAGTCTGTCTGTCTGTCTATCTATCTATCTATCTATCTATCTATCTATCTATCGGTCTGTCTATCTTTAAAACTGAAAGACATCCATTAAAAATACACAATGACAGCATATTTAGTGTGTAATTGATGCTAAAACACAATTCTCACTCTCCTAATATAGCTGATTTTTGACAATGAACTGCATTTTTCATGTGAAGCATTTGATGTCATAAAGATGTAAACCTCACAAAGCAATTCTGTCACTGGTCAGTTTGCTTGACAGACATCTGACTTTAGCCAATGGAAACATGGTGACATGTAAATATGAAAGCACATTAGGACAAAATATGCAATAAGATAGAGGCAAAGGGAGATGGCTGCTGGGAATGTATTTATTTTTATCCCAGAACACCTTTAAATCTAAGTATTAATACTACGTTGATGTACTTTTCAAATTGGAGAGCTACTTTTTACTAAAAGTACATCTCCCTTATATAATTAAGTATAATGCAGACCTGCTCAAAAGCTTAGTATAATTAAAGAAGTCTTATGCCATAAATGATGATGATGATGATGATGATGAGAGCTGCTTATGTGAATGTCTATAGTGGTTTTCTCTACCAGTGTCACTGTATTAGACAACTGTTATCAAACTTAGCAATAATGATGCATTAATCTGCCAATCAAGTGTGGAAGCTTGCTATGTGTATAGGCATAGTAAACACATATCATCATCATCCTCATTATCATTTATTTATATAGTGTCACTAATAGCGCAGCGCTGTACAGAGAACCCATTCACATCAGTCCCTACCCTATTGGAGCTTACAGTCTAAATTCCCTAATATAGACACACACTCACACACAGAGAGAGAGGGAGAGACTAGGGTCAATTTTGATAGCAGCCAATTAACCTAACAGTATGTTTTTTGGAGTGTGGGAGGAAACCGCAGCACCCGGAGGAAACCCACGCAAACACAGGGAGAACATACAAACTTCACACAGATAAGGCCATGGTTGATATAAGTACTGGCTCTGCTTACCATTGTCCAGTCTAGTACATAACTGTATTAATGCTGTGAAATATTATTACTTTGAATGCCTTAAATATGCAAGAGCGCATTTGGGTAAGTTTATGCTAATAAAAGATATATGCACTTTTCTTGCCTACCCATACTATTTAATAACCACCAAAAATTAAGCAATGTGTGGGCACTGCTTCCAGTTGAAATCAGTCTGTCTGTCTGTCTATCTATCTATCTATCTATCTATCTATCTATCTATCTATCTATCTATCTATCGGTCTGTCTATCTTTAAAACTGAAAGACATCCATTAAAAATACACAATGACAGCATATTTAGTGTGTAATTGATGCTAAAACACAATTCTCACTCTCCTAATATAGCTGATTTTTGACAATGAACTGCATTTTTCATGTGAAGCATTTGATGTCATAAAGATGTAAACCTCACAAAGCAATTCTGTCACTGGTCAGTTTGCTTGACAGACATCTGACTTTAGCCAATGGAAACATGGTGACATGTAAATATGAAAGCACATTAGGACAAAATATGCAATAAGATAGAGGCAAAGGGAGATGGCTGCTGGGAATGTATTTATTTTTATCCCAGAACACCTTTAAATCTAAGTATTAATACTACGTTGATGTACTTTTCAAATTGGAGAGCTACTTTTTACTAAAAGTACATCTCCCTTATATAATTAAGTATAATGCAGACCTGCTCAAAAGCTTAGTATAATTAAAGAAGTCTTATGCCATAAATGATGATGATGATGATGATGAGAGCTGCTTATGTGAATGTCTATAGTGGTTTTCTCTACCAGTGTCACTGTATTAGACAACTGTTATCAAACTTAGCAATAATGATGCATTAATCTGCCAATCAAGTGTGGAAGCTTGCTATGTGTATAGGCATAGTAAACACATATCATCTTCATCCTCATTATCATTTATTTATATAGTGTCACTAATAGCGCAGCGCTGTACAGAGAACCCATTCACATCAGTCCCTACCCTATTGGAGCTTACAGTCTAAATTCCCTAATATAGACACACACTCACACACAGAGAGAGAGGGAGAGACTAGGGTCAATTTTGATA
Organism: Mixophyes fleayi; assembly: GCF_038048845.1. Taxonomy (NCBI): domain Eukaryota; kingdom Metazoa; phylum Chordata; class Amphibia; order Anura; family Limnodynastidae; genus Mixophyes; species Mixophyes fleayi. The sequence continues at coordinate 285,064 of NW_027447042.1, read as the reverse complement.
GCAGCCAATTAACCTAACAGTATGTTTTTTGGAGTGTGGGAGGAAACCGCAGCACCCGGAGGAAACCCACGCAAACACAGGGAGAACATACAAACTTCACACAGATAAGGCCATGGTTGATATAAGTACTGGCTCTGCTTACCATTGTCTAGTCTAGTACATAACTGTATTAATGCTGTGAAATATTATTACTTTGAATGCCTTAAATATGCAAGAGCGCATTTGGGTAAGTTTATGCTAATAAAAGATATATGCACTTTTCTTGCCTACCCATACTATTTAATAACCACCAAAAATTAAGCAATGTGTGGGCACTGCTTCCAGTTGAAATCAGTCTGTCTGTCTGTCTATCTATCTATCTATCTATCTATCTATCTATCTATCTATCTATCGGTCTGTCTATCTTTAAAACTGAAAGACATCCATTAAAAATACACAATGACAGCATATTTAGTGTGTAATTGATGCTAAAACACAATTCTCACTCTCCTAATATAGCTGATTTTTGACAATGAACTGCATTTTTCATGTGAAGCATTTGATGTCATAAAGATGTAAACCTCACAAAGCAATTCTGTCACTGGTCAGTTTGCTTGACAGACATCTGACTTTAGCCAATGGAAACATGGTGACATGTAAATATGAAAGCACATTAGGACAAAATATGCAATAAGATAGAGGCAAAGGGAGATGGCTGCTGGGAATGTATTTATTTTTATCCCAGAACACCTTTAAATCAAAGTATTAATACTACGTTGATGTACTTTTCAAATTGGAGAGCTACTTTTTACTAAAAGTACATCTCCCTTATATAATTAAGTATAATGCAGACCTGCTCAAAAACTTAGTATAATTAAAGAAGTCTTATGCCATAAATGATGATGATGATGATGATGAGAGCTGCTTATGTGAATGTCTATAGTGGTTTTCTCTACCAGTGTCACTGTATTAGACAACTGTTATCAAACTTAGCAATAATGATGCATTAATCTGCCAATCAAGTGTGGAAGCTTGCTATGTGTATAGGCATAGTAAACACATATCATCATCATCCTCATTATCATTTATTTATATAGTGTCACTAATAGCGCAGCGCTGTACAGAGAACCCATTCACATCAGTCCCTACCCTATTGGAGCTTACAGTCTAAATTCCCTAATATAGACACACACTCACACACAGAGAGAGAGGGAGAGACTAGGGTCAATTTTGATAGCAGCCAATTAACCTAACAGTATGTTTTTTGGAGTGTGGGAGGAAACCGCAGCACCCGGAGGAAACCCACGCAAACACAGGGAGAACATACAAACTTCACACAGATAAGGCCATGGTTGATATAAGTACTGGCTCTGCTTACCATTGTCCAGTCTAGTACATAACTGTATTAATGCTGTGAAATATTATTACTTTGAATGCCTTAAATATGCAAGAGCGCATTTGGGTAAGTTTATGCTAATAAAAGATATATGCACTTTTCTTGCCTACCCATACTATTTAATAACCACCAAAAATTAAGCAATGTGTGGGCACTGCTTCCAGTTGAAATCAGTCTGTCTGTCTGTCTATCTATCTATCTATCTATCTATCTATCTATCTATCTATCTATCGGTCTGTCTATCTTTAAAACTGAAAGACATCCATTAAAAATACACAATGACAGCATATTTAGTGTGTAATTGATGCTAAAACACAATTCTCACTCTCCTAATATAGCTGATTTTTGACAATGAACTGCATTTTTCATGTGAAGCATTTGATGTCATAAAGATGTAAACCTCACAAAGCAATTCTGTCACTGGTCAGTTTGCTTGACAGACATCTGACTTTAGCCAATGGAAACATGGTGACATGTAAATATGAAAGCACATTAGGACAAAATATGCAATAAGATAGAGGCAAAGGGAGATGGCTGCTGGGAATGTATTTATTTTTATCCCAGAACACCTTTAAATCTAAGTATTAATACTACGTTGATGTACTTTTCAAATTGGAGAGCTACTTTTTACTAAAAGTACATCTCCCTTATATAATTAAGTATAATGCAGACCTGCTCAAAAACTTAGTATAATTAAAGAAGTCTTATGCCATAAATGATGATGATGATGATGATGATGAGAGCTGCTTATGTGAATGTCTATAGTGGTTTTCTCTACCAGTGTCACTGTATTAGACAACTGTTATCAAACTTAGCAATAATGATGCATTAATCTGCCAATCAAGTGTGGAAGCTTGCTATGTGTATAGGCATAGTAAACACATATCATCATCATCCTCATTATCATTTATTTATATAGTGTCACTAATAGCGCAGCGCTGTACAGAGAACCCATTCACATCAGTCCCTACCCTATTGGAGCTTACAGTCTAAATTCCCTAATATAGACACACACTCACACACAGAGAGAGAGGGAGAGACTAGGGTCAATTTTGATAGCAGCCAATTAACCTAACAGTATGTTTTTTGGAGTGTGGGAGGAAACCGCAGCACCCGGAGGAAACCCACGCAAACACAGGGAGAACATACAAACTTCACACAGATAAGGCCATGGTTGATATAAGTACTGGCTCTGCTTACCATTGTCCAGTCTAGTACATAACTGTATTAATGCTGTGAAATATTATTACTTTGAATGCCTTAAATATGCAAGAGCGCATTTGGGTAAGTTTATGCTAATAAAAGATATATGCACTTTTCTTGCCTACCCATACTATTTAATAACCACCAAAAATTAAGCAATGTGTGGGCACTGCTTCCAGTTGAAATCAGTCTGTCTGTCTGTCTATCTATCTATCTATCTATCTATCTATCTATCTATCTATCTATCGGTCTGTCTATCTTTAAAACTGAAAGACATCCATTAAAAATACACAATGACAGCATATTTAGTGTGTAATTGATGCTAAAACACAATTCTCACTCTCCTAATATAGCTGATTTTTGACAATGAACTGCATTTTTCATGTGAAGCATTTGATGTCATAAAGATGTAAACCTCACAAAGCAATTCTGTCACTGGTCAGTTTGCTTGACAGACATCTGACTTTAGCCAATGGAAACATGGTGACATGTAAATATGAAAGCACATTAGGACAAAATATGCAATAAGATAGAGGCAAAGGGAGATGGCTGCTGGGAATGTATTTATTTTTATCCCAGAACACCTTTAAATCTAAGTATTAATACTACGTTGATGTACTTTTCAAATTGGAGAGCTACTTTTTACTAAAAGTACATCTCCCTTATATAATTAAGTATAATGCAGACCTGCTCAAAAACTTAGTATAATTAAAGAAGTCTTATGCCATAAATGATGATGATGATGATGATGATGAGAGCTGCTTATGTGAATGTCTATAGTGGTTTTCTCTACCAGTGTCACTGTATTAGACAACTGTTATCAAACTTAGCAATAATGATGCATTAATCTGCCAATCAAGTGTGGAAGCTTGCTATGTGTATAGGCATAGTAAACACATATCATCATCATCCTCATTATCATTTATTTATATAGTGTCACTAATAGTGCAGCGCTGTACAGAGAACCCATTCACATCAGTCCCTACCCTATTGGAGCTTACAGTCTAAATTCCCTAATATAGACACACACTCACACACAGAGAGAGAGGGAGAGACTAGGGTCAATTTTGATAGCAGCCAATTAACCTAACAGTATGTTTTTTGGAGTGTGGGAGGAAACCGCAGCACCCGGAGGAAACCCACGCAAACACAGGGAGAACATACAAACTTCACACAGATAAGGCCATGGTTGATATAAGTACTGGCTCTGCTTACCATTGTCCAGTCTAGTACATAACTGTATTAATGCTGTGAAATATTATTACTTTGAATGCCTTAAATATGCAAGAGCGCATTTGGGTAAGTTTATGCTAATAAAAGATATATGCACTTTTCTTGCCTACCCATACTATTTAATAACCACCAAAAATTAAGCAATGTGTGGGCACTGCTTCCAGTTGAAATCAGTCTGTCTGTCTGTCTATCTATCTATCTATCTATCTATCTATCTATCTATCTATCTATCGGTCTGTCTATCTTTAAAACTGAAAGACATCCATTAAAAATACACAATGACAGCATATTTAGTGTGTAATTGATGCTAAAACACAATTCTCACTCTCCTAATATAGCTGATTTTTGACAATGAACTGCATTTTTCATGTGAAGCATTTGATGTCATAAAGATGTAAACCTCACAAAGCAATTCTGTCACTGGTCAGTTTGCTTGACAGACATCTGACTTTAGCCAATGGAAACATGGTGACATGTAAATATGAAAGCACATTAGGACAAAATATGCAATAAGATAGAGGCAAAGGGAGATGGCTGCTGGGAATGTATTTATTTTTATCCCAGAACACCTTTAAATCTAAGTATTAATACTACGTTGATGTACTTTTCAAATTGGAGAGCTACTTTTTACTAAAAGTACATCTCCCTTATATAATTAAGTATAATGCAGACCTGCTCAAAAACTTAGTATAATTAAAGAAGTCTTATGCCATAAATGATGATGATGATGATGATGATGAGAGCTGCTTATGTGAATGTCTATAGTGGTTTTCTCTACCAGTGTCACTGTATTAGACAACTGTTATCAAACTTAGCAATAATGATGCATTAATCTGCCAATCAAGTGTGGAAGCTTGCTATGTGTATAGGCATAGTAAACACATATCATCATCATCCTCATTATCATTTATTTATATAGTGTCACTAATAGTGCAGCGCTGTACAGAGAACCCATTCACATCAGTCCCTACCCTATTGGAGCTTACAGTCTAAATTCCCTAATATAGACACACACTCACACACAGAGAGAGAGGGAGAGACTAGGGTCAATTTTGATAGCAGCCAATTAACCTAACAGTATGTTTTTTGGAGTGTGGGAGGAAACCGCAGCACCCGGAGGAAACCCACGCAAACACAGGGAGAACATACAAACTTCACACAGATAAGGCCATGGTTGATATAAGTACTGGCTCTGCTTACCATTGTCCAGTCTAGTACATAACTGTATTAATGCTGTGAAATATTATTACTTTGAATGCCTTAAATATGCAAGAGCGCATTTGGGTAAGTTTATGCTAATAAAAGATATATGCACTTTTCTTGCCTACCCATACTATTTAATAACCACCAAAAATTAAGCAATGTGTGGGCACTGCTTCCAGTTGAAATCAGTCTGTCTGTCTGTCTATCTATCTATCTATCTATCTATCTATCTATCTATCTATCTATCTATCTATCTATCTATCGGTCTGTCTATCTTTAAAACTGAAAGACATCCATTAAAAATACACAATGACAGCATATTTAGTGTGTAATTGATGCTAAAACACAATTCTCACTCTCCTAATATAGCTGATTTTTGACAATGAACTGCATTTTTCATGTGAAGCATTTGATGTCATAAAGATGTAAACCTCACAAAGCAATTCTGTCACTGGTCAGTTTGCTTGACAGACATCTGACTTTAGCCAATGGAAACATGGTGACATGTAAATATGAAAGCACATTAGGACAAAATATGCAATAAGATAGAGGCAAAGGGAGATGGCTGCTGGGAATGTATTTATTTTTATCCCAGAACACCTTTAAATCTAAGTATTAATACTACGTTGATGTACTTTTCAAATTGGAGAGCTACTTTTTACTAAAAGTACATCTCCCTTATATAATTAAGTATAATGCAGACCTGCTCAAAAACTTAGTATAATTAAAAAAGTCTTATGCCATAAATGATGATGATGATGATGATGAGAGCTGCTTATGTGAATGTCTATAGTGGTTTTCTCTACCAGTGTCACTGTATTAGACAACTGTTATCAAACTTAGCAATAATGATGCATTAATCTGCCAATCAAGTGTGGAAGCTTGCTATGTGTATAGGCATAGTAAACACATATCATCATCATCCTCATTATCATTTATTTATATAGTGTCACTAATAGCGCAGCGCTGTACAGAGAACCCATTCACATCAGTCCCTACCCTATTGGAGCTTACAGTCTAAATTCCCTAATATAGACACACACTCACACACAGAGAGAGAGGGAGAGACTAGGGTCAATTTTGATAGCAGCCAATTAACCTAACAGTATGTTTTTTGGAGTGTGGGAGGAAACCGCAGCACCCGGAGGAAACCCACGCAAACACAGGGAGAACATACAAACTTCACACAGATAAGGCCATGGTTGATATAAGTACTGGCTCTGCTTACCATTGTCCAGTCTAGTACATAACTGTATTAATGCTGTGAAATATTATTACTTTGAATGCCTTAAATATGCAAGAGCGCATTTGGGTAAGTTTATGCTAATAAAAGATATATGCACTTTTCTTGCCTACCCATACTATTTAATAACCACCAAAAATTAAGCAATGTGTGGGCACTGCTTCCAGTTGAAATCAGTCTGTCTGTCTGTCTATCTATCTATCTATCTATCTATCTATCTATCGGTCTGTCTATCTTTAAAACTGAAAGACATCCATTAAAAATACACAATGACAGCATATTTAGTGTGTAATTGATGCTAAAACACAATTCTCACTCTCCTAATATAGCTGATTTTTGACAATGAACTGCATTTTTCATGTGAAGCATTTGATGTCATAAAGATGTAAACCTCACAAAGCAATTCTGTCACTGGTCAGTTTGCTTGACAGACATCTGACTTTAGCCAATGGAAACATGGTGACATGTAAATATGAAAGCACATTAGGACAAAATATGCAATAAGATAGAGGCAAAGGGAGATGGCTGCTGGGAATGTATTTATTTTTATCCCAGAACACCTTTAAATCAAAGTATTAATACTACGTTGATGTACTTTTCAAATTGGAGAGCTACTTTTTACTAAAAGTACATCTCCCTTATATAATTAAGTATAATGCAGACCTGCTCAAAAACTTCGTATAATTAAAGAAGTCTTATGCCATAAATGATGATGATGATGATGATGAGAGCTGCTTATGTGAATGTCTATAGTGGTTTTCTCTACCAGTGTCACTGTATTAGACAACTGTTATCAAACTTAGCAATAATGATGCATTAATCTGCCAATCAAGTGTGGAAGCTTGCTATGTGTATAGGCATAGTAAACACATATCATCATCATCCTCATTATCATTTATTTATATAGTGTCACTAATAGCGCAGCGCTGTACAGAGAACCCATTCACATCAGTCCCTACCCTATTGGAGCTTACAGTCTAAATTCCCTAATATAGACACACACTCACACACAGAGAGAGAGGGAGAGACTAGGGTCAATTTTGATAGCAGCCAATTAACCTAACAGTATGTTTTTTGGAGTGTGGGAGGAAACCGCAGCACCCGGAGGAAACCCACGCAAACACAGGGAGAACATACAAACTTCACACAGATAAGGCCATGGTTGATATAAGTACTGGCTCTGCTTACCATTGTCCAGTCTAGTACATAACTGTATTAATGCTGTGAAATATTATTACTTTGAATGCCTTAAATATGCAAGAGCGCATTTGGGTAAGTTTATGCTAATAAAAGATATATGCACTTTTCTTGCCTACCCATACTATTTAATAACCACCAAAAATTAAGCAATGTGTGGGCACTGCTTCCAGTTGAAATCAGTCTGTCTGTCTGTCTATCTATCTATCTATCTATCTATCTATCTATCTATCTATCTATCTATCTATCTATCGGTCTGTCTATCTTTAAAACTGAAAGACATCCATTAAAAATACACAATGACAGCATATTTAGTGTGTAATTGATGCTAAAACACAATTCTCACTCTCCTAATATAGCTGATTTTTGACAATGAACTGCATTTTTCATGTGAAGCATTTGATGTCATAAAGATGTAAACCTCACAAAGCAATTCTGTCACTGGTCAGTTTGCTTGACAGACATCTGACTTTAGCCAATGGAAACATGGTGACATGTAAATATGAAAGCACATTAGGACAAAATATGCAATAAGATAGAGGCAAAGGGAGATGGCTGCTGGGAATGTATTTATTTTTATCCCAGAACACCTTTAAATCTAAGTATTAATACTACGTTGATGTACTTTTCAAATTGGAGAGCTACTTTTTACTAAAAGTACATCTCCCTTATATAATTAAGTATAATGCAGACCTGCTCAAAAGCTTAGTATAATTAAAGAAGTCTTATGCCATAAATGATGATGATGATGATGATGAGAGCTGCTTATGTGAATGTCTATAGTGGTTTTCTCTACCAGTGTCACTGTATTAGACAACTGTTATCAAACTTAGCAATAATGATGCATTAATCTGCCAATCAAGTGTGGAAGCTTGCTATGTGTATAGGCATAGTAAACACATATCATCATCATCCTCATTATCATTTATTTATATAGTGTCACTAATAGCGCAGCGCTGTACAGAGAACCCATTCACATCAGTCCCTACCCTATTGGAGCTTACAGTCTAAATTCCCTAATATAGACACACACTCACACACAGAGAGAGAGGGAGAGACTAGGGTCAATTTTGATAGCAGCCAATTAACCTAACAGTATGTTTTTTGGAGTGTGGGAGGAAACCGCAGCACCCGGAGGAAACCCACGCAAACACAGGGAGAACATACAAACTTCACACAGATAAGGCCATGGTTGATATAAGTACTGGCTCTGCTTACCATTGTCCAGTCTAGTACATAACTGTATTAATGCTGTGAAATATTATTACTTTGAATGCCTTAAATATGCAAGAGCGCATTTGGGTAAGTTTATGCTAATAAAAGATATATGCACTTTTCTTGCCTACCCATACTATTTAATAACCACCAAAAATTAAGCAATGTGTGGGCACTGCTTCCAGTTGAAATCAGTCTGTCTGTCTGTCTATCTATCTATCTATCTATCTATCTATCTATCTATCTATCTATCTATCGGTCTGTCTATCTTTAAAACTGAAAGACATCCATTAAAAATACACAATGACAGCATATTTAGTGTGTAATTGATGCTAAAACACAATTCTCACTCTCCTAATATAGCTGATTTTTGACAATGAACTGCATTTTTCATGTGAAGCATTTGATGTCATAAAGATGTAAACCTCACAAAGCAATTCTGTCACTGGTCAGTTTGCTTGACAGACATCTGACTTTAGCCAATGGAAACATGGTGACATGTAAATATGAAAGCACATTAGGACAAAATATGCAATAAGATAGAGGCAAAGGGAGATGGCTGCTGGGAATGTATTTATTTTTATCCCAGAACACCTTTAAATCAAAGTATTAATACTACGTTGATGTACTTTTCAAATTGGAGAGCTACTTTTTACTAAAAGTACATCTCCCTTATATAATTAAGTATAATGCAGACCTGCTCAAAAACTTCGTATAATTAAAGAAGTCTTATGCCATAAATGATGATGATGATGATGATGAGAGCTGCTTATGTGAATGTCTATAGTGGTTTTCTCTACCAGTGTCACTGTATTAGACAACTGTTATCAAACTTAGCAATAATGATGCATTAATCTGCCAATCAAGTGTGGAAGCTTGCTATGTGTATAGGCATAGTAAACACATATCATCATCATCCTCATTATCATTTATTTATATAGTGTCACTAATAGCGCAGCGCTGTACAGAGAACCCATTCACATCAGTCCCTACCCTATTGGAGCTTACAGTCTAAATTCCCTAATATAGACACACACTCACACACAGAGAGAGAGGGAGAGACTAGGGTCAATTTTGATAGCAGCCAATTAACCTAACAGTATGTTTTTTGGAGTGTGGGAGGAAACCGCAGCACCCGGAGGAAACCCACGCAAACACAGGGAGAACATACAAACTTCACACAGATAAGGCCATGGTTGATATAAGTACTGGCTCTGCTTACCATTGTCCAGTCTAGTACATAACTGTATTAATGCTGTGAAATATTATTACTTTGAATGCCTTAAATATGCAAGAGCGCATTTGGGTAAGTTTATGCTAATAAAAGATATATGCACTTTTCTTGCCTACCCATACTATTTAATAACCACCAAAAATTAAGCAATGTGTGGGCACTGCTTCCAGTTGAAATCAGTCTGTCTGTCTGTCTATCTATCTATCTATCTATCTATCTATCTATCTATCTATCTATCTATCTATCTATCGGTCTGTCTATCTTTAAAACTGAAAGACATCCATTAAAAATACACAATGACAGCATATTTAGTGTGTAATTGATGCTAAAACACAATTCTCACTCTCCTAATATAGCTGATTTTTGACAATGAACTGCATTTTTCATGTGAAGCATTTGATGTCATAAAGATGTAAACCTCACAAAGCAATTCTGTCACTGGTCAGTTTGCTTGACAGACATCTGACTTTAGCCAATGGAAACATGGTGACATGTAAATATGAAAGCACATTAGGACAAAATATGCAATAAGATAGAGGCAAATGGAGATGGCTGCTGGGAATGTATTTATTTTTATCCCAGAACACCTTTAAATCTAAGTATTAATACTACGTTGATGTACTTTTCAAATTGGAGAGCTACTTTTTACTAAAAGTACATCTCCCTTATATAATTAAGTATAATGCAGACCTGCTCAAAAACTTAGTATAATTAAAGAAGTCTTATGCCATAAATGATGATGATGATGATGATGAGAGCTGCTTATGTGAATGTCTATAGTGGTTTTCTCTACCAGTGTCACTGTATTAGACAACTGTTATCAAACTTAGCAATAATGATGCATTAATCTGCCAATCAAGTGTGGAAGCTTGCTATGTGTATAGGCATAGTAAACACATATCATCATCATCCTCATTATCATTTATTTATATAGTGTCACTAATAGCGCAGCGCTGTACAGAGAACCCATTCACATCAGTCCCTACCCTATTGGAGCTTACAGTCTAAATTCCCTAATATAGACACACACTCACACACAGAGAGAGAGGGAGAGACTAGGGTCAATTTTGATAGCAGCCAATTAACCTAACAGTATGTTTTTTGGAGTGTGGGAGGAAACCGCAGCACCCGGAGGAAACCCACGCAAACACAGGGAGAACATACAAACTTCACACAGATAAGGCCATGGTTGATATAAGTACTGGCTCTGCTTACCATTGTCCAGTCTAGTACATAACTGTATTAATGCTGTGAAATATTATTACTTTGAATGCCTTAAATATGCAAGAGCGCATTTGGGTAAGTTTATGCTAATAAAAGATATATGCACTTTTCTTGCCTACCCATACTATTTAATAACCACCAAAAATTAAGCAATGTGTGGGCACTGCTTCCAGTTGAAATCAGTCTGTCTGTCTGTCTATCTATCTATCTATCTATCTATCTATCTATCTATCTATCTATCTATCTATCGGTCTGTCTATCTTTAAAACTGAAAGACATCCATTAAAAATACACAATGACAGCATATTTAGTGTGTAATTGATGCTAAAACACAATTCTCACTCTCCTAATATAGCTGATTTTTGACAATGAACTGCATTTTTCATGTGAAGCATTTGATGTCATAAAGATGTAAACCTCACAAAGCAATTCTGTCACTGGTCAGTTTGCTTGACAGACATCTGACTTTAGCCAATGGAAACATGGTGACATGTAAATATGAAAGCACATTAGGACAAAATATGCAATAAGATAGAGGCAAATGGAGATGGCTGCTGGGAATGTATTTATTTTTATCCCAGAACACCTTTAAATCTAAGTATTAATACTACGTTGATGTACTTTTCAAATTGGAGAGCTACTTTTTACTAAAAGTACATCTCCCTTATATAATTAAGTATAATGCAGACCTGCTCAAAAACTTAGTATAATTAAAGAAGTCTTATGCCATAAATGATGATGATGATGATGATGAGAGCTGCTTATGTGAATGTCTATAGTGGTTTTCTCTACCAGTGTCACTGTATTAGACAACTGTTATCAAACTTAGCAATAATGATGCATTAATCTGCCAATCAAGTGTGGAAGCTTGCTATGTGTATAGGCATAGTAAACACATATCATCATCATCCTCATTATCATTTATTTATATAGTGTCACTAATAGCGCAGCGCTGTACAGAGAACCCATTCACATCAGTCCCTACCCTATTGGAGCTTACAGTCTAAATTCCCTAATATAGACACACACTCACACACAGAGAGAGAGGGAGAGACTAGGGTCAATTTTGATAGCAGCCAATTAACCTAACAGTATGTTTTTTGGAGTGTGGGAGGAAACCGCAGCACCCGGAGGAAACCCACGCAAACACAGGGAGAACATACAAACTTCACACAGATAAGGCCATGGTTGATATAAGTACTGGCTCTGCTTACCATTGTCCAGTCTAGTACATAACTGTATTAATGCTGTGAAATATTATTACTTTGAATGCCTTAAATATGCAAGAGCGCATTTGGGTAAGTTTATGCTAATAAAAGATATATGCACTTTTCTTGCCTACCCATACTATTTAATAACCACCAAAAATTAAGCAATGTGTGGGCACTGCTTCCAGTTGAAATCAGTCTGTCTGTCTGTCTATCTATCTATCTATCTATCTATCTATCTATCTATCTATCTATCGGTCTGTCTATCTTTAAAACTGAAAGACATCCATTAAAAATACACAATGACAGCATATTTAGTGTGTAATTGATGCTAAAACACAATTCTCACTCTCCTAATATAGCTGATTTTTGACAATGAACTGCATTTTTCATGTGAAGCATTTGATGTCATAAAGATGTAAACCTCACAAAGCAATTCTGTCACTGGTCAGTTTGCTTGACAGACATCTGACTTTAGCCAATGGAAACATGGTGACATGTAAATATGAAAGCACATTAGGACAAAATATGCAATAAGATAGAGGCAAAGGGAGATGGCTGCTGGGAATGTATTTATTTTTATCCCAGAACACCTTTAAATCTAAGTATTAATACTACGTTGATGTACTTTTCAAATTGGAGAGCTACTTTTTACTAAAAGTACATCTCCCTTATATAATTAAGTATAATGCAGACCTGCTCAAAAACTTAGTATAATTAAAGAAGTCTTATGCCATAAATGATGATGATGATGATGATGAGAGCTGCTTATGTGAATGTCTATAGTGGTTTTCTCTACCAGTGTCACTGTATTAGACAACTGTTATCAAACTTAGCAATAATGATGCATTAATCTGCCAATCAAGTGTGGAAGCTTGCTATGTGTATAGGCATAGTAAACACATATCATCATCATCCTCATTATCATTTATTTATATAGTGTCACTAATAGCGCAGCGCTGTACAGAGAACCCATTCACATCAGTCCCTACCCTATTGGAGCTTACAGTCTAAATTCCCTAATATAGACACACACTCACACACAGAGAGAGAGGGAGAGACTAGGGTCAATTTTGATAGCAGCCAATTAACCTAACAGTATGTTTTTTGGAGTGTGGGAGGAAACCGCAGCACCCGGAGGAAACCCACGCAAACACAGGGAGAACATACAAACTTCACACAGATAAGGCCATGGTTGATATAAGTACTGGCTCTGCTTACCATTGTCCAGTCTAGTACATAACTGTATTAATGCTGTGAAATATTATTACTTTGAATGCCTTAAATATGCAAGAGCGCATTTGGGTAAGTTTATGCTAATAAAAGATATATGCACTTTTCTTGCCTACCCATACTATTTAATAACCACCAAAAATTAAGCAATGTGTGGGCACTGCTTCCAGTTGAAATCAGTCTGTCTGTCTGTCTATCTATCTATCTATCTATCTATCTATCTATCTATCTATCTATCTATCGGTCTGTCTATTTTTAAAACTGAAAGACATCCATTAAAAATACACAATGACAGCATATTTAGTGTGTAATTGATGCTAAAACACAATTCTCACTCTCCTAATATAGCTGATTTTTGACAATGAACTGCATTTTTCATGTGAAGCATTTGATGTCATAAAGATGTAAACCTCACAAAGCAATTCTGTCACTGGTCAGTTTGCTTGACAGACATCTGACTTTAGCCAATGGAAACATGGTGACATGTAAATATGAAAGCACATTAGGACAAAATATGCAATAAGATAGAGGCAAAGGGAGATGGCTGCTGGGAATGTATTTATTTTTATCCCAGAACACCTTTAAATCTAAGTATTAATACTACGTTGATGTACTTTTCAAATTGGAGAGCTACTTTTTACTAAAAGTACATCTCCCTTATATAATTAAGTATAATGCAGACCTGCTCAAAAACTTAGTATAATTAAAAAAGTCTTATGCCATAAATGATGATGATGATGATGATGAGAGCTGCTTATGTGAATGTCTATAGTGGTTTTCTCTACCAGTGTCACTGTATTAGACAACTGTTATCAAACTTAGCAATAATGATGCATTAATCTGCCAATCAAGTGTGGAAGCTTGCTATGTGTATAGGCATAGTAAACACATATCATCATCATCCTCATTATCATTTATTTATATAGTGTCACTAATAGCGCAGCGCTGTACAGAGAACCCATTCACATCAGTCCCTACCCTATTGGAGCTTACAGTCTAAATTCCCTAATATAGACACACACTCACACACAGAGAGAGAGGGAGAGACTAGGGTCAATTTTGATAGCAGCCAATTAACCTAACAGTATGTTTTTTGGAGTGTGGGAGGAAACCGCAGCACCCGGAGGAAACCCACGCAAACACAGGGAGAACATACAAACTTCACACAGATAAGGCCATGGTTGATATAAGTACTGGCTCTGCTTACCATTGTCCAGTCTAGTACATAACTGTATTAATGCTGTGAAATATTATTACTTTGAATGCCTTAAATATGCAAGAGCGCATTTGGGTAAGTTTATGCTAATAAAAGATATATGCACTTTTCTTGCCTACCCATACTATTTAATAACCACCAAAAATTAAGCAATGTGTGGGCACTGCTTCCAGTTGAAATCAGTCTGTCTGTCTGTCTATCTATCTATCTATCTATCTATCTATCTATCTATCTATCTATCTATCTATCGGTCTGTCTATCTTTAAAACTGAAAGACATCCATTAAAAATACACAATGACAGCATATTTAGTGTGTAATTGATGCTAAAACACAATTCTCACTCTCCTAATATAGCTGATTTTTGACAATGAACTGCATTTTTCATGTGAAGCATTTGATGTCATAAAGATGTAAACCTCACAAAGCAATTCTGTCACTGGTCAGTTTGCTTGACAGACATCTGACTTTAGCCAATGGAAACATGGTGACATGTAAATATGAAAGCACATTAGGACAAAATATGCAATAAGATAGAGGCAAATGGAGATGGCTGCTGGGAATGTATTTATTTTTATCCCAGAACACCTTTAAATCTAAGTATTAATACTACGTTGATGTACTTTTCAAATTGGAGAGCTACTTTTTACTAAAAGTACATCTCCCTTATATAATTAAGTATAATGCAGACCTGCTCAAAAACTTAGTATAATTAAAGAAGTCTTATGCCATAAATGATGATGATGATGATGATGAGAGCTGCTTATGTGAATGTCTATAGTGGTTTTCTCTACCAGTGTCACTGTATTAGACAACTGTTATCAAACTTAGCAATAATGATGCATTAATCTGCCAATCAAGTGTGGAAGCTTGCTATGTGTATAGGCATAGTAAACACATATCATCATCATCCTCATTATCATTTATTTATATAGTGTCACTAATAGCGCAGCGCTGTACAGAGAACCCATTCACATCAGTCCCTACCCTATTGGAGCTTACAGTCTAAATTCCCTAATATAGACACACACTCACACACAGAGAGAGAGGGAGAGACTAGGGTCAATTTTGATAGCAGCCAATTAACCTAACAGTATGTTTTTTGGAGTGTGGGAGGAAACCGCAGCACCCGGAGGAAACCCACGCAAACACAGGGAGAACATACAAACTTCACACAGATAAGGCCATGGTTGATATAAGTACTGGCTCTGCTTACCATTGTCCAGTCTAGTACATAACTGTATTAATGCTGTGAAATATTATTACTTTGAATGCCTTAAATATGCAAGAGCGCATTTGGGTAAGTTTATGCTAATAAAAGATATATGCACTTTTCTTGCCTACCCATACTATTTAATAACCACCAAAAATTAAGCAATGTGTGGGCACTGCTTCCAGTTGAAATCAGTCTGTCTGTCTGTCTATCTATCTATCTATCTATCTATCTATCTATCTATCTATCTATCTATCTATCTATCTATCGGTCTGTCTATTTTTAAAACTGAAAGACATCCATTAAAAATACACAATGACAGCATATTTAGTGTGTAATTGATGCTAAAACACAATTCTCACTCTCCTAATATAGCTGATTTTTGACAATGAACTGCATTTTTCATGTGAAGCATTTGATGTCATAAAGATGTAAACCTCACAAAGCAATTCTGTCACTGGTCAGTTTGCTTGACAGACATCTGACTTTAGCCAATGGAAACATGGTGACATGTAAATATGAAAGCACATTAGGACAAAATATGCAATAAGATAGAGGCAAAGGGAGATGGCTGCTGGGAATGTATTTATTTTTATCCCAGAACACCTTTAAATCTAAGTATTAATACTACGTTGATGTACTTTTCAAATTGGAGAGCTACTTTTTACTAAAAGTACATCTCCCTTATATAATTAAGTATAATGCAGACCTGCTCAAAAACTTAGTATAATTAAAAAAGTCTTATGCCATAAATGATGATGATGATGATGATGATGAGAGCTGCTTATGTGAATGTCTATAGTGGTTTTCTCTACCAGTGTCACTGTATTAGACAACTGTTATCAAACTTAGCAATAATGATGCATTAATCTGCCAATCAAGTGTGGAAGCTTGCTATGTGTATAGGCATAGTAAACACATATCATCATCATCCTCATTATCATTTATTTATATAGTGTCACTAATAGCGCAGCGCTGTACAGAGAACCCATTCACATCAGTCCCTACCCTATTGGAGCTTACAGTCTAAATTCCCTAATATAGACACACACTCACACACAGAGAGAGAGGGAGAGACTAGGGTCAATTTTGATAGCAGCCAATTAACCTAACAGTATGTTTTTTGGAGTGTGGGAGGAAACCGCAGCACCCGGAGGAAACCCACGCAAACACAGGGAGAACATACAAACTTCACACAGATAAGGCCATGGTTGATATAAGTACTGGCTCTGCTTACCATTGTCCAGTCTAGTACATAACTGTATTAATGCTGTGAAATATTATTACTTTGAATGCCTTAAATATGCAAGAGCGCATTTGGGTAAGTTTATGCTAATAAAAGATATATGCACTTTTCTTGCCTACCCATACTATTTAATAACCACCAAAAATTAAGCAATGTGTGGGCACTGCTTCCAGTTGAAATCAGTCTGTCTGTCTGTCTATCTATCTATCTATCTATCTATCTATCTATCTATCTATCTATCTATCTATCTATCGGTCTGTCTATCTTTAAAACTGAAAGACATCCATTAAAAATACACAATGACAGCATATTTAGTGTGTAATTGATGCTAAAACACAATTCTCACTCTCCTAATATAGCTGATTTTTGACAATGAACTGCATTTTTCATGTGAAGCATTTGATGTCATAAAGATGTAAACCTCACAAAGCAATTCTGTCACTGGTCAGTTTGCTTGACAGACATCTGACTTTAGCCAATGGAAACATGGTGACATGTAAATATGAAAGCACATTAGGACAAAATATGCAATAAGATAGAGGCAAAGGGAGATGGCTGCTGGGAATGTATTTATTTTTATCCCAGAACACCTTTAAATCAAAGTATTAATACTACGTTGATGTACTTTTCAAATTGGAGAGCTACTTTTTACTAAAAGTACATCTCCCTTATATAATTAAGTATAATGCAGACCTGCTCAAAAACTTCGTATAATTAAAGAAGTCTTATGCCATAAATGATGATGATGATGATGATGAGAGCTGCTTATGTGAATGTCTATAGTGGTTTTCTCTACCAGTGTCACTGTATTAGACAACTGTTATCAAACTTAGCAATAATGATGCATTAATCTGCCAATCAAGTGTGGAAGCTTGCTATGTGTATAGGCATAGTAAACACATATCATCATCATCCTCATTATCATTTATTTATATAGTGTCACTAATAGCGCAGCGCTGTACAGAGAACCCATTCACATCAGTCCCTACCCTATTGGAGCTTACAGTCTAAATTCCCTAATATAGACACACACTCACACACAGAGAGAGAGGGAGAGACTAGGGTCAATTTTGATAGCAGCCAATTAACCTAACAGTATGTTTTTTGGAGTGTGGGAGGAAACCGCAGCACCCGGAGGAAACCCACGCAAACACAGGGAGAACATACAAACTTCACACAGATAAGGCCATGGTTGATATAAGTACTGGCTCTGCTTACCATTGTCCAGTCTAGTACATAACTGTATTAATGCTGTGAAATATTATTACTTTGAATGCCTTAAATATGCAAGAGCGCATTTGGGTAAGTTTATGCTAATAAAAGATATATGCACTTTTCTTGCCTACCCATACTATTTAATAACCACCAAAAATTAAGCAATGTGTGGGCACTGCTTCCAGTTGAAATCAGTCTGTCTGTCTGTCTATCTATCTATCTATCTATCTATCTATCTATCTATCTATCTATCTATCTATCTATCGGTCTGTCTATCTTTAAAACTGAAAGACATCCATTAAAAATACACAATGACAGCATATTTAGTGTGTAATTGATGCTAAAACACAATTCTCACTCTCCTAATATAGCTGATTTTTGACAATGAACTGCATTTTTCATGTGAAGCATTTGATGTCATAAAGATGTAAACCTCACAAAGCAATTCTGTCACTGGTCAGTTTGCTTGACAGACATCTGACTTTAGCCAATGGAAACATGGTGACATGTAAATATGAAAGCACATTAGGACAAAATATGCAATAAGATAGAGGCAAATGGAGATGGCTGCTGGGAATGTATTTATTTTTATCCCAGAACACCTTTAAATCTAAGTATTAATACTACGTTGATGTACTTTTCAAATTGGAGAGCTACTTTTTACTAAAAGTACATCTCCCTTATATAATTAAGTATAATGCAGACCTGCTCAAAAACTTAGTATAATTAAAGAAGTCTTATGCCATAAATGATGATGATGATGATGATGATGAGAGCTGCTTATGTGAATGTCTATAGTGGTTTTCTCTACCAGTGTCACTGTATTAGACAACTGTTATCAAACTTAGCAATAATGATGCATTAATCTGCCAATCAAGTGTGGAAGCTTGCTATGTGTATAGGCATAGTAAACACATATCATCATCATCCTCATTATCATTTATTTATATAGTGTCACTAATAGCGCAGCGCTGTACAGAGAACCCATTCACATCAGTCCCTACCCTATTGGAGCTTACAGTCTAAATTCCCTAATATAGACACACACTCACACACAGAGAGAGAGGGAGAGACTAGGGTCAATTTTGATAGCAGCCAATTAACCTAACAGTATGTTTTTTGGAGTGTGGGAGGAAACCGCAGCACCCGGAGGAAACCCACGCAAACACAGGGAGAACATACAAACTTCACACAGATAAGGCCATGGTTGATATAAGTACTGGCTCTGCTTACCATTGTCCAGTCTAGTACATAACTGTATTAATGCTGTGAAATATTATTACTTTGAATGCCTTAAATATGCAAGAGCGCATTTGGGTAAGTTTATGCTAATAAAAGATATATGCACTTTTCTTGCCTACCCATACTATTTAATAACCACCAAAAATTAAGCAATGTGTGGGCACTGCTTCCAGTTGAAATCAGTCTGTCTGTCTGTCTATCTATCTATCTATCTATCTATCTATCTATCTATCTATCTATCTATCTATCTATCGGTCTGTCTATCTTTAAAACTGAAAGACATCCATTAAAAATACACAATGACAGCATATTTAGTGTGTAATTGATGCTAAAACACAATTCTCACTCTCCTAATATAGCTGATTTTTGACAATGAACTGCATTTTTCATGTGAAGCATTTGATGTCATAAAGATGTAAACCTCACAAAGCAATTCTGTCACTGGTCAGTTTGCTTGACAGACATCTGACTTTAGCCAATGGAAACATGGTGACATGTAAATATGAAAGCACATTAGGACAAAATATGCAATAAGATAGAGGCAAATGGAGATGGCTGCTGGGAATGTATTTATTTTTATCCCAGAACACCTTTAAATCTAAGTATTAATACTACGTTGATGTACTTTTCAAATTGGAGAGCTACTTTTTACTAAAAGTACATCTCCCTTATATAATTAAGTATAATGCAGACCTGCTCAAAAACTTAGTATAATTAAAGAAGTCTTATGCCATAAATGATGATGATGATGATGATGAGAGCTGCTTATGTGAATGTCTATAGTGGTTTTCTCTACCAGTGTCACTGTATTAGACAACTGTTATCAAACTTAGCAATAATGATGCATTAATCTGCCAATCAAGTGTGGAAGCTTGCTATGTGTATAGGCATAGTAAACACATATCATCATCATCCTCATTATCATTTATTTATATAGTGTCACTAATAGCGCAGCGCTGTACAGAGAACCCATTCACATCAGTCCCTACCCTATTGGAGCTTACAGTCTAAATTCCCTAATATAGACACACACTCACACACAGAGAGAGAGGGAGAGACTAGGGTCAATTTTGATAGCAGCCAATTAACCTAACAGTATGTTTTTTGGAGTGTGGGAGGAAACCGCAGCACCCGGAGGAAACCCACGCAAACACAGGGAGAACATACAAACTTCACACAGATAAGGCCATGGTTGATATAAGTACTGGCTCTGCTTACCATTGTCCAGTCTAGTACATAACTGTATTAATGCTGTGAAATATTATTACTTTGAATGCCTTAAATATGCAAGAGCGCATTTGGGTAAGTTTATGCTAATAAAAGATATATGCACTTTTCTTGCCTACCCATACTATTTAATAACCACCAAAAATTAAGCAATGTGTGGGCACTGCTTCCAGTTGAAATCAGTCTGTCTGTCTGTCTATCTATCTATCTATCTATCTATCTATCTATCTATCTATCTATCTATCTATCGGTCTGTCTATCTTTAAAACTGAAAGACATCCATTAAAAATACACAATGACAGCATATTTAGTGTGTAATTGATGCTAAAACACAATTCTCACTCTCCTAATATAGCTGATTTTTGACAATGAACTGCATTTTTCATGTGAAGCATTTGATGTCATAAAGATGTAAACCTCACAAAGCAATTCTGTCACTGGTCAGTTTGCTTGACAGACATCTGACTTTAGCCAATGGAAACATGGTGACATGTAAATATGAAAGCACATTAGGACAAAATATGCAATAAGATAGAGGCAAAGGGAGATGGCTGCTGGGAATGTATTTATTTTTATCCCAGAACACCTTTAAATCAAAGTATTAATACTACGTTGATGTACTTTTCAAATTGGAGAGCTACTTTTTACTAAAAGTACATCTCCCTTATATAATTAAGTATAATGCAGACCTGCTCAAAAACTTCGTATAATTAAAGAAGTCTTATGCCATAAATGATGATGATGATGATGATGAGAGCTGCTTATGTGAATGTCTATAGTGGTTTTCTCTACCAGTGTCACTGTATTAGACAACTGTTATCAAACTTAGCAATAATGATGCATTAATCTGCCAATCAAGTGTGGAAGCTTGCTATGTGTATAGGCATAGTAAACACATATCATCATCATCCTCATTATCATTTATTTATATAGTGTCACTAATAGCGCAGCGCTGTACAGAGAACCCATTCACATCAGTCCCTACCCTATTGGAGCTTACAGTCTAAATTCCCTAATATAGACACACACTCACACACAGAGAGAGAGGGAGAGACTAGGGTCAATTTTGATAGCAGCCAATTAACCTAACAGTATGTTTTTTGGAGTGTGGGAGGAAACCGCAGCACCCGGAGGAAACCCACGCAAACACAGGGAGAACATACAAACTTCACACAGATAAGGCCATGGTTGATATAAGTACTGGCTCTGCTTACCATTGTCCAGTCTAGTACATAACTGTATTAATGCTGTGAAATATTATTACTTTGAATGCCTTAAATATGCAAGAGCGCATTTGGGTAAGTTTATGCTAATAAAAGATATATGCACTTTTCTTGCCTACCCATACTATTTAATAACCACCAAAAATTAAGCAATGTGTGGGCACTGCTTCCAGTTGAAATCAGTCTGTCTGTCTGTCTATCTATCTATCTATCTATCTATCTATCTATCTATCTATCTATCTATCTATCGGTCTGTCTATCTTTAAAACTGAAAGACATCCATTAAAAATACACAATGACAGCATATTTAGTGTGTAATTGATGCTAAAACACAATTCTCACTCTCCTAATATAGCTGATTTTTGACAATGAACTGCATTTTTCATGTGAAGCATTTGATGTCATAAAGATGTAAACCTCACAAAGCAATTCTGTCACTGGTCAGTTTGCTTGACAGACATCTGACTTTAGCCAATGGAAACATGGTGACATGTAAATATGAAAGCACATTAGGACAAAATATGCAATAAGATAGAGGCAAATGGAGATGGCTGCTGGGAATGTATTTATTTTTATCCCAGAACACCTTTAAATCTAAGTATTAATACTACGTTGATGTACTTTTCAAATTGGAGAGCTACTTTTTACTAAAAGTACATCTCCCTTATATAATTAAGTATAATGCAGACCTGCTCAAAAACTTAGTATAATTAAAGAAGTCTTATGCCATAAATGATGATGATGATGATGATGATGAGAGCTGCTTATGTGAATGTCTATAGTGGTTTTCTCTACCAGTGTCACTGTATTAGACAACTGTTATCAAACTTAGCAATAATGATGCATTAATCTGCCAATCAAGTGTGGAAGCTTGCTATGTGTATAGGCATAGTAAACACATATCATCATCATCCTCATTATCATTTATTTATATAGTGTCACTAATAGCGCAGCGCTGTACAGAGAACCCATTCACATCAGTCCCTACCCTATTGGAGCTTACAGTCTAAATTCCCTAATATAGACACACACTCACACACAGAGAGAGAGGGAGAGACTAGGGTCAATTTTGATAGCAGCCAATTAACCTAACAGTATGTTTTTTGGAGTGTGGGAGGAAACCGCAGCACCCGGAGGAAACCCACGCAAACACAGGGAGAACATACAAACTTCACACAGATAAGGCCATGGTTGATATAAGTACTGGCTCTGCTTACCATTGTCCAGTCTAGTACATAACTGTATTAATGCTGTGAAATATTATTACTTTGAATGCCTTAAATATGCAAGAGCGCATTTGGGTAAGTTTATGCTAATAAAAGATATATGCACTTTTCTTGCCTACCCATACTATTTAATAACCACCAAAAATTAAGCAATGTGTGGGCACTGCTTCCAGTTGAAATCAGTCTGTCTGTCTGTCTATCTATCTATCTATCTATCTATCTATCTATCTATCTATCTATCTATCGGTCTGTCTATCTTTAAAACTGAAAGACATCCATTAAAAATACACAATGACAGCATATTTAGTGTGTAATTGATGCTAAAACACAATTCTCACTCTCCTAATATAGCTGATTTTTGACAATGAACTGCATTTTTCATGTGAAGCATTTGATGTCATAAAGATGTAAACCTCACAAAGCAATTCTGTCACTGGTCAGTTTGCTTGACAGACATCTGACTTTAGCCAATGGAAACATGGTGACATGTAAATATGAAAGCACATTAGGACAAAATATGCAATAAGATAGAGGCAAATGGAGATGGCTGCTGGGAATGTATTTATTTTTATCCCAGAACACCTTTAAATCTAAGTATTAATACTACGTTGATGTACTTTTCAAATTGGAGAGCTACTTTTTACTAAAAGTACATCTCCCTTATATAATTAAGTATAATGCAGACCTGCTCAAAAACTTAGTATAATTAAAGAAGTCTTATGCCATAAATGATGATGATGATGATGATGAGAGCTGCTTATGTGAATGTCTATAGTGGTTTTCTCTACCAGTGTCACTGTATTAGACAACTGTTATCAAACTTAGCAATAATGATGCATTAATCTGCCAATCAAGTGTGGAAGCTTGCTATGTGTATAGGCATAGTAAACACATATCATCATCATCCTCATTATCATTTATTTATATAGTGTCACTAATAGCGCAGCGCTGTACAGAGAACCCATTCACATCAGTCCCTACCCTATTGGAGCTTACAGTCTAAATTCCCTAATATAGACACACACTCACACACAGAGAGAGAGGGAGAGACTAGGGTCAATTTTGATAGCAGCCAATTAACCTAACAGTATGTTTTTTGGAGTGTGGGAGGAAACCGCAGCACCCGGAGGAAACCCACGCAAACACAGGGAGAACATACAAACTTCACACAGATAAGGCCATGGTTGATATAAGTACTGGCTCTGCTTACCATTGTCCAGTCTAGTACATAACTGTATTAATGCTGTGAAATATTATTACTTTGAATGCCTTAAATATGCAAGAGCGCATTTGGGTAAGTTTATGCTAATAAAAGATATATGCACTTTTCTTGCCTACCCATACTATTTAATAACCACCAAAAATTAAGCAATGTGTGGGCACTGCTTCCAGTTGAAATCAGTCTGTCTGTCTGTCTATCTATCTATCTATCTATCTATCTATCTATCTATCTATCTATCGGTCTGTCTATCTTTAAAACTGAAAGACATCCATTAAAAATACACAATGACAGCATATTTAGTGTGTAATTGATGCTAAAACACAATTCTCACTCTCCTAATATAGCTGATTTTTGACAATGAACTGCATTTTTCATGTGAAGCATTTGATGTCATAAAGATGTAAACCTCACAAAGCAATTCTGTCACTGGTCAGTTTGCTTGACAGACATCTGACTTTAGCCAATGGAAACATGGTGACATGTAAATATGAAAGCACATTAGGACAAAATATGCAATAAGATAGAGGCAAAGGGAGATGGCTGCTGGGAATGTATTTATTTTTATCCCAGAACACCTTTAAATCTAAGTATTAATACTACGTTGATGTACTTTTCAAATTGGAGAGCTACTTTTTACTAAAAGTACATCTCCCTTATATAATTAAGTATAATGCAGACCTGCTCAAAAACTTAGTATAATTAAAGAAGTCTTATGCCATAAATGATGATGATGATGATGATGAGAGCTGCTTATGTGAATGTCTATAGTGGTTTTCTCTACCAGTGTCACTGTATTAGACAACTGTTATCAAACTTAGCAATAATGATGCATTAATCTGCCAATCAAGTGTGGAAGCTTGCTATGTGTATAGGCATAGTAAACACATATCATCATCATCCTCATTATCATTTATTTATATAGTGTCACTAATAGCGCAGCGCTGTACAGAGAACCCATTCACATCAGTCCCTACCCTATTGGAGCTTACAGTCTAAATTCCCTAATATAGACACACACTCACACACAGAGAGAGAGGGAGAGACTAGGGTCAATTTTGATAGCAGCCAATTAACCTAACAGTATGTTTTTTGGAGTGTGGGAGGAAACCGCAGCACCCGGAGGAAACCCACGCAAACACAGGGAGAACATACAAACTTCACACAGATAAGGCCATGGTTGATATAAGTACTGGCTCTGCTTACCATTGTCCAGTCTAGTACATAACTGTATTAATGCTGTGAAATATTATTACTTTGAATGCCTTAAATATGCAAGAGCGCATTTGGGTAAGTTTATGCTAATAAAAGATATATGCACTTTTCTTGCCTACCCATACTATTTAATAACCACCAAAAATTAAGCAATGTGTGGGCACTGCTTCCAGTTGAAATCAGTCTGTCTGTCTGTCTATCTATCTATCTATCTATCTATCTATCTATCTATCTATCTATCTATCTATCTATCTATCGGTCTGTCTATTTTTAAAACTGAAAGACATCCATTAAAAATACACAATGACAGCATATTTAGTGTGTAATTGATGCTAAAACACAATTCTCACTCTCCTAATATAGCTGATTTTTGACAATGAACTGCATTTTTCATGTGAAGCATTTGATGTCATAAAGATGTAAACCTCACAAAGCAATTCTGTCACTGGTCAGTTTGCTTGACAGACATCTGACTTTAGCCAATGGAAACATGGTGACATGTAAATATGAAAGCACATTAGGACAAAATATGCAATAAGATAGAGGCAAAGGGAGATGGCTGCTGGGAATGTATTTATTTTTATCCCAGAACACCTTTAAATCTAAGTATTAATACTACGTTGATGTACTTTTCAAATTGGAGAGCTACTTTTTACTAAAAGTACATCTCCCTTATATAATTAAGTATAATGCAGACCTGCTCAAAAACTTAGTATAATTAAAAAAGTCTTATGCCATAAATGATGATGATGATGATGATGAGAGCTGCTTATGTGAATGTCTATAGTGGTTTTCTCTACCAGTGTCACTGTATTAGACAACTGTTATCAAACTTAGCAATAATGATGCATTAATCTGCCAATCAAGTGTGGAAGCTTGCTATGTGTATAGGCATAGTAAACACATATCATCATCATCCTCATTATCATTTATTTATATAGTGTCACTAATAGCGCAGCGCTGTACAGAGAACCCATTCACATCAGTCCCTACCCTATTGGAGCTTACAGTCTAAATTCCCTAATATAGACACACACTCACACACAGAGAGAGAGGGAGAGACTAGGGTCAATTTTGATAGCAGCCAATTAACCTAACAGTATGTTTTTTGGAGTGTGGGAGGAAACCGCAGCACCCGGAGGAAACCCACGCAAACACAGGGAGAACATACAAACTTCACACAGATAAGGCCATGGTTGATATAAGTACTGGCTCTGCTTACCATTGTCCAGTCTAGTACATAACTGTATTAATGCTGTGAAATATTATTACTTTGAATGCCTTAAATATGCAAGAGCGCATTT
This sequence comes from Mixophyes fleayi, assembly GCF_038048845.1. Lineage (NCBI taxonomy): Eukaryota > Metazoa > Chordata > Amphibia > Anura > Limnodynastidae > Mixophyes > Mixophyes fleayi. Next base: position 257,952 of record NW_027447042.1, on the reverse strand, counting down.
GGGTAAGTTTATGCTAATAAAAGATATATGCACTTTTCTTGCCTACCCATACTATTTAATAACCACCAAAAATTAAGCAATGTGTGGGCACTGCTTCCAGTTGAAATCAGTCTGTCTGTCTGTCTATCTATCTATCTATCTATCTATCTATCTATCTATCTATCTATCTATCTATCGGTCTGTCTATCTTTAAAACTGAAAGACATCCATTAAAAATACACAATGACAGCATATTTAGTGTGTAATTGATGCTAAAACACAATTCTCACTCTCCTAATATAGCTGATTTTTGACAATGAACTGCATTTTTCATGTGAAGCATTTGATGTCATAAAGATGTAAACCTCACAAAGCAATTCTGTCACTGGTCAGTTTGCTTGACAGACATCTGACTTTAGCCAATGGAAACATGGTGACATGTAAATATGAAAGCACATTAGGACAAAATATGCAATAAGATAGAGGCAAATGGAGATGGCTGCTGGGAATGTATTTATTTTTATCCCAGAACACCTTTAAATCTAAGTATTAATACTACGTTGATGTACTTTTCAAATTGGAGAGCTACTTTTTACTAAAAGTACATCTCCCTTATATAATTAAGTATAATGCAGACCTGCTCAAAAACTTAGTATAATTAAAGAAGTCTTATGCCATAAATGATGATGATGATGATGATGAGAGCTGCTTATGTGAATGTCTATAGTGGTTTTCTCTACCAGTGTCACTGTATTAGACAACTGTTATCAAACTTAGCAATAATGATGCATTAATCTGCCAATCAAGTGTGGAAGCTTGCTATGTGTATAGGCATAGTAAACACATATCATCATCATCCTCATTATCATTTATTTATATAGTGTCACTAATAGCGCAGCGCTGTACAGAGAACCCATTCACATCAGTCCCTACCCTATTGGAGCTTACAGTCTAAATTCCCTAATATAGACACACACTCACACACAGAGAGAGAGGGAGAGACTAGGGTCAATTTTGATAGCAGCCAATTAACCTAACAGTATGTTTTTTGGAGTGTGGGAGGAAACCGCAGCACCCGGAGGAAACCCACGCAAACACAGGGAGAACATACAAACTTCACACAGATAAGGCCATGGTTGATATAAGTACTGGCTCTGCTTACCATTGTCCAGTCTAGTACATAACTGTATTAATGCTGTGAAATATTATTACTTTGAATGCCTTAAATATGCAAGAGCGCATTTGGGTAAGTTTATGCTAATAAAAGATATATGCACTTTTCTTGCCTACCCATACTATTTAATAACCACCAAAAATTAAGCAATGTGTGGGCACTGCTTCCAGTTGAAATCAGTCTGTCTGTCTGTCTATCTATCTATCTATCTATCTATCTATCTATCTATCTATCTATCTATCTATCTATCGGTCTGTCTATCTTTAAAACTGAAAGACATCCATTAAAAATACACAATGACAGCATATTTAGTGTGTAATTGATGCTAAAACACAATTCTCACTCTCCTAATATAGCTGATTTTTGACAATGAACTGCATTTTTCATGTGAAGCATTTGATGTCATAAAGATGTAAACCTCACAAAGCAATTCTGTCACTGGTCAGTTTGCTTGACAGACATCTGACTTTAGCCAATGGAAACATGGTGACATGTAAATATGAAAGCACATTAGGACAAAATATGCAATAAGATAGAGGCAAATGGAGATGGCTGCTGGGAATGTATTTATTTTTATCCCAGAACACCTTTAAATCTAAGTATTAATACTACGTTGATGTACTTTTCAAATTGGAGAGCTACTTTTTACTAAAAGTACATCTCCCTTATATAATTAAGTATAATGCAGACCTGCTCAAAAACTTAGTATAATTAAAGAAGTCTTATGCCATAAATGATGATGATGATGATGATGAGAGCTGCTTATGTGAATGTCTATAGTGGTTTTCTCTACCAGTGTCACTGTATTAGACAACTGTTATCAAACTTAGCAATAATGATGCATTAATCTGCCAATCAAGTGTGGAAGCTTGCTATGTGTATAGGCATAGTAAACACATATCATCATCATCCTCATTATCATTTATTTATATAGTGTCACTAATAGCGCAGCGCTGTACAGAGAACCCATTCACATCAGTCCCTACCCTATTGGAGCTTACAGTCTAAATTCCCTAATATAGACACACACTCACACACAGAGAGAGAGGGAGAGACTAGGGTCAATTTTGATAGCAGCCAATTAACCTAACAGTATGTTTTTTGGAGTGTGGGAGGAAACCGCAGCACCCGGAGGAAACCCACGCAAACACAGGGAGAACATACAAACTTCACACAGATAAGGCCATGGTTGATATAAGTACTGGCTCTGCTTACCATTGTCCAGTCTAGTACATAACTGTATTAATGCTGTGAAATATTATTACTTTGAATGCCTTAAATATGCAAGAGCGCATTTGGGTAAGTTTATGCTAATAAAAGATATATGCACTTTTCTTGCCTACCCATACTATTTAATAACCACCAAAAATTAAGCAATGTGTGGGCACTGCTTCCAGTTGAAATCAGTCTGTCTGTCTGTCTATCTATCTATCTATCTATCTATCTATCTATCTATCTATCTATCTATCTATCTATCTATCTATCGGTCTGTCTATTTTTAAAACTGAAAGACATCCATTAAAAATACACAATGACAGCATATTTAGTGTGTAATTGATGCTAAAACACAATTCTCACTCTCCTAATATAGCTGATTTTTGACAATGAACTGCATTTTTCATGTGAAGCATTTGATGTCATAAAGATGTAAACCTCACAAAGCAATTCTGTCACTGGTCAGTTTGCTTGACAGACATCTGACTTTAGCCAATGGAAACATGGTGACATGTAAATATGAAAGCACATTAGGACAAAATATGCAATAAGATAGAGGCAAAGGGAGATGGCTGCTGGGAATGTATTTATTTTTATCCCAGAACACCTTTAAATCTAAGTATTAATACTACGTTGATGTACTTTTCAAATTGGAGAGCTACTTTTTACTAAAAGTACATCTCCCTTATATAATTAAGTATAATGCAGACCTGCTCAAAAACTTAGTATAATTAAAGAAGTCTTATGCCATAAATGATGATGATGATGATGATGAGAGCTGCTTATGTGAATGTCTATAGTGGTTTTCTCTACCAGTGTCACTGTATTAGACAACTGTTATCAAACTTAGCAATAATGATGCATTAATCTGCCAATCAAGTGTGGAAGCTTGCTATGTGTATAGGCATAGTAAACACATATCATCATCATCCTCATTATCATTTATTTATATAGTGTCACTAATAGCGCAGCGCTGTACAGAGAACCCATTCACATCAGTCCCTACCCTATTGGAGCTTACAGTCTAAATTCCCTAATATAGACACACACTCACACACAGAGAGAGAGGGAGAGACTAGGGTCAATTTTGATAGCAGCCAATTAACCTAACAGTATGTTTTTTGGAGTGTGGGAGGAAACCGCAGCACCCGGAGGAAACCCACGCAAACACAGGGAGAACATACAAACTTCACACAGATAAGGCCATGGTTGATATAAGTACTGGCTCTGCTTACCATTGTCCAGTCTAGTACATAACTGTATTAATGCTGTGAAATATTATTACTTTGAATGCCTTAAATATGCAAGAGCGCATTTGGGTAAGTTTATGCTAATAAAAGATATATGCACTTTTCTTGCCTACCCATACTATTTAATAACCACCAAAAATTAAGCAATGTGTGGGCACTGCTTCCAGTTGAAATCAGTCTGTCTGTCTGTCTATCTATCTATCTATCTATCTATCTATCTATCTATCTATCTATCTATCTATCGGTCTGTCTATCTTTAAAACTGAAAGACATCCATTAAAAATACACAATGACAGCATATTTAGTGTGTAATTGATGCTAAAACACAATTCTCACTCTCCTAATATAGCTGATTTTTGACAATGAACTGCATTTTTCATGTGAAGCATTTGATGTCATAAAGATGTAAACCTCACAAAGCAATTCTGTCACTGGTCAGTTTGCTTGACAGACATCTGACTTTAGCCAATGGAAACATGGTGACATGTAAATATGAAAGCACATTAGGACAAAATATGCAATAAGATAGAGGCAAATGGAGATGGCTGCTGGGAATGTATTTATTTTTATCCCAGAACACCTTTAAATCTAAGTATTAATACTACGTTGATGTACTTTTCAAATTGGAGAGCTACTTTTTACTAAAAGTACATCTCCCTTATATAATTAAGTATAATGCAGACCTGCTCAAAAACTTAGTATAATTAAAGAAGTCTTATGCCATAAATGATGATGATGATGATGATGAGAGCTGCTTATGTGAATGTCTATAGTGGTTTTCTCTACCAGTGTCACTGTATTAGACAACTGTTATCAAACTTAGCAATAATGATGCATTAATCTGCCAATCAAGTGTGGAAGCTTGCTATGTGTATAGGCATAGTAAACACATATCATCATCATCCTCATTATCATTTATTTATATAGTGTCACTAATAGCGCAGCGCTGTACAGAGAACCCATTCACATCAGTCCCTACCCTATTGGAGCTTACAGTCTAAATTCCCTAATATAGACACACACTCACACACAGAGAGAGAGGGAGAGACTAGGGTCAATTTTGATAGCAGCCAATTAACCTAACAGTATGTTTTTTGGAGTGTGGGAGGAAACCGCAGCACCCGGAGGAAACCCACGCAAACACAGGGAGAACATACAAACTTCACACAGATAAGGCCATGGTTGATATAAGTACTGGCTCTGCTTACCATTGTCCAGTCTAGTACATAACTGTATTAATGCTGTGAAATATTATTACTTTGAATGCCTTAAATATGCAAGAGCGCATTTGGGTAAGTTTATGCTAATAAAAGATATATGCACTTTTCTTGCCTACCCATACTATTTAATAACCACCAAAAATTAAGCAATGTGTGGGCACTGCTTCCAGTTGAAATCAGTCTGTCTGTCTGTCTATCTATCTATCTATCTATCTATCTATCTATCTATCTATCTATCTATCTATCTATCTATCGGTCTGTCTATTTTTAAAACTGAAAGACATCCATTAAAAATACACAATGACAGCATATTTAGTGTGTAATTGATGCTAAAACACAATTCTCACTCTCCTAATATAGCTGATTTTTGACAATGAACTGCATTTTTCATGTGAAGCATTTGATGTCATAAAGATGTAAACCTCACAAAGCAATTCTGTCACTGGTCAGTTTGCTTGACAGACATCTGACTTTAGCCAATGGAAACATGGTGACATGTAAATATGAAAGCACATTAGGACAAAATATGCAATAAGATAGAGGCAAAGGGAGATGGCTGCTGGGAATGTATTTATTTTTATCCCAGAACACCTTTAAATCTAAGTATTAATACTACGTTGATGTACTTTTCAAATTGGAGAGCTACTTTTTACTAAAAGTACATCTCCCTTATATAATTAAGTATAATGCAGACCTGCTCAAAAACTTAGTATAATTAAAAAAGTCTTATGCCATAAATGATGATGATGATGATGATGAGAGCTGCTTATGTGAATGTCTATAGTGGTTTTCTCTACCAGTGTCACTGTATTAGACAACTGTTATCAAACTTAGCAATAATGATGCATTAATCTGCCAATCAAGTGTGGAAGCTTGCTATGTGTATAGGCATAGTAAACACATATCATCATCATCCTCATTATCATTTATTTATATAGTGTCACTAATAGCGCAGCGCTGTACAGAGAACCCATTCACATCAGTCCCTACCCTATTGGAGCTTACAGTCTAAATTCCCTAATATAGACACACACTCACACACAGAGAGAGAGGGAGAGACTAGGGTCAATTTTGATAGCAGCCAATTAACCTAACAGTATGTTTTTTGGAGTGTGGGAGGAAACCGCAGCACCCGGAGGAAACCCACGCAAACACAGGGAGAACATACAAACTTCACACAGATAAGGCCATGGTTGATATAAGTACTGGCTCTGCTTACCATTGTCCAGTCTAGTACATAACTGTATTAATGCTGTGAAATATTATTACTTTGAATGCCTTAAATATGCAAGAGCGCATTTGGGTAAGTTTATGCTAATAAAAGATATATGCACTTTTCTTGCCTACCCATACTATTTAATAACCACCAAAAATTAAGCAATGTGTGGGCACTGCTTCCAGTTGAAATCAGTCTGTCTGTCTGTCTATCTATCTATCTATCTATCTATCTATCTATCTATCTATCTATCGGTCTGTCTATCTTTAAAACTGAAAGACATCCATTAAAAATACACAATGACAGCATATTTAGTGTGTAATTGATGCTAAAACACAATTCTCACTCTCCTAATATAGCTGATTTTTGACAATGAACTGCATTTTTCATGTGAAGCATTTGATGTCATAAAGATGTAAACCTCACAAAGCAATTCTGTCACTGGTCAGTTTGCTTGACAGACATCTGACTTTAGCCAATGGAAACATGGTGACATGTAAATATGAAAGCACATTAGGACAAAATATGCAATAAGATAGAGGCAAATGGAGATGGCTGCTGGGAATGTATTTATTTTTATCCCAGAACACCTTTAAATCTAAGTATTAATACTACGTTGATGTACTTTTCAAATTGGAGAGCTACTTTTTACTAAAAGTACATCTCCCTTATATAATTAAGTATAATGCAGACCTGCTCAAAAACTTAGTATAATTAAAGAAGTCTTATGCCATAAATGATGATGATGATGATGATGAGAGCTGCTTATGTGAATGTCTATAGTGGTTTTCTCTACCAGTGTCACTGTATTAGACAACTGTTATCAAACTTAGCAATAATGATGCATTAATCTGCCAATCAAGTGTGGAAGCTTGCTATGTGTATAGGCATAGTAAACACATATCATCATCATCCTCATTATCATTTATTTATATAGTGTCACTAATAGCGCAGCGCTGTACAGAGAACCCATTCACATCAGTCCCTACCCTATTGGAGCTTACAGTCTAAATTCCCTAATATAGACACACACTCACACACAGAGAGAGAGGGAGAGACTAGGGTCAATTTTGATAGCAGCCAATTAACCTAACAGTATGTTTTTTGGAGTGTGGGAGGAAACCGCAGCACCCGGAGGAAACCCACGCAAACACAGGGAGAACATACAAACTTCACACAGATAAGGCCATGGTTGATATAAGTACTGGCTCTGCTTACCATTGTCCAGTCTAGTACATAACTGTATTAATGCTGTGAAATATTATTACTTTGAATGCCTTAAATATGCAAGAGCGCATTTGGGTAAGTTTATGCTAATAAAAGATATATGCACTTTTCTTGCCTACCCATACTATTTAATAACCACCAAAAATTAAGCAATGTGTGGGCACTGCTTCCAGTTGAAATCAGTCTGTCTGTCTATCTATCTATCTATCTATCTATCTATCTATCTATCTATCTATCTATCGGTCTGTCTATCTTTAAAACTGAAAGACATCCATTAAAAATACACAATGACAGCATATTTAGTGTGTAATTGATGCTAAAACACAATTCTCACTCTCCTAATATAGCTGATTTTTGACAATGAACTGCATTTTTCATGTGAAGCATTTGATGTCATAAAGATGTAAACCTCACAAAGCAATTCTGTCACTGGTCAGTTTGCTTGACAGACATCTGACTTTAGCCAATGGAAACATGGTGACATGTAAATATGAAAGCACATTAGGACAAAATATGCAATAAGATAGAGGCAAAGGGAGATGGCTGCTGGGAATGTATTTATTTTTATCCCAGAACACCTTTAAATCAAAGTATTAATACTACGTTGATGTACTTTTCAAATTGGAGAGCTACTTTTTACTAAAAGTACATCTCCCTTATATAATTAAGTATAATGCAGACCTGCTCAAAAACTTCGTATAATTAAAGAAGTCTTATGCCATAAATGATGATGATGATGATGATGAGAGCTGCTTATGTGAATGTCTATAGTGGTTTTCTCTACCAGTGTCACTGTATTAGACAACTGTTATCAAACTTAGCAATAATGATGCATTAATCTGCCAATCAAGTGTGGAAGCTTGCTATGTGTATAGGCATAGTAAACACATATCATCATCATCCTCATTATCATTTATTTATATAGTGTCACTAATAGCGCAGCGCTGTACAGAGAACCCATTCACATCAGTCCCTACCCTATTGGAGCTTACAGTCTAAATTCCCTAATATAGACACACACTCACACACAGAGAGAGAGGGAGAGACTAGGGTCAATTTTGATAGCAGCCAATTAACCTAACAGTATGTTTTTTGGAGTGTGGGAGGAAACCGCAGCACCCGGAGGAAACCCACGCAAACACAGGGAGAACATACAAACTTCACACAGATAAGGCCATGGTTGATATAAGTACTGGCTCTGCTTACCATTGTCCAGTCTAGTACATAACTGTATTAATGCTGTGAAATATTATTACTTTGAATGCCTTAAATATGCAAGAGCGCATTTGGGTAAGTTTATGCTAATAAAAGATATATGCACTTTTCTTGCCTACCCATACTATTTAATAACCACCAAAAATTAAGCAATGTGTGGGCACTGCTTCCAGTTGAAATCAGTCTGTCTGTCTGTCTATCTATCTATCTATCTATCTATCTATCTATCTATCTATCTATCTATCTATCTATCTATCTATCGGTCTGTCTATCTTTAAAACTGAAAGACATCCATTAAAAATACACAATGACAGCATATTTAGTGTGTAATTGATGCTAAAACACAATTCTCACTCTCCTAATATAGCTGATTTTTGACAATGAACTGCATTTTTCATGTGAAGCATTTGATGTCATAAAGATGTAAACCTCACAAAGCAATTCTGTCACTGGTCAGTTTGCTTGACAGACATCTGACTTTAGCCAATGGAAACATGGTGACATGTAAATATGAAAGCACATTAGGACAAAATATGCAATAAGATAGAGGCAAAGGGAGATGGCTGCTGGGAATGTATTTATTTTTATCCCAGAACACCTTTAAATCTAAGTATTAATACTACGTTGATGTACTTTTCAAATTGGAGAGCTACTTTTTACTAAAAGTACCTCTCCCTTATATAATTAAGTATAATGCAGACCTGCTCAAAAACTTAGTATAATTAAAGAAGTCTTATGCCATAAATGATGATGATGATGATGATGAGAGCTGCTTATGTGAATGTCTATAGTGGTTTTCTCTACCAGTGTCACTGTATTAGACAACTGTTATCAAACTTAGCAATAATGATGCATTAATCTGCCAATCAAGTGTGGAAGCTTGCTATGTGTATAGGCATAGTAAACACATATCATCATCATCCTCATTATCATTTATTTATATAGTGTCACTAATAGCGCAGCGCTGTACAGAGAACCCATTCACATCAGTCCCTACCCTATTGGAGCTTACAGTCTAAATTCCCTAATATAGACACACACTCACACACAGAGAGAGAGGGAGAGACTAGGGTCAATTTTGATAGCAGCCAATTAACCTAACAGTATGTTTTTTGGAGTGTGGGAGGAAACCGCAGCACCCGGAGGAAACCCACGCAAACACAGGGAGAACATACAAACTTCACACAGATAAGGCCATGGTTGATATAAGTACTGGCTCTGCTTACCATTGTCCAGTCTAGTACATAACTGTATTAATGCTGTGAAATATTATTACTTTGAATGCCTTAAATATGCAAGAGCGCATTTGGGTAAGTTTATGCTAATAAAAGATATATGCACTTTTCTTGCCTACCCATACTATTTAATAACCACCAAAAATTAAGCAATGTGTGGGCACTGCTTCCAGTTGAAATCAGTCTGTCTGTCTGTCTATCTATCTATCTATCTATCTATCTATCTATCTATCTATCGGTCTGTCTATCTTTAAAACTGAAAGACATCCATTAAAAATACACAATGACAGCATATTTAGTGTGTAATTGATGCTAAAACACAATTCTCACTCTCCTAATATAGCTGATTTTTGACAATGAACTGCATTTTTCATGTGAAGCATTTGATGTCATAAAGATGTAAACCTCACAAAGCAATTCTGTCACTGGTCAGTTTGCTTGACAGACATCTGACTTTAGCCAATGGAAACATGGTGACATGTAAATATGAAAGCACATTAGGACAAAATATGCAATAAGATAGAGGCAAAGGGAGATGGCTGCTGGGAATGTATTTATTTTTATCCCAGAACACCTTTAAATCTAAGTATTAATACTACGTTGATGTACTTTTCAAATTGGAGAGCTACTTTTTACTAAAAGTACATCTCCCTTATATAATTAAGTATAATGCAGACCTGCTCAAAAACTTAGTATAATTAAAGAAGTCTTATGCCATAAATGATGATGATGATGATGATGAGAGCTGCTTATGTGAATGTCTATAGTGGTTTTCTCTACCAGTGTCACTGTATTAGACAACTGTTATCAAACTTAGCAATAATGATGCATTAATCTGCCAATCAAGTGTGGAAGCTTGCTATGTGTATAGGCATAGTAAACACATATCATCATCATCCTCATTATCATTTATTTATATAGTGTCACTAATAGCGCAGCGCTGTACAGAGAACCCATTCACATCAGTCCCTACCCTATTGGAGCTTACAGTCTAAATTCCCTAATATAGACACACACTCACACACAGAGAGAGAGGGAGAGACTAGGGTCAATTTTGATAGCAGCCAATTAACCTAACAGTATGTTTTTTGGAGTGTGGGAGGAAACCGCAGCACCCGGAGGAAACCCACGCAAACACAGGGAGAACATACAAACTTCACACAGATAAGGCCATGGTTGATATAAGTACTGGCTCTGCTTACCATTGTCCAGTCTAGTACATAACTGTATTAATGCTGTGAAATATTATTACTTTGAATGCCTTAAATATGCAAGAGCGCATTTGGGTAAGTTTATGCTAATAAAAGATATATGCACTTTTCTTGCCTACCCATACTATTTAATAACCACCAAAAATTAAGCAATGTGTGGGCACTGCTTCCAGTTGAAATCAGTCTGTCTGTCTGTCTATCTATCTATCTATCTATCTATCTATCTATCTATCTATCTATCTATCTATCTATCTATCTATCGGTCTGTCTATTTTTAAAACTGAAAGACATCCATTAAAAATACACAATGACAGCATATTTAGTGTGTAATTGATGCTAAAACACAATTCTCACTCTCCTAATATAGCTGATTTTTGACAATGAACTGCATTTTTCATGTGAAGCATTTGATGTCATAAAGATGTAAACCTCACAAAGCAATTCTGTCACTGGTCAGTTTGCTTGACAGACATCTGACTTTAGCCAATGGAAACATGGTGACATGTAAATATGAAAGCACATTAGGACAAAATATGCAATAAGATAGAGGCAAAGGGAGATGGCTGCTGGGAATGTATTTATTTTTATCCCAGAACACCTTTAAATCTAAGTATTAATACTACGTTGATGTACTTTTCAAATTGGAGAGCTACTTTTTACTAAAAGTACATCTCCCTTATATAATTAAGTATAATGCAGACCTGCTCAAAAACTTAGTATAATTAAAAAAGTCTTATGCCATAAATGATGATGATGATGATGATGAGAGCTGCTTATGTGAATGTCTATAGTGGTTTTCTCTACCAGTGTCACTGTATTAGACAACTGTTATCAAACTTAGCAATAATGATGCATTAATCTGCCAATCAAGTGTGGAAGCTTGCTATGTGTATAGGCATAGTAAACACATATCATCATCATCCTCATTATCATTTATTTATATAGTGTCACTAATAGCGCAGCGCTGTACAGAGAACCCATTCACATCAGTCCCTACCCTATTGGAGCTTACAGTCTAAATTCCCTAATATAGACACACACTCACACACAGAGAGAGAGGGAGAGACTAGGGTCAATTTTGATAGCAGCCAATTAACCTAACAGTATGTTTTTTGGAGTGTGGGAGGAAACCGCAGCACCCGGAGGAAACCCACGCAAACACAGGGAGAACATACAAACTTCACACAGATAAGGCCATGGTTGATATAAGTACTGGCTCTGCTTACCATTGTCCAGTCTAGTACATAACTGTATTAATGCTGTGAAATATTATTACTTTGAATGCCTTAAATATGCAAGAGCGCATTTGGGTAAGTTTATGCTAATAAAAGATATATGCACTTTTCTTGCCTACCCATACTATTTAATAACCACCAAAAATTAAGCAATGTGTGGGCACTGCTTCCAGTTGAAATCAGTCTGTCTGTCTGTCTATCTATCTATCTATCTATCTATCTATCTATCTATCTATCTATCGGTCTGTCTATCTTTAAAACTGAAAGACATCCATTAAAAATACACAATGACAGCATATTTAGTGTGTAATTGATGCTAAAACACAATTCTCACTCTCCTAATATAGCTGATTTTTGACAATGAACTGCATTTTTCATGTGAAGCATTTGATGTCATAAAGATGTAAACCTCACAAAGCAATTCTGTCACTGGTCAGTTTGCTTGACAGACATCTGACTTTAGCCAATGGAAACATGGTGACATGTAAATATGAAAGCACATTAGGACAAAATATGCAATAAGATAGAGGCAAATGGAGATGGCTGCTGGGAATGTATTTATTTTTATCCCAGAACACCTTTAAATCTAAGTATTAATACTACGTTGATGTACTTTTCAAATTGGAGAGCTACTTTTTACTAAAAGTACATCTCCCTTATATAATTAAGTATAATGCAGACCTGCTCAAAAACTTAGTATAATTAAAGAAGTCTTATGCCATAAATGATGATGATGATGATGATGAGAGCTGCTTATGTGAATGTCTATAGTGGTTTTCTCTACCAGTGTCACTGTATTAGACAACTGTTATCAAACTTAGCAATAATGATGCATTAATCTGCCAATCAAGTGTGGAAGCTTGCTATGTGTATAGGCATAGTAAACACATATCATCATCATCCTCATTATCATTTATTTATATAGTGTCACTAATAGCGCAGCGCTGTACAGAGAACCCATTCACATCAGTCCCTACCCTATTGGAGCTTACAGTCTAAATTCCCTAATATAGACACACACTCACACACAGAGAGAGAGGGAGAGACTAGGGTCAATTTTGATAGCAGCCAATTAACCTAACAGTATGTTTTTTGGAGTGTGGGAGGAAACCGCAGCACCCGGAGGAAACCCACGCAAACACAGGGAGAACATACAAACTTCACACAGATAAGGCCATGGTTGATATAAGTACTGGCTCTGCTTACCATTGTCCAGTCTAGTACATAACTGTATTAATGCTGTGAAATATTATTACTTTGAATGCCTTAAATATGCAAGAGCGCATTTGGGTAAGTTTATGCTAATAAAAGATATATGCACTTTTCTTGCCTACCCATACTATTTAATAACCACCAAAAATTAAGCAATGTGTGGGCACTGCTTCCAGTTGAAATCAGTCTGTCTGTCTGTCTATCTATCTATCTATCTATCTATCTATCTATCTATCTATCTATCTATCTATCTATCTATCGGTCTGTCTATTTTTAAAACTGAAAGACATCCATTAAAAATACACAATGACAGCATATTTAGTGTGTAATTGATGCTAAAACACAATTCTCACTCTCCTAATATAGCTGATTTTTGACAATGAACTGCATTTTTCATGTGAAGCATTTGATGTCATAAAGATGTAAACCTCACAAAGCAATTCTGTCACTGGTCAGTTTGCTTGACAGACATCTGACTTTAGCCAATGGAAACATGGTGACATGTAAATATGAAAGCACATTAGGACAAAATATGCAATAAGATAGAGGCAAAGGGAGATGGCTGCTGGGAATGTATTTATTTTTATCCCAGAACACCTTTAAATCTAAGTATTAATACTACGTTGATGTACTTTTCAAATTGGAGAGCTACTTTTTACTAAAAGTACATCTCCCTTATATAATTAAGTATAATGCAGACCTGCTCAAAAACTTAGTATAATTAAAAAAGTCTTATGCCATAAATGATGATGATGATGATGATGAGAGCTGCTTATGTGAATGTCTATAGTGGTTTTCTCTACCAGTGTCACTGTATTAGACAACTGTTATCAAACTTAGCAATAATGATGCATTAATCTGCCAATCAAGTGTGGAAGCTTGCTATGTGTATAGGCATAGTAAACACATATCATCATCATCCTCATTATCATTTATTTATATAGTGTCACTAATAGCGCAGCGCTGTACAGAGAACCCATTCACATCAGTCCCTACCCTATTGGAGCTTACAGTCTAAATTCCCTAATATAGACACACACTCACACACAGAGAGAGAGGGAGAGACTAGGGTCAATTTTGATAGCAGCCAATTAACCTAACAGTATGTTTTTTGGAGTGTGGGAGGAAACCGCAGCACCCGGAGGAAACCCACGCAAACACAGGGAGAACATACAAACTTCACACAGATAAGGCCATGGTTGATATAAGTACTGGCTCTGCTTACCATTGTCCAGTCTAGTACATAACTGTATTAATGCTGTGAAATATTATTACTTTGAATGCCTTAAATATGCAAGAGCGCATTTGGGTAAGTTTATGCTAATAAAAGATATATGCACTTTTCTTGCCTACCCATACTATTTAATAACCACCAAAAATTAAGCAATGTGTGGGCACTGCTTCCAGTTGAAATCAGTCTGTCTGTCTGTCTATCTATCTATCTATCTATCTATCTATCTATCTATCTATCGGTCTGTCTATCTTTAAAACTGAAAGACATCCATTAAAAATACACAATGACAGCATATTTAGTGTGTAATTGATGCTAAAACACAATTCTCACTCTCCTAATATAGCTGATTTTTGACAATGAACTGCATTTTTCATGTGAAGCATTTGATGTCATAAAGATGTAAACCTCACAAAGCAATTCTGTCACTGGTCAGTTTGCTTGACAGACATCTGACTTTAGCCAATGGAAACATGGTGACATGTAAATATGAAAGCACATTAGGACAAAATATGCAATAAGATAGAGGCAAAGGGAGATGGCTGCTGGGAATGTATTTATTTTTATCCCAGAACACCTTTAAATCAAAGTATTAATACTACGTTGATGTACTTTTCAAATTGGAGAGCTACTTTTTACTAAAAGTACATCTCCCTTATATAATTAAGTATAATGCAGACCTGCTCAAAAACTTCGTATAATTAAAGAAGTCTTATGCCATAAATGATGATGATGATGATGATGAGAGCTGCTTATGTGAATGTCTATAGTGGTTTTCTCTACCAGTGTCACTGTATTAGACAACTGTTATCAAACTTAGCAATAATGATGCATTAATCTGCCAATCAAGTGTGGAAGCTTGCTATGTGTATAGGCATAGTAAACACATATCATCATCATCCTCATTATCATTTATTTATATAGTGTCACTAATAGCGCAGCGCTGTACAGAGAACCCATTCACATCAGTCCCTACCCTATTGGAGCTTACAGTCTAAATTCCCTAATATAGACACACACTCACACACAGAGAGAGAGGGAGAGACTAGGGTCAATTTTGATAGCAGCCAATTAACCTAACAGTATGTTTTTTGGAGTGTGGGAGGAAACCGCAGCACCCGGAGGAAACCCACGCAAACACAGGGAGAACATACAAACTTCACACAGATAAGGCCATGGTTGATATAAGTACTGGCTCTGCTTACCATTGTCCAGTCTAGTACATAACTGTATTAATGCTGTGAAATATTATTACTTTGAATGCCTTAAATATGCAAGAGCGCATTTGGGTAAGTTTATGCTAATAAAAGATATATGCACTTTTCTTGCCTACCCATACTATTTAATAACCACCAAAAATTAAGCAATGTGTGGGCACTGCTTCCAGTTGAAATCAGTCTGTCTGTCTGTCTATCTATCTATCTATCTATCTATCTATCTATCTATCTATCTATCTATCTATCGGTCTGTCTATCTTTAAAACTGAAAGACATCCATTAAAAATACACAATGACAGCATATTTAGTGTGTAATTGATGCTAAAACACAATTCTCACTCTCCTAATATAGCTGATTTTTGACAATGAACTGCATTTTTCATGTGAAGCATTTGATGTCATAAAGATGTAAACCTCACAAAGCAATTCTGTCACTGGTCAGTTTGCTTGACAGACATCTGACTTTAGCCAATGGAAACATGGTGACATGTAAATATGAAAGCACATTAGGACAAAATATGCAATAAGATAGAGGCAAAGGGAGATGGCTGCTGGGAATGTATTTATTTTTATCCCAGAACACCTTTAAATCAAAGTATTAATACTACGTTGATGTACTTTTCAAATTGGAGAGCTACTTTTTACTAAAAGTACATCTCCCTTATATAATTAAGTATAATGCAGACCTGCTCAAAAACTTCGTATAATTAAAGAAGTCTTATGCCATAAATGATGATGATGATGATGATGAGAGCTGCTTATGTGAATGTCTATAGTGGTTTTCTCTACCAGTGTCACTGTATTAGACAACTGTTATCAAACTTAGCAATAATGATGCATTAATCTGCCAATCAAGTGTGGAAGCTTGCTATGTGTATAGGCATAGTAAACACATATCATCATCATCCTCATTATCATTTATTTATATAGTGTCACTAATAGCGCAGCGCTGTACAGAGAACCCATTCACATCAGTCCCTACCCTATTGGAGCTTACAGTCTAAATTCCCTAATATAGACACACACTCACACACAGAGAGAGAGGGAGAGACTAGGGTCAATTTTGATAGCAGCCAATTAACCTAACAGTATGTTTTTTGGAGTGTGGGAGGAAACCGCAGCACCCGGAGGAAACCCACGCAAACACAGGGAGAACATACAAACTTCACACAGATAAGGCCATGGTTGATATAAGTACTGGCTCTGCTTACCATTGTCCAGTCTAGTACATAACTGTATTAATGCTGTGAAATATTATTACTTTGAATGCCTTAAATATGCAAGAGCGCATTTGGGTAAGTTTATGCTAATAAAAGATATATGCACTTTTCTTGCCTACCCATACTATTTAATAACCACCAAAAATTAAGCAATGTGTGGGCACTGCTTCCAGTTGAAATCAGTCTGTCTGTCTGTCTATCTATCTATCTATCTATCTATCTATCTATCTATCTATCTATCTATCTATCTATCTATCTATCTATCTATCGGTCTGTCTATCTTTAAAACTGAAAGACATCCATTAAAAATACACAATGACAGCATATTTAGTGTGTAATTGATGCTAAAACACAATTCTCACTCTCCTAATATAGCTGATTTTTGACAATGAACTGCATTTTTCATGTGAAGCATTTGATGTCATAAAGATGTAAACCTCACAAAGCAATTCTGTCACTGGTCAGTTTGCTTGACAGACATCTGACTTTAGCCAATGGAAACATGGTGACATGTAAATATGAAAGCACATTAGGACAAAATATGCAATAAGATAGAGGCAAAGGGAGATGGCTGCTGGGAATGTATTTATTTTTATCCCAGAACACCTTTAAATCTAAGTATTAATACTACGTTGATGTACTTTTCAAATTGGAGAGCTACTTTTTACTAAAAGTACCTCTCCCTTATATAATTAAGTATAATGCAGACCTGCTCAAAAACTTAGTATAATTAAAGAAGTCTTATGCCATAAATGATGATGATGATGATGATGAGAGCTGCTTATGTGAATGTCTATAGTGGTTTTCTCTACCAGTGTCACTGTATTAGACAACTGTTATCAAACTTAGCAATAATGATGCATTAATCTGCCAATCAAGTGTGGAAGCTTGCTATGTGTATAGGCATAGTAAACACATATCATCATCATCCTCATTATCATTTATTTATATAGTGTCACTAATAGCGCAGCGCTGTACAGAGAACCCATTCACATCAGTCCCTACCCTATTGGAGCTTACAGTCTAAATTCCCTAATATAGACACACACTCACACACAGAGAGAGAGGGAGAGACTAGGGTCAATTTTGATAGCAGCCAATTAACCTAACAGTATGTTTTTTGGAGTGTGGGAGGAAACCGCAGCACCCGGAGGAAACCCACGCAAACACAGGGAGAACATACAAACTTCACACAGATAAGGCCATGGTTGATATAAGTACTGGCTCTGCTTACCATTGTCCAGTCTAGTACATAACTGTATTAATGCTGTGAAATATTATTACTTTGAATGCCTTAAATATGCAAGAGCGCATTTGGGTAAGTTTATGCTAATAAAAGATATATGCACTTTTCTTGCCTACCCATACTATTTAATAACCACCAAAAATTAAGCAATGTGTGGGCACTGCTTCCAGTTGAAATCAGTCTGTCTGTCTGTCTATCTATCTATCTATCTATCTATCTATCTATCTATCTATCTATCTATCTATCGGTCTGTCTATCTTTAAAACTGAAAGACATCCATTAAAAATACACAATGACAGCATATTTAGTGTGTAATTGATGCTAAAACACAATTCTCACTCTCCTAATATAGCTGATTTTTGACAATGAACTGCATTTTTCATGTGAAGCATTTGATGTCATAAAGATGTAAACCTCACAAAGCAATTCTGTCACTGGTCAGTTTGCTTGACAGACATCTGACTTTAGCCAATGGAAACATGGTGACATGTAAATATGAAAGCACATTAGGACAAAATATGCAATAAGATAGAGGCAAAGGGAGATGGCTGCTGGGAATGTATTTATTTTTATCCCAGAACACCTTTAAATCTAAGTATTAATACTACGTTGATGTACTTTTCAAATTGGAGAGCTACTTTTTACTAAAAGTACATCTCCCTTATATAATTAAGTATAATGCAGACCTGCTCAAAAACTTAGTATAATTAAAGAAGTCTTATGCCATAAATGATGATGATGATGATGATGAGAGCTGCTTATGTGAATGTCTATAGTGGTTTTCTCTACCAGTGTCACTGTATTAGACAACTGTTATCAAACTTAGCAATAATGATGCATTAATCTGCCAATCAAGTGTGGAAGCTTGCTATGTGTATAGGCATAGTAAACACATATCATCATCATCCTCATTATCATTTATTTATATAGTGTCACTAATAGCGCAGCGCTGTACAGAGAACCCATTCACATCAGTCCCTACCCTATTGGAGCTTACAGTCTAAATTCCCTAATATAGACACACACTCACACACAGAGAGAGAGGGAGAGACTAGGGTCAATTTTGATAGCAGCCAATTAACCTAACAGTATGTTTTTTGGAGTGTGGGAGGAAACCGCAGCACCCGGAGGAAACCCACGCAAACACAGGGAGAACATACAAACTTCACACAGATAAGGCCATGGTTGATATAAGTACTGGCTCTGCTTACCATTGTCCAGTCTAGTACATAACTGTATTAATGCTGTGAAATATTATTACTTTGAATGCCTTAAATATGCAAGAGCGCATTTGGGTAAGTTTATGCTAATAAAAGATATATGCACTTTTCTTGCCTACCCATACTATTTAATAACCACCAAAAATTAAGCAATGTGTGGGCACTGCTTCCAGTTGAAATCAGTCTGTCTGTCTGTCTATCTATCTATCTATCTATCTATCTATCTATCTATCTATCTATCTATCTATCTATCTATCGGTCTGTCTATTTTTAAAACTGAAAGACATCCATTAAAAATACACAATGACAGCATATTTAGTGTGTAATTGATGCTAAAACACAATTCTCACTCTCCTAATATAGCTGATTTTTGACAATGAACTGCATTTTTCATGTGAAGCATTTGATGTCATAAAGATGTAAACCTCACAAAGCAATTCTGTCACTGGTCAGTTTGCTTGACAGACATCTGACTTTAGCCAATGGAAACATGGTGACATGTAAATATGAAAGCACATTAGGACAAAATATGCAATAAGATAGAGGCAAAGGGAGATGGCTGCTGGGAATGTATTTATTTTTATCCCAGAACACCTTTAAATCTAAGTATTAATACTACGTTGATGTACTTTTCAAATTGGAGAGCTACTTTTTACTAAAAGTACATCTCCCTTATATAATTAAGTATAATGCAGACCTGCTCAAAAACTTAGTATAATTAAAAAAGTCTTATGCCATAAATGATGATGATGATGATGATGAGAGCTGCTTATGTGAATGTCTATAGTGGTTTTCTCTACCAGTGTCACTGTATTAGACAACTGTTATCAAACTTAGCAATAATGATGCATTAATCTGCCAATCAAGTGTGGAAGCTTGCTATGTGTATAGGCATAGTAAACACATATCATCATCATCCTCATTATCATTTATTTATATAGTGTCACTAATAGCGCAGCGCTGTACAGAGAACCCATTCACATCAGTCCCTACCCTATTGGAGCTTACAGTCTAAATTCCCTAATATAGACACACACTCACACACAGAGAGAGAGGGAGAGACTAGGGTCAATTTTGATAGCAGCCAATTAACCTAACAGTATGTTTTTTGGAGTGTGGGAGGAAACCGCAGCACCCGGAGGAAACCCACGCAAACACAGGGAGAACATACAAACTTCACACAGATAAGGCCATGGTTGATATAAGTACTGGCTCTGCTTACCATTGTCCAGTCTAGTACATAACTGTATTAATGCTGTGAAATATTATTACTTTGAATGCCTTAAATATGCAAGAGCGCATTTGGGTAAGTTTATGCTAATAAAAGATATATGCACTTTTCTTGCCTACCCATACTATTTAATAACCACCAAAAATTAAGCAATGTGTGGGCACTGCTTCCAGTTGAAATCAGTCTGTCTGTCTGTCTATCTATCTATCTATCTATCTATCTATCTATCTATCTATCTATCGGTCTGTCTATCTTTAAAACTGAAAGACATCCATTAAAAATACACAATGACAGCATATTTAGTGTGTAATTGATGCTAAAACACAATTCTCACTCTCCTAATATAGCTGATTTTTGACAATGAACTGCATTTTTCATGTGAAGCATTTGATGTCATAAAGATGTAAACCTCACAAAGCAATTCTGTCACTGGTCAGTTTGCTTGACAGACATCTGACTTTAGCCAATGGAAACATGGTGACATGTAAATATGAAAGCACATTAGGACAAAATATGCAATAAGATAGAGGCAAAGGGAGATGGCTGCTGGGAATGTATTTATTTTTATCCCAGAACACCTTTAAATCAAAGTATTAATACTACGTTGATGTACTTTTCAAATTGGAGAGCTACTTTTTACTAAAAGTACATCTCCCTTATATAATTAAGTATAATGCAGACCTGCTCAAAAACTTCGTATAATTAAAGAAGTCTTATGCCATAAATGATGATGATGATGATGATGAGAGCTGCTTATGTGAATGTCTATAGTGGTTTTCTCTACCAGTGTCACTGTATTAGACAACTGTTATCAAACTTAGCAATAATGATGCATTAATCTGCCAATCAAGTGTGGAAGCTTGCTATGTGTATAGGCATAGTAAACACATATCATCATCATCCTCATTATCATTTATTTATATAGTGTCACTAATAGCGCAGCGCTGTACAGAGAACCCATTCACATCAGTCCCTACCCTATTGGAGCTTACAGTCTAAATTCCCTAATATAGACACACACTCACACACAGAGAGAGAGGGAGAGACTAGGGTCAATTTTGATAGCAGCCAATTAACCTAACAGTATGTTTTTTGGAGTGTGGGAGGAAACCGCAGCACCCGGAGGAAACCCACGCAAACACAGGGAGAACATACAAACTTCACACAGATAAGGCCATGGTTGATATAAGTACTGGCTCTGCTTACCATTGTCCAGTCTAGTACATAACTGTATTAATGCTGTGAAATATTATTACTTTGAATGCCTTAAATATGCAAGAGCGCATTTGGGTAAGTTTATGCTAATAAAAGATATATGCACTTTTCTTGCCTACCCATACTATTTAATAACCACCAAAAATTAAGCAATGTGTGGGCACTGCTTCCAGTTGAAATCAGTCTGTCTGTCTGTCTATCTATCTATCTATCTATCTATCTATCTATCTATCTATCTATCTATCGGTCTGTCTATCTTTAAAACTGAAAGACATCCATTAAAAATACACAATGACAGCATATTTAGTGTGTAATTGATGCTAAAACACAATTCTCACTCTCCTAATATAGCTGATTTTTGACAATGAACTGCATTTTTCATGTGAAGCATTTGATGTCATAAAGATGTAAACCTCACAAAGCAATTCTGTCACTGGTCAGTTTGCTTGACAGACATCTGACTTTAGCCAATGGAAACATGGTGACATGTAAATATGAAAGCACATTAGGACAAAATATGCAATAAGATAGAGGCAAAGGGAGATGGCTGCTGGGAATGTATTTATTTTTATCCCAGAACACCTTTAAATCTAAGTATTAATACTACGTTGATGTACTTTTCAAATTGGAGAGCTACTTTTTACTAAAAGTACCTCTCCCTTATATAATTAAGTATAATGCAGACCTGCTCAAAAACTTAGTATAATTAAAGAAGTCTTATGCCATAAATGATGATGATGATGATGATGAGAGCTGCTTATGTGAATGTCTATAGTGGTTTTCTCTACCAGTGTCACTGTATTAGACAACTGTTATCAAACTTAGCAATAATGATGCATTAATCTGCCAATCAAGTGTGGAAGCTTGCTATGTGTATAGGCATAGTAAACACATATCATCATCATCCTCATTATCATTTATTTATATAGTGTCACTAATAGCGCAGCGCTGTACAGAGAACCCATTCACATCAGTCCCTACCCTATTGGAGCTTACAGTCTAAATTCCCTAATATAGACACACACTCACACACAGAGAGAGAGGGAGAGACTAGGGTCAATTTTGATAGCAGCCAATTAACCTAACAGTATGTTTTTTGGAGTGTGGGAGGAAACCGCAGCACCCGGAGGAAACCCACGCAAACACAGGGAGAACATACAAACTTCACACAGATAAGGCCATGGTTGATATAAGTACTGGCTCTGCTTACCATTGTCCAGTCTAGTACATAACTGTATTAATGCTGTGAAATATTATTACTTTGAATGCCTTAAATATGCAAGAGCGCATTTGGGTAAGTTTATGCTAATAAAAGATATATGCACTTTTCTTGCCTACCCATACTATTTAATAACCACCAAAAATTAAGCAATGTGTGGGCACTGCTTCCAGTTGAAATCAGTCTGTCTGTCTGTCTATCTATCTATCTATCTATCTATCTATCTATCTATCTATCTATCGGTCTGTCTATCTTTAAAACTGAAAGACATCCATTAAAAATACACAATGACAGCATATTTAGTGTGTAATTGATGCTAAAACACAATTCTCACTCTCCTAATATAGCTGATTTTTGACAATGAACTGCATTTTTCATGTGAAGCATTTGATGTCATAAAGATGTAAACCTCACAAAGCAATTCTGTCACTGGTCAGTTTGCTTGACAGACATCTGACTTTAGCCAATGGAAACATGGTGACATGTAAATATGAAAGCACATTAGGACAAAATATGCAATAAGATAGAGGCAAAGGGAGATGGCTGCTGGGAATGTATTTATTTTTATCCCAGAACACCTTTAAATCTAAGTATTAATACTACGTTGATGTACTTTTCAAATTGGAGAGCTACTTTTTACTAAAAGTACATCTCCCTTATATAATTAAGTATAATGCAGACCTGCTCAAAAACTTAGTATAATTAAAGAAGTCTTATGCCATAAATGATGATGATGATGATGATGAGAGCTGCTTATGTGAATGTCTATAGTGGTTTTCTCTACCAGTGTCACTGTATTAGACAACTGTTATCAAACTTAGCAATAATGATGCATTAATCTGCCAATCAAGTGTGGAAGCTTGCTATGTGTATAGGCATAGTAAACACATATCATCATCATCCTCATTATCATTTATTTATATAGTGTCACTAATAGCGCAGCGCTGTACAGAGAACCCATTCACATCAGTCCCTACCCTATTGGAGCTTACAGTCTAAATTCCCTAATATAGACACACACTCACACACAGAGAGAGAGGGAGAGACTAGGGTCAATTTTGATAGCAGCCAATTAACCTAACAGTATGTTTTTTGGAGTGTGGGAGGAAACCGCAGCACCCGGAGGAAACCCACGCAAACACAGGGAGAACATACAAACTTCACACAGATAAGGCCATGGTTGATATAAGTACTGGCTCTGCTTACCATTGTCCAGTCTAGTACATAACTGTATTAATGCTGTGAAATATTATTACTTTGAATGCCTTAAATATGCAAGAGCGCATTTGGGTAAGTTTATGCTAATAAAAGATATATGCACTTTTCTTGCCTACCCATACTATTTAATAACCACCAAAAATTAAGCAATGTGTGGGCACTGCTTCCAGTTGAAATCAGTCTGTCTGTCTGTCTATCTATCTATCTATCTATCTATCTATCTATCTATCTATCTATCTATCGGTCTGTCTATCTTTAAAACTGAAAGACATCCATTAAAAATACACAATGACAGCATATTTAGTGTGTAATTGATGCTAAAACACAATTCTCACTCTCCTAATATAGCTGATTTTTGACAATGAACTGCATTTTTCATGTGAAGCATTTGATGTCATAAAGATGTAAACCTCACAAAGCAATTCTGTCACTGGTCAGTTTGCTTGACAGACATCTGACTTTAGCCAATGGAAACATGGTGACATGTAAATATGAAAGCACATTAGGACAAAATATGCAATAAGATAGAGGCAAAGGGAGATGGCTGCTGGGAATGTATTTATTTTTATCCCAGAACACCTTTAAATCTAAGTATTAATACTACGTTGATGTACTTTTCAAATTGGAGAGCTACTTTTTACTAAAAGTACATCTCCCTTATATAATTAAGTATAATGCAGACCTGCTCAAAAACTTAGTATAATTAAAGAAGTCTTATGCCATAAATGATGATGATGATGATGATGAGAGCTGCTTATGTGAATGTCTATAGTGGTTTTCTCTACCAGTGTCACTGTATTAGACAACTGTTATCAAACTTAGCAATAATGATGCATTAATCTGCCAATCAAGTGTGGAAGCTTGCTATGTGTATAGGCATAGTAAACACATATCATCATCATCCTCATTATCATTTATTTATATAGTGTCACTAATAGCGCAGCGCTGTACAGAGAACCCATTCACATCAGTCCCTACCCTATTGGAGCTTACAGTCTAAATTCCCTAATATAGACACACACTCACACACAGAGAGAGAGGGAGAGACTAGGGTCAATTTTGATAGCAGCCAATTAACCTAACAGTATGTTTTTTGGAGTGTGGGAGGAAACCGCAGCACCCGGAGGAAACCCACGCAAACACAGGGAGAACATACAAACTTCACACAGATAAGGCCATGGTTGATATAAGTACTGGCTCTGCTTACCATTGTCCAGTCTAGTACATAACTGTATTAATGCTGTGAAATATTATTACTTTGAATGCCTTAAATATGCAAGAGCGCATTTGGGTAAGTTTATGCTAATAAAAGATATATGCACTTTTCTTGCCTACCCATACTATTTAATAACCACCAAAAATTAAGCAATGTGTGGGCACTGCTTCCAGTTGAAATCAGTCTGTCTGTCTGTCTATCTATCTATCTATCTATCTATCTATCTATCGGTCTGTCTATCTTTAAAACTGAAAGACATCCATTAAAAATACACAATGACAGCATATTTAGTGTGTAATTGATGCTAAAACACAATTCTCACTCTCCTAATATAGCTGATTTTTGACAATGAACTGCATTTTTCATGTGAAGCATTTGATGTCATAAAGATGTAAACCTCACAAAGCAATTCTGTCACTGGTCAGTTTGCTTGACAGACATCTGACTTTAGCCAATGGAAACATGGTGACATGTAAATATGAAAGCACATTAGGACAAAATATGCAATAAGATAGAGGCAAATGGAGATGGCTGCTGGGAATGTATTTATTTTTATCCCAGAACACCTTTAAATCTAAGTATTAATACTACGTTGATGTACTTTTCAAATTGGAGAGCTACTTTTTACTAAAAGTACATCTCCCTTATATAATTAAGTATAATGCAGACCTGCTCAAAAACTTAGTATAATTAAAGAAGTCTTATGCCATAAATGATGATGATGATGATGATGAGAGCTGCTTATGTGAATGTCTATAGTGGTTTTCTCTACCAGTGTCACTGTATTAGACAACTGTTATCAAACTTAGCAATAATGATGCATTAATCTGCCAATCAAGTGTGGAAGCTTGCTATGTGTATAGGCATAGTAAACACATATCATCATCATCCTCATTATCATTTATTTATATAGTGTCACTAATAGCGCAGCGCTGTACAGAGAACCCATTCACATCAGTCCCTACCCTATTGGAGCTTACAGTCTAAATTCCCTAATATAGACACACACTCACACACAGAGAGAGAGGGAGAGACTAGGGTCAATTTTGATAGCAGCCAATTAACCTAACAGTATGTTTTTTGGAGTGTGGGAGGAAACCGCAGCACCCGGAGGAAACCCACGCAAACACAGGGAGAACATACAAACTTCACACAGATAAGGCCATGGTTGATATAAGTACTGGCTCTGCTTACCATTGTCCAGTCTAGTACATAACTGTATTAATGCTGTGAAATATTATTACTTTGAATGCCTTAAATATGCAAGAGCGCATTTGGGTAAGTTTATGCTAATAAAAGATATATGCACTTTTCTTGCCTACCCATACTATTTAATAACCACCAAAAATTAAGCAATGTGTGGGCACTGCTTCCAGTTGAAATCAGTCTGTCTGTCTGTCTATCTATCTATCTATCTATCTATCTATCTATCGGTCTGTCTATCTTTAAAACTGAAAGACATCCATTAAAAATACACAATGACAGCATATTTAGTGTGTAATTGATGCTAAAACACAATTCTCACTCTCCTAATATAGCTGATTTTTGACAATGAACTGCATTTTTCATGTGAAGCATTTGATGTCATAAAGATGTAAACCTCACAAAGCAATTCTGTCACTGGTCAGTTTGCTTGACAGACATCTGACTTTAGCCAATGGAAACATGGTGACATGTAAATATGAAAGCACATTAGGACAAAATATGCAATAAGATAGAGGCAAATGGAGATGGCTGCTGGGAATGTATTTATTTTTATCCCAGAACACCTTTAAATCTAAGTATTAATACTACGTTGATGTACTTTTCAAATTGGAGAGCTACTTTTTACTAAAAGTACATCTCCCTTATATAATTAAGTATAATGCAGACCTGCTCAAAAACTTAGTATAATTAAAGAAGTCTTATGCCATAAATGATGATGATGATGATGATGAGAGCTGCTTATGTGAATGTCTATAGTGGTTTTCTCTACCAGTGTCACTGTATTAGACAACTGTTATCAAACTTAGCAATAATGATGCATTAATCTGCCAATCAAGTGTGGAAGCTTGCTATGTGTATAGGCATAGTAAACACATATCATCATCATCCTCATTATCATTTATTTATATAGTGTCACTAATAGCGCAGCGCTGTACAGAGAACCCATTCACATCAGTCCCTACCCTATTGGAGCTTACAGTCTAAATTCCCTAATATAGACACACACTCACACACAGAGAGAGAGGGAGAGACTAGGGTCAATTTTGATAGCAGCCAATTAACCTAACAGTATGTTTTTTGGAGTGTGGGAGGAAACCGCAGCACCCGGAGGAAACCCACGCAAACACAGGGAGAACATACAAACTTCACACAGATAAGGCCATGGTTGATATAAGTACTGGCTCTGCTTACCATTGTCCAGTCTAGTACATAACTGTATTAATGCTGTGAAATATTATTACTTTGAATGCCTTAAATATGCAAGAGCGCATTTGGGTAAGTTTATGCTAATAAAAGATATATGCACTTTTCTTGCCTACCCATACTATTTAATAACCACCAAAAATTAAGCAATGTGTGGGCACTGCTTCCAGTTGAAATCAGTCTGTCTGTCTGTCTATCTATCTATCTATCTATCTATCTATCTATCTATCTATCTATCTATCGGTCTGTCTATCTTTAAAACTGAAAGACATCCATTAAAAATACACAATGACAGCATATTTAGTGTGTAATTGATGCTAAAACACAATTCTCACTCTCCTAATATAGCTGATTTTTGACAATGAACTGCATTTTTCATGTGAAGCATTTGATGTCATAAAGATGTAAACCTCACAAAGCAATTCTGTCACTGGTCAGTTTGCTTGACAGACATCTGACTTTAGCCAATGGAAACATGGTGACATGTAAATATGAAAGCACATTAGGACAAAATATGCAATAAGATAGAGGCAAATGGAGATGGCTGCTGGGAATGTATTTATTTTTATCCCAGAACACCTTTAAATCTAAGTATTAATACTACGTTGATGTACTTTTCAAATTGGAGAGCTACTTTTTACTAAAAGTACATCTCCCTTATATAATTAAGTATAATGCAGACCTGCTCAAAAACTTAGTATAATTAAAGAAGTCTTATGCCATAAATGATGATGATGATGATGATGAGAGCTGCTTATGTGAATGTCTATAGTGGTTTTCTCTACCAGTGTCACTGTATTAGACAACTGTTATCAAACTTAGCAATAATGATGCATTAATCTGCCAATCAAGTGTGGAAGCTTGCTATGTGTATAGGCATAGTAAACACATATCATCATCATCCTCATTATCATTTATTTATATAGTGTCACTAATAGCGCAGCGCTGTACAGAGAACCCATTCACATCAGTCCCTACCCTATTGGAGCTTACAGTCTAAATTCCCTAATATAGACACACACTCACACACAGAGAGAGAGGGAGAGACTAGGGTCAATTTTGATAGCAGCCAATTAACCTAACAGTATGTTTTTTGGAGTGTGGGAGGAAACCGCAGCACCCGGAGGAAACCCACGCAAACACAGGGAGAACATACAAACTTCACACAGATAAGGCCATGGTTGATATAAGTACTGGCTCTGCTTACCATTGTCCAGTCTAGTACATAACTGTATTAATGCTGTGAAATATTATTACTTTGAATGCCTTAAATATGCAAGAGCGCATTTGGGTAAGTTTATGCTAATAAAAGATATATGCACTTTTCTTGCCTACCCATACTATTTAATAACCACCAAAAATTAAGCAATGTGTGGGCACTGCTTCCAGTTGAAATCAGTCTGTCTGTCTGTCTATCTATCTATCTATCTATCTATCTATCTATCTATCGGTCTGTCTATCTTTAAAACTGAAAGACATCCATTAAAAATACACAATGACAGCATATTTAGTGTGTAATTGATGCTAAAACACAATTCTCACTCTCCTAATATAGCTGATTTTTGACAATGAACTGCATTTTTCATGTGAAGCATTTGATGTCATAAAGATGTAAACCTCACAAAGCAATTCTGTCACTGGTCAGTTTGCTTGACAGACATCTGACTTTAGCCAATGGAAACATGGTGACATGTAAATATGAAAGCACATTAGGACAAAATATGCAATAAGATAGAGGCAAATGGAGATGGCTGCTGGGAATGTATTTATTTTTATCCCAGAACACCTTTAAATCTAAGTATTAATACTACGTTGATGTACTTTTCAAATTGGAGAGCTACTTTTTACTAAAAGTACATCTCCCTTATATAATTAAGTATAATGCAGACCTGCTCAAAAACTTAGTATAATTAAAGAAGTCTTATGCCATAAATGATGATGATGATGATGATGAGAGCTGCTTATGTGAATGTCTATAGTGGTTTTCTCTACCAGTGTCACTGTATTAGACAACTGTTATCAAACTTAGCAATAATGATGCATTAATCTGCCAATCAAGTGTGGAAGCTTGCTATGTGTATAGGCATAGTAAACACATATCATCATCATCCTCATTATCATTTATTTATATAGTGTCACTAATAGCGCAGCGCTGTACAGAGAACCCATTCACATCAGTCCCTACCCTATTGGAGCTTACAGTCTAAATTCCCTAATATAGACACACACTCACACACAGAGAGAGAGGGAGAGACTAGGGTCAATTTTGATAGCAGCCAATTAACCTAACAGTATGTTTTTTGGAGTGTGGGAGGAAACCGCAGCACCCGGAGGAAACCCACGCAAACACAGGGAGAACATACAAACTTCACACAGATAAGGCCATGGTTGATATAAGTACTGGCTCTGCTTACCATTGTCCAGTCTAGTACATAACTGTATTAATGCTGTGAAATATTATTACTTTGAATGCCTTAAATATGCAAGAGCGCATTTGGGTAAGTTTATGCTAATAAAAGATATATGCACTTTTCTTGCCTACCCATACTATTTAATAACCACCAAAAATTAAGCAATGTGTGGGCACTGCTTCCAGTTGAAATCAGTCTGTCTGTCTGTCTATCTATCTATCTATCTATCTATCTATCTATCGGTCTGTCTATCTTTAAAACTGAAAGACATCCATTAAAAATACACAATGACAGCATATTTAGTGTGTAATTGATGCTAAAACACAATTCTCACTCTCCTAATATAGCTGATTTTTGACAATGAACTGCATTTTTCATGTGAAGCATTTGATGTCATAAAGATGTAAACCTCACAAAGCAATTCTGTCACTGGTCAGTTTGCTTGACAGACATCTGACTTTAGCCAATGGAAACATGGTGACATGTAAATATGAAAGCACATTAGGACAAAATATGCAATAAGATAGAGGCAAATGGAGATGGCTGCTGGGAATGTATTTATTTTTATCCCAGAACACCTTTAAATCTAAGTATTAATACTACGTTGATGTACTTTTCAAATTGGAGAGCTACTTTTTACTAAAAGTACATCTCCCTTATATAATTAAGTATAATGCAGACCTGCTCAAAAACTTAGTATAATTAAAGAAGTCTTATGCCATAAATGATGATGATGATGATGATGAGAGCTGCTTATGTGAATGTCTATAGTGGTTTTCTCTACCAGTGTCACTGTATTAGACAACTGTTATCAAACTTAGCAATAATGATGCATTAATCTGCCAATCAAGTGTGGAAGCTTGCTATGTGTATAGGCATAGTAAACACATATCATCATCATCCTCATTATCATTTATTTATATAGTGTCACTAATAGCGCAGCGCTGTACAGAGAACCCATTCACATCAGTCCCTACCCTATTGGAGCTTACAGTCTAAATTCCCTAATATAGACACACACTCACACACAGAGAGAGAGGGAGAGACTAGGGTCAATTTTGATAGCAGCCAATTAACCTAACAGTATGTTTTTTGGAGTGTGGGAGGAAACCGCAGCACCCGGAGGAAACCCACGCAAACACAGGGAGAACATACAAACTTCACACAGATAAGGCCATGGTTGATATAAGTACTGGCTCTGCTTACCATTGTCCAGTCTAGTACATAACTGTATTAATGCTGTGAAATATTATTACTTTGAATGCCTTAAATATGCAAGAGCGCATTTGGGTAAGTTTATGCTAATAAAAGATATATGCACTTTTCTTGCCTACCCATACTATTTAATAACCACCAAAAATTAAGCAATGTGTGGGCACTGCTTCCAGTTGAAATCAGTCTGTCTGTCTGTCTATCTATCTATCTATCTATCTATCTATCTATCTATCTATCTATCGGTCTGTCTATCTTTAAAACTGAAAGACATCCATTAAAAATACACAATGACAGCATATTTAGTGTGTAATTGATGCTAAAACACAATTCTCACTCTCCTAATATAGCTGATTTTTGACAATGAACTGCATTTTTCATGTGAAGCATTTGATGTCATAAAGATGTAAACCTCACAAAGCAATTCTGTCACTGGTCAGTTTGCTTGACAGACATCTGACTTTAGCCAATGGAAACATGGTGACATGTAAATATGAAAGCACATTAGGACAAAATATGCAATAAGATAGAGGCAAAGGGAGATGGCTGCTGGGAATGTATTTATTTTTATCCCAGAACACCTTTAAATCTAAGTATTAATACTACGTTGATGTACTTTTCAAATTGGAGAGCTACTTTTTACTAAAAGTACATCTCCCTTATATAATTAAGTATAATGCAGACCTGCTCAAAAACTTAGTATAATTAAAGAAGTCTTATGCCATAAATGATGATGATGATGATGATGAGAGCTGCTTATGTGAATGTCTATAGTGGTTTTCTCTACCAGTGTCACTGTATTAGACAACTGTTATCAAACTTAGCAATAATGATGCATTAATCTGCCAATCAAGTGTGGAAGCTTGCTATGTGTATAGGCATAGTAAACACATATCATCATCATCCTCATTATCATTTATTTATATAGTGTCACTAATAGCGCAGCGCTGTACAGAGAACCCATTCACATCAGTCCCTACCCTATTGGAGCTTACAGTCTAAATTCCCTAATATAGACACACACTCACACACAGAGAGAGAGGGAGAGACTAGGGTCAATTTTGATAGCAGCCAATTAACCTAACAGTATGTTTTTTGGAGTGTGGGAGGAAACCGCAGCACCCGGAGGAAACCCACGCAAACACAGGGAGAACATACAAACTTCACACAGATAAGGCCATGGTTGATATAAGTACTGGCTCTGCTTACCATTGTCCAGTCTAGTACATAACTGTATTAATGCTGTGAAATATTATTACTTTGAATGCCTTAAATATGCAAGAGCGCATTTGGGTAAGTTTATGCTAATAAAAGATATATGCACTTTTCTTGCCTACCCATACTATTTAATAACCACCAAAAATTAAGCAATGTGTGGGCACTGCTTCCAGTTGAAATCAGTCTGTCTGTCTGTCTATCTATCTATCTATCTATCTATCTATCTATCTATCTATCTATCTATCGGTCTGTCTATCTTTAAAACTGAAAGACATCCATTAAAAATACACAATGACAGCATATTTAGTGTGTAATTGATGCTAAAACACAATTCTCACTCTCCTAATATAGCTGATTTTTGACAATGAACTGCATTTTTCATGTGAAGCATTTGATGTCATAAAGATGTAAACCTCACAAAGCAATTCTGTCACTGGTCAGTTTGCTTGACAGACATCTGACTTTAGCCAATGGAAACATGGTGACATGTAAATATGAAAGCACATTAGGACAAAATATGCAATAAGATAGAGGCAAAGGGAGATGGCTGCTGGGAATGTATTTATTTTTATCCCAGAACACCTTTAAATCTAAGTATTAATACTACGTTGATGTACTTTTCAAATTGGAGAGCTACTTTTTACTAAAAGTACATCTCCCTTATATAATTAAGTATAATGCAGACCTGCTCAAAAACTTAGTATAATTAAAGAAGTCTTATGCCATAAATGATGATGATGATGATGATGAGAGCTGCTTATGTGAATGTCTATAGTGGTTTTCTCTACCAGTGTCACTGTATTAGACAACTGTTATCAAACTTAGCAATAATGATGCATTAATCTGCCAATCAAGTGTGGAAGCTTGCTATGTGTATAGGCATAGTAAACACATATCATCATCATCCTCATTATCATTTATTTATATAGTGTCACTAATAGCGCAGCGCTGTACAGAGAACCCATTCACATCAGTCCCTACCCTATTGGAGCTTACAGTCTAAATTCCCTAATATAGACACACACTCACACACAGAGAGAGAGGGAGAGACTAGGGTCAATTTTGATAGCAGCCAATTAACCTAACAGTATGTTTTTTGGAGTGTGGGAGGAAACCGCAGCACCCGGAGGAAACCCACGCAAACACAGGGAGAACATACAAACTTCACACAGATAAGGCCATGGTTGATATAAGTACTGGCTCTGCTTACCATTGTCCAGTCTAGTACATAACTGTATTAATGCTGTGAAATATTATTACTTTGAATGCCTTAAATATGCAAGAGCGCATTTGGGTAAGTTTATGCTAATAAAAGATATATGCACTTTTCTTGCCTACCCATACTATTTAATAACCACCAAAAATTAAGCAATGTGTGGGCACTGCTTCCAGTTGAAATCAGTCTGTCTGTCTGTCTATCTATCTATCTATCTATCTATCTATCTATCGGTCTGTCTATCTTTAAAACTGAAAGACATCCATTAAAAATACACAATGACAGCATATTTAGTGTGTAATTGATGCTAAAACACAATTCTCACTCTCCTAATATAGCTGATTTTTGACAATGAACTGCATTTTTCATGTGAAGCATTTGATGTCATAAAGATGTAAACCTCACAAAGCAATTCTGTCACTGGTCAGTTTGCTTGACAGACATCTGACTTTAGCCAATGGAAACATGGTGACATGTAAATATGAAAGCACATTAGGACAAAATATGCAATAAGATAGAGGCAAATGGAGATGGCTGCTGGGAATGTATTTATTTTTATCCCAGAACACCTTTAAATCTAAGTATTAATACTACGTTGATGTACTTTTCAAATTGGAGAGCTACTTTTTACTAAAAGTACATCTCCCTTATATAATTAAGTATAATGCAGACCTGCTCAAAAACTTAGTATAATTAAAGAAGTCTTATGCCATAAATGATGATGATGATGATGATGAGAGCTGCTTATGTGAATGTCTATAGTGGTTTTCTCTACCAGTGTCACTGTATTAGACAACTGTTATCAAACTTAGCAATAATGATGCATTAATCTGCCAATCAAGTGTGGAAGCTTGCTATGTGTATAGGCATAGTAAACACATATCATCATCATCCTCATTATCATTTATTTATATAGTGTCACTAATAGCGCAGCGCTGTACAGAGAACCCATTCACATCAGTCCCTACCCTATTGGAGCTTACAGTCTAAATTCCCTAATATAGACACACACTCACACACAGAGAGAGAGGGAGAGACTAGGGTCAATTTTGATAGCAGCCAATTAACCTAACAGTATGTTTTTTGGAGTGTGGGAGGAAACCGCAGCACCCGGAGGAAACCCACGCAAACACAGGGAGAACATACAAACTTCACACAGATAAGGCCATGGTTGATATAAGTACTGGCTCTGCTTACCATTGTCCAGTCTAGTACATAACTGTATTAATGCTGTGAAATATTATTACTTTGAATGCCTTAAATATGCAAGAGCGCATTTGGGTAAGTTTATGCTAATAAAAGATATATGCACTTTTCTTGCCTACCCATACTATTTAATAACCACCAAAAATTAAGCAATGTGTGGGCACTGCTTCCAGTTGAAATCAGTCTGTCTGTCTGTCTATCTATCTATCTATCTATCTATCTATCTATCTATCTATCTATCTATCGGTCTGTCTATCTTTAAAACTGAAAGACATCCATTAAAAATACACAATGACAGCATATTTAGTGTGTAATTGATGCTAAAACACAATTCTCACTCTCCTAATATAGCTGATTTTTGACAATGAACTGCATTTTTCATGTGAAGCATTTGATGTCATAAAGATGTAAACCTCACAAAGCAATTCTGTCACTGGTCAGTTTGCTTGACAGACATCTGACTTTAGCCAATGGAAACATGGTGACATGTAAATATGAAAGCACATTAGGACAAAATATGCAATAAGATAGAGGCAAATGGAGATGGCTGCTGGGAATGTATTTATTTTTATCCCAGAACACCTTTAAATCTAAGTATTAATACTACGTTGATGTACTTTTCAAATTGGAGAGCTACTTTTTACTAAAAGTACATCTCCCTTATATAATTAAGTATAATGCAGACCTGCTCAAAAACTTAGTATAATTAAAGAAGTCTTATGCCATAAATGATGATGATGATGATGATGAGAGCTGCTTATGTGAATGTCTATAGTGGTTTTCTCTACCAGTGTCACTGTATTAGACAACTGTTATCAAACTTAGCAATAATGATGCATTAATCTGCCAATCAAGTGTGGAAGCTTGCTATGTGTATAGGCATAGTAAACACATATCATCATCATCCTCATTATCATTTATTTATATAGTGTCACTAATAGCGCAGCGCTGTACAGAGAACCCATTCACATCAGTCCCTACCCTATTGGAGCTTACAGTCTAAATTCCCTAATATAGACACACACTCACACACAGAGAGAGAGGGAGAGACTAGGGTCAATTTTGATAGCAGCCAATTAACCTAACAGTATGTTTTTTGGAGTGTGGGAGGAAACCGCAGCACCCGGAGGAAACCCACGCAAACACAGGGAGAACATACAAACTTCACACAGATAAGGCCATGGTTGATATAAGTACTGGCTCTGCTTACCATTGTCCAGTCTAGTACATAACTGTATTAATGCTGTGAAATATTATTACTTTGAATGCCTTAAATATGCAAGAGCGCATTTGGGTAAGTTTATGCTAATAAAAGATATATGCACTTTTCTTGCCTACCCATACTATTTAATAACCACCAAAAATTAAGCAATGTGTGGGCACTGCTTCCAGTTGAAATCAGTCTGTCTGTCTGTCTATCTATCTATCTATCTATCTATCTATCTATCTATCGGTCTGTCTATCTTTAAAACTGAAAGACATCCATTAAAAATACACAATGACAGCATATTTAGTGTGTAATTGATGCTAAAACACAATTCTCACTCTCCTAATATAGCTGATTTTTGACAATGAACTGCATTTTTCATGTGAAGCATTTGATGTCATAAAGATGTAAACCTCACAAAGCAATTCTGTCACTGGTCAGTTTGCTTGACAGACATCTGACTTTAGCCAATGGAAACATGGTGACATGTAAATATGAAAGCACATTAGGACAAAATATGCAATAAGATAGAGGCAAATGGAGATGGCTGCTGGGAATGTATTTATTTTTATCCCAGAACACCTTTAAATCTAAGTATTAATACTACGTTGATGTACTTTTCAAATTGGAGAGCTACTTTTTACTAAAAGTACATCTCCCTTATATAATTAAGTATAATGCAGACCTGCTCAAAAACTTAGTATAATTAAAGAAGTCTTATGCCATAAATGATGATGATGATGATGATGAGAGCTGCTTATGTGAATGTCTATAGTGGTTTTCTCTAC
Source organism: Mixophyes fleayi (assembly GCF_038048845.1). Taxonomy (NCBI): domain Eukaryota; kingdom Metazoa; phylum Chordata; class Amphibia; order Anura; family Limnodynastidae; genus Mixophyes; species Mixophyes fleayi. The sequence continues at coordinate 220,663 of NW_027447042.1, read as the reverse complement.
CAGTGTCACTGTATTAGACAACTGTTATCAAACTTAGCAATAATGATGCATTAATCTGCCAATCAAGTGTGGAAGCTTGCTATGTGTATAGGCATAGTAAACACATATCATCATCATCCTCATTATCATTTATTTATATAGTGTCACTAATAGCGCAGCGCTGTACAGAGAACCCATTCACATCAGTCCCTACCCTATTGGAGCTTACAGTCTAAATTCCCTAATATAGACACACACTCACACACAGAGAGAGAGGGAGAGACTAGGGTCAATTTTGATAGCAGCCAATTAACCTAACAGTATGTTTTTTGGAGTGTGGGAGGAAACCGCAGCACCCGGAGGAAACCCACGCAAACACAGGGAGAACATACAAACTTCACACAGATAAGGCCATGGTTGATATAAGTACTGGCTCTGCTTACCATTGTCCAGTCTAGTACATAACTGTATTAATGCTGTGAAATATTATTACTTTGAATGCCTTAAATATGCAAGAGCGCATTTGGGTAAGTTTATGCTAATAAAAGATATATGCACTTTTCTTGCCTACCCATACTATTTAATAACCACCAAAAATTAAGCAATGTGTGGGCACTGCTTCCAGTTGAAATCAGTCTGTCTGTCTGTCTATCTATCTATCTATCTATCTATCTATCTATCGGTCTGTCTATCTTTAAAACTGAAAGACATCCATTAAAAATACACAATGACAGCATATTTAGTGTGTAATTGATGCTAAAACACAATTCTCACTCTCCTAATATAGCTGATTTTTGACAATGAACTGCATTTTTCATGTGAAGCATTTGATGTCATAAAGATGTAAACCTCACAAAGCAATTCTGTCACTGGTCAGTTTGCTTGACAGACATCTGACTTTAGCCAATGGAAACATGGTGACATGTAAATATGAAAGCACATTAGGACAAAATATGCAATAAGATAGAGGCAAATGGAGATGGCTGCTGGGAATGTATTTATTTTTATCCCAGAACACCTTTAAATCTAAGTATTAATACTACGTTGATGTACTTTTCAAATTGGAGAGCTACTTTTTACTAAAAGTACATCTCCCTTATATAATTAAGTATAATGCAGACCTGCTCAAAAACTTAGTATAATTAAAGAAGTCTTATGCCATAAATGATGATGATGATGATGATGAGAGCTGCTTATGTGAATGTCTATAGTGGTTTTCTCTACCAGTGTCACTGTATTAGACAACTGTTATCAAACTTAGCAATAATGATGCATTAATCTGCCAATCAAGTGTGGAAGCTTGCTATGTGTATAGGCATAGTAAACACATATCATCATCATCCTCATTATCATTTATTTATATAGTGTCACTAATAGCGCAGCGCTGTACAGAGAACCCATTCACATCAGTCCCTACCCTATTGGAGCTTACAGTCTAAATTCCCTAATATAGACACACACTCACACACAGAGAGAGAGGGAGAGACTAGGGTCAATTTTGATAGCAGCCAATTAACCTAACAGTATGTTTTTTGGAGTGTGGGAGGAAACCGCAGCACCCGGAGGAAACCCACGCAAACACAGGGAGAACATACAAACTTCACACAGATAAGGCCATGGTTGATATAAGTACTGGCTCTGCTTACCATTGTCCAGTCTAGTACATAACTGTATTAATGCTGTGAAATATTATTACTTTGAATGCCTTAAATATGCAAGAGCGCATTTGGGTAAGTTTATGCTAATAAAAGATATATGCACTTTTCTTGCCTACCCATACTATTTAATAACCACCAAAAATTAAGCAATGTGTGGGCACTGCTTCCAGTTGAAATCAGTCTGTCTGTCTATCTATCTATCTATCTATCTATCTATCTATCTATCTATCTATCTATCTATCTATCTATCTATCGGTCTGTCTATCTTTAAAACTGAAAGACATCCATTAAAAATACACAATGACAGCATATTTAGTGTGTAATTGATGCTAAAACACAATTCTCACTCTCCTAATATAGCTGATTTTTGACAATGAACTGCATTTTTCATGTGAAGCATTTGATGTCATAAAGATGTAAACCTCACAAAGCAATTCTGTCACTGGTCAGTTTGCTTGACAGACATCTGACTTTAGCCAATGGAAACATGGTGACATGTAAATATGAAAGCACATTAGGACAAAATATGCAATAAGATAGAGGCAAAGGGAGATGGCTGCTGGGAATGTATTTATTTTTATCCCAGAACACCTTTAAATCTAAGTATTAATACTACGTTGATGTACTTTTCAAATTGGAGAGCTACTTTTTACTAAAAGTACATCTCCCTTATATAATTAAGTATAATGCAGACCTGCTCAAAAGCTTAGTATAATTAAAGAAGTCTTATGCCATAAATGATGATGATGATGATGATGATGAGAGCTGCTTATGTGAATGTCTATAGTGGTTTTCTCTACCAGTGTCACTGTATTAGACAACTGTTATCAAACTTAGCAATAATGATGCATTAATCTGCCAATCAAGTGTGGAAGCTTGCTATGTGTATAGGCATAGTAAACACATATCATCATCATCCTCATTATCATTTATTTATATAGTGTCACTAATAGCGCAGCGCTGTACAGAGAACCCATTCACATCAGTCCCTACCCTATTGGAGCTTACAGTCTAAATTCCCTAATATAGACACACACTCACACACAGAGAGAGAGGGAGAGACTAGGGTCAATTTTGATAGCAGCCAATTAACCTAACAGTATGTTTTTTGGAGTGTGGGAGGAAACCGCAGCACCCGGAGGAAACCCACGCAAACACAGGGAGAACATACAAACTTCACACAGATAAGGCCATGGTTGATATAAGTACTGGCTCTGCTTACCATTGTCCAGTCTAGTACATAACTGTATTAATGCTGTGAAATATTATTACTTTGAATGCCTTAAATATGCAAGAGCGCATTTGGGTAAGTTTATGCTAATAAAAGATATATGCACTTTTCTTGCCTACCCATACTATTTAATAACCACCAAAAATTAAGCAATGTGTGGGCACTGCTTCCAGTTGAAATCAGTCTGTCTGTCTGTCTATCTATCTATCTATCTATCTATCTATCTATCTATCGGTCTGTCTATCTTTAAAACTGAAAGACATCCATTAAAAATACACAATGACAGCATATTTAGTGTGTAATTGATGCTAAAACACAATTCTCACTCTCCTAATATAGCTGATTTTTGACAATGAACTGCATTTTTCATGTGAAGCATTTGATGTCATAAAGATGTAAACCTCACAAAGCAATTCTGTCACTGGTCAGTTTGCTTGACAGACATCTGACTTTAGCCAATGGAAACATGGTGACATGTAAATATGAAAGCACATTAGGACAAAATATGCAATAAGATAGAGGCAAAGGGAGATGGCTGCTGGGAATGTATTTATTTTTATCCCAGAACACCTTTAAATCTAAGTATTAATACTACGTTGATGTACTTTTCAAATTGGAGAGCTACTTTTTACTAAAAGTACATCTCCCTTATATAATTAAGTATAATGCAGACCTGCTCAAAAACTTAGTATAATTAAAGAAGTCTTATGCCATAAATGATGATGATGATGATGATGAGAGCTGCTTATGTGAATGTCTATAGTGGTTTTCTCTACCAGTGTCACTGTATTAGACAACTGTTATCAAACTTAGCAATAATGATGCATTAATCTGCCAATCAAGTGTGGAAGCTTGCTATGTGTATAGGCATAGTAAACACATATCATCATCATCCTCATTATCATTTATTTATATAGTGTCACTAATAGCGCAGCGCTGTACAGAGAACCCATTCACATCAGTCCCTACCCTATTGGAGCTTACAGTCTAAATTCCCTAATATAGACACACACTCACACACAGAGAGAGAGGGAGAGACTAGGGTCAATTTTGATAGCAGCCAATTAACCTAACAGTATGTTTTTTGGAGTGTGGGAGGAAACCGCAGCACCCGGAGGAAACCCACGCAAACACAGGGAGAACATACAAACTTCACACAGATAAGGCCATGGTTGATATAAGTACTGGCTCTGCTTACCATTGTCCAGTCTAGTACATAACTGTATTAATGCTGTGAAATATTATTACTTTGAATGCCTTAAATATGCAAGAGCGCATTTGGGTAAGTTTATGCTAATAAAAGATATATGCACTTTTCTTGCCTACCCATACTATTTAATAACCACCAAAAATTAAGCAATGTGTGGGCACTGCTTCCAGTTGAAATCAGTCTGTCTGTCTATCTATCTATCTATCTATCTATCTATCTATCTATCTATCTATCTATCTATCTATCTATCTATCGGTCTGTCTATCTTTAAAACTGAAAGACATCCATTAAAAATACACAATGACAGCATATTTAGTGTGTAATTGATGCTAAAACACAATTCTCACTCTCCTAATATAGCTGATTTTTGACAATGAACTGCATTTTTCATGTGAAGCATTTGATGTCATAAAGATGTAAACCTCACAAAGCAATTCTGTCACTGGTCAGTTTGCTTGACAGACATCTGACTTTAGCCAATGGAAACATGGTGACATGTAAATATGAAAGCACATTAGGACAAAATATGCAATAAGATAGAGGCAAAGGGAGATGGCTGCTGGGAATGTATTTATTTTTATCCCAGAACACCTTTAAATCTAAGTATTAATACTACGTTGATGTACTTTTCAAATTGGAGAGCTACTTTTTACTAAAAGTACATCTCCCTTATATAATTAAGTATAATGCAGACCTGCTCAAAAGCTTAGTATAATTAAAGAAGTCTTATGCCATAAATGATGATGATGATGATGATGAGAGCTGCTTATGTGAATGTCTATAGTGGTTTTCTCTACCAGTGTCACTGTATTAGACAACTGTTATCAAACTTAGCAATAATGATGCATTAATCTGCCAATCAAGTGTGGAAGCTTGCTATGTGTATAGGCATAGTAAACACATATCATCATCATCCTCATTATCATTTATTTATATAGTGTCACTAATAGCGCAGCGCTGTACAGAGAACCCATTCACATCAGTCCCTACCCTATTGGAGCTTACAGTCTAAATTCCCTAATATAGACACACACTCACACACAGAGAGAGAGGGAGAGACTAGGGTCAATTTTGATAGCAGCCAATTAACCTAACAGTATGTTTTTTGGAGTGTGGGAGGAAACCGCAGCACCCGGAGGAAACCCACGCAAACACAGGGAGAACATACAAACTTCACACAGATAAGGCCATGGTTGATATAAGTACTGGCTCTGCTTACCATTGTCCAGTCTAGTACATAACTGTATTAATGCTGTGAAATATTATTACTTTGAATGCCTTAAATATGCAAGAGCGCATTTGGGTAAGTTTATGCTAATAAAAGATATATGCACTTTTCTTGCCTACCCATACTATTTAATAACCACCAAAAATTAAGCAATGTGTGGGCACTGCTTCCAGTTGAAATCAGTCTGTCTGTCTGTCTATCTATCTATCTATCTATCTATCTATCTATCTATCTATCTATCGGTCTGTCTATCTTTAAAACTGAAAGACATCCATTAAAAATACACAATGACAGCATATTTAGTGTGTAATTGATGCTAAAACACAATTCTCACTCTCCTAATATAGCTGATTTTTGACAATGAACTGCATTTTTCATGTGAAGCATTTGATGTCATAAAGATGTAAACCTCACAAAGCAATTCTGTCACTGGTCAGTTTGCTTGACAGACATCTGACTTTAGCCAATGGAAACATGGTGACATGTAAATATGAAAGCACATTAGGACAAAATATGCAATAAGATAGAGGCAAATGGAGATGGCTGCTGGGAATGTATTTATTTTTATCCCAGAACACCTTTAAATCTAAGTATTAATACTACGTTGATGTACTTTTCAAATTGGAGAGCTACTTTTTACTAAAAGTACATCTCCCTTATATAATTAAGTATAATGCAGACCTGCTCAAAAACTTAGTATAATTAAAGAAGTCTTATGCCATAAATGATGATGATGATGATGATGAGAGCTGCTTATGTGAATGTCTATAGTGGTTTTCTCTACCAGTGTCACTGTATTAGACAACTGTTATCAAACTTAGCAATAATGATGCATTAATCTGCCAATCAAGTGTGGAAGCTTGCTATGTGTATAGGCATAGTAAACACATATCATCATCATCCTCATTATCATTTATTTATATAGTGTCACTAATAGCGCAGCGCTGTACAGAGAACCCATTCACATCAGTCCCTACCCTATTGGAGCTTACAGTCTAAATTCCCTAATATAGACACACACTCACACACAGAGAGAGAGGGAGAGACTAGGGTCAATTTTGATAGCAGCCAATTAACCTAACAGTATGTTTTTTGGAGTGTGGGAGGAAACCGCAGCACCCGGAGGAAACCCACGCAAACACAGGGAGAACATACAAACTTCACACAGATAAGGCCATGGTTGATATAAGTACTGGCTCTGCTTACCATTGTCCAGTCTAGTACATAACTGTATTAATGCTGTGAAATATTATTACTTTGAATGCCTTAAATATGCAAGAGCGCATTTGGGTAAGTTTATGCTAATAAAAGATATATGCACTTTTCTTGCCTACCCATACTATTTAATAACCACCAAAAATTAAGCAATGTGTGGGCACTGCTTCCAGTTGAAATCAGTCTGTCTGTCTATCTATCTATCTATCTATCTATCTATCTATCTATCTATCTATCTATCTATCGGTCTGTCTATCTTTAAAACTGAAAGACATCCATTAAAAATACACAATGACAGCATATTTAGTGTGTAATTGATGCTAAAACACAATTCTCACTCTCCTAATATAGCTGATTTTTGACAATGAACTGCATTTTTCATGTGAAGCATTTGATGTCATAAAGATGTAAACCTCACAAAGCAATTCTGTCACTGGTCAGTTTGCTTGACAGACATCTGACTTTAGCCAATGGAAACATGGTGACATGTAAATATGAAAGCACATTAGGACAAAATATGCAATAAGATAGAGGCAAAGGGAGATGGCTGCTGGGAATGTATTTATTTTTATCCCAGAACACCTTTAAATCTAAGTATTAATACTACGTTGATGTACTTTTCAAATTGGAGAGCTACTTTTTACTAAAAGTACATCTCCCTTATATAATTAAGTATAATGCAGACCTGCTCAAAAGCTTAGTATAATTAAAGAAGTCTTATGCCATAAATGATGATGATGATGATGATGAGAGCTGCTTATGTGAATGTCTATAGTGGTTTTCTCTACCAGTGTCACTGTATTAGACAACTGTTATCAAACTTAGCAATAATGATGCATTAATCTGCCAATCAAGTGTGGAAGCTTGCTATGTGTATAGGCATAGTAAACACATATCATCATCATCCTCATTATCATTTATTTATATAGTGTCACTAATAGCGCAGCGCTGTACAGAGAACCCATTCACATCAGTCCCTACCCTATTGGAGCTTACAGTCTAAATTCCCTAATATAGACACACACTCACACACAGAGAGAGAGGGAGAGACTAGGGTCAATTTTGATAGCAGCCAATTAACCTAACAGTATGTTTTTTGGAGTGTGGGAGGAAACCGCAGCACCCGGAGGAAACCCACGCAAACACAGGGAGAACATACAAACTTCACACAGATAAGGCCATGGTTGATATAAGTACTGGCTCTGCTTACCATTGTCCAGTCTAGTACATAACTGTATTAATGCTGTGAAATATTATTACTTTGAATGCCTTAAATATGCAAGAGCGCATTTGGGTAAGTTTATGCTAATAAAAGATATATGCACTTTTCTTGCCTACCCATACTATTTAATAACCACCAAAAATTAAGCAATGTGTGGGCACTGCTTCCAGTTGAAATCAGTCTGTCTGTCTGTCTATCTATCTATCTATCTATCTATCTATCTATCTATCTATCTATCTATCGGTCTGTCTATCTTTAAAACTGAAAGACATCCATTAAAAATACACAATGACAGCATATTTAGTGTGTAATTGATGCTAAAACACAATTCTCACTCTCCTAATATAGCTGATTTTTGACAATGAACTGCATTTTTCATGTGAAGCATTTGATGTCATAAAGATGTAAACCTCACAAAGCAATTCTGTCACTGGTCAGTTTGCTTGACAGACATCTGACTTTAGCCAATGGAAACATGGTGACATGTAAATATGAAAGCACATTAGGACAAAATATGCAATAAGATAGAGGCAAAGGGAGATGGCTGCTGGGAATGTATTTATTTTTATCCCAGAACACCTTTAAATCTAAGTATTAATACTACGTTGATGTACTTTTCAAATTGGAGAGCTACTTTTTACTAAAAGTACATCTCCCTTATATAATTAAGTATAATGCAGACCTGCTCAAAAGCTTAGTATAATTAAAGAAGTCTTATGCCATAAATGATGATGATGATGATGATGAGAGCTGCTTATGTGAATGTCTATAGTGGTTTTCTCTACCAGTGTCACTGTATTAGACAACTGTTATCAAACTTAGCAATAATGATGCATTAATCTGCCAATCAAGTGTGGAAGCTTGCTATGTGTATAGGCATAGTAAACACATATCATCATCATCCTCATTATCATTTATTTATATAGTGTCACTAATAGCGCAGCGCTGTACAGAGAACCCATTCACATCAGTCCCTACCCTATTGGAGCTTACAGTCTAAATTCCCTAATATAGACACACACTCACACACAGAGAGAGAGGGAGAGACTAGGGTCAATTTTGATAGCAGCCAATTAACCTAACAGTATGTTTTTTGGAGTGTGGGAGGAAACCGCAGCACCCGGAGGAAACCCACGCAAACACAGGGAGAACATACAAACTTCACACAGATAAGGCCATGGTTGATATAAGTACTGGCTCTGCTTACCATTGTCCAGTCTAGTACATAACTGTATTAATGCTGTGAAATATTATTACTTTGAATGCCTTAAATATGCAAGAGCGCATTTGGGTAAGTTTATGCTAATAAAAGATATATGCACTTTTCTTGCCTACCCATACTATTTAATAACCACCAAAAATTAAGCAATGTGTGGGCACTGCTTCCAGTTGAAATCAGTCTGTCTGTCTGTCTATCTATCTATCTATCTATCTATCTATCTATCTATCTATCTATCTATCTATCTATCTATCTATCGGTCTGTCTATCTTTAAAACTGAAAGACATCCATTAAAAATACACAATGACAGCATATTTAGTGTGTAATTGATGCTAAAACACAATTCTCACTCTCCTAATATAGCTGATTTTTGACAATGAACTGCATTTTTCATGTGAAGCATTTGATGTCATAAAGATGTAAACCTCACAAAGCAATTCTGTCACTGGTCAGTTTGCTTGACAGACATCTGACTTTAGCCAATGGAAACATGGTGACATGTAAATATGAAAGCACATTAGGACAAAATATGCAATAAGATAGAGGCAAATGGAGATGGCTGCTGGGAATGTATTTATTTTTATCCCAGAACACCTTTAAATCTAAGTATTAATACTACGTTGATGTACTTTTCAAATTGGAGAGCTACTTTTTACTAAAAGTACATCTCCCTTATATAATTAAGTATAATGCAGACCTGCTCAAAAACTTAGTATAATTAAAGAAGTCTTATGCCATAAATGATGATGATGATGATGATGAGAGCTGCTTATGTGAATGTCTATAGTGGTTTTCTCTACCAGTGTCACTGTATTAGACAACTGTTATCAAACTTAGCAATAATGATGCATTAATCTGCCAATCAAGTGTGGAAGCTTGCTATGTGTATAGGCATAGTAAACACATATCATCATCATCCTCATTATCATTTATTTATATAGTGTCACTAATAGCGCAGCGCTGTACAGAGAACCCATTCACATCAGTCCCTACCCTATTGGAGCTTACAGTCTAAATTCCCTAATATAGACACACACTCACACACAGAGAGAGAGGGAGAGACTAGGGTCAATTTTGATAGCAGCCAATTAACCTAACAGTATGTTTTTTGGAGTGTGGGAGGAAACCGCAGCACCCGGAGGAAACCCACGCAAACACAGGGAGAACATACAAACTTCACACAGATAAGGCCATGGTTGATATAAGTACTGGCTCTGCTTACCATTGTCCAGTCTAGTACATAACTGTATTAATGCTGTGAAATATTATTACTTTGAATGCCTTAAATATGCAAGAGCGCATTTGGGTAAGTTTATGCTAATAAAAGATATATGCACTTTTCTTGCCTACCCATACTATTTAATAACCACCAAAAATTAAGCAATGTGTGGGCACTGCTTCCAGTTGAAATCAGTCTGTCTGTCTGTCTATCTATCTATCTATCTATCTATCTATCTATCTATCGGTCTGTCTATCTTTAAAACTGAAAGACATCCATTAAAAATACACAATGACAGCATATTTAGTGTGTAATTGATGCTAAAACACAATTCTCACTCTCCTAATATAGCTGATTTTTGACAATGAACTGCATTTTTCATGTGAAGCATTTGATGTCATAAAGATGTAAACCTCACAAAGCAATTCTGTCACTGGTCAGTTTGCTTGACAGACATCTGACTTTAGCCAATGGAAACATGGTGACATGTAAATATGAAAGCACATTAGGACAAAATATGCAATAAGATAGAGGCAAATGGAGATGGCTGCTGGGAATGTATTTATTTTTATCCCAGAACACCTTTAAATCTAAGTATTAATACTACGTTGATGTACTTTTCAAATTGGAGAGCTACTTTTTACTAAAAGTACATCTCCCTTATATAATTAAGTATAATGCAGACCTGCTCAAAAACTTAGTATAATTAAAGAAGTCTTATGCCATAAATGATGATGATGATGATGATGAGAGCTGCTTATGTGAATGTCTATAGTGGTTTTCTCTACCAGTGTCACTGTATTAGACAACTGTTATCAAACTTAGCAATAATGATGCATTAATCTGCCAATCAAGTGTGGAAGCTTGCTATGTGTATAGGCATAGTAAACACATATCATCATCATCCTCATTATCATTTATTTATATAGTGTCACTAATAGCGCAGCGCTGTACAGAGAACCCATTCACATCAGTCCCTACCCTATTGGAGCTTACAGTCTAAATTCCCTAATATAGACACACACTCACACACAGAGAGAGAGGGAGAGACTAGGGTCAATTTTGATAGCAGCCAATTAACCTAACAGTATGTTTTTTGGAGTGTGGGAGGAAACCGCAGCACCCGGAGGAAACCCACGCAAACACAGGGAGAACATACAAACTTCACACAGATAAGGCCATGGTTGATATAAGTACTGGCTCTGCTTACCATTGTCCAGTCTAGTACATAACTGTATTAATGCTGTGAAATATTATTACTTTGAATGCCTTAAATATGCAAGAGCGCATTTGGGTAAGTTTATGCTAATAAAAGATATATGCACTTTTCTTGCCTACCCATACTATTTAATAACCACCAAAAATTAAGCAATGTGTGGGCACTGCTTCCAGTTGAAATCAGTCTGTCTGTCTGTCTATCTATCTATCTATCTATCTATCTATCTATCTATCGGTCTGTCTATCTTTAAAACTGAAAGACATCCATTAAAAATACACAATGACAGCATATTTAGTGTGTAATTGATGCTAAAACACAATTCTCACTCTCCTAATATAGCTGATTTTTGACAATGAACTGCATTTTTCATGTGAAGCATTTGATGTCATAAAGATGTAAACCTCACAAAGCAATTCTGTCACTGGTCAGTTTGCTTGACAGACATCTGACTTTAGCCAATGGAAACATGGTGACATGTAAATATGAAAGCACATTAGGACAAAATATGCAATAAGATAGAGGCAAATGGAGATGGCTGCTGGGAATGTATTTATTTTTATCCCAGAACACCTTTAAATCTAAGTATTAATACTACGTTGATGTACTTTTCAAATTGGAGAGCTACTTTTTACTAAAAGTACATCTCCCTTATATAATTAAGTATAATGCAGACCTGCTCAAAAACTTAGTATAATTAAAGAAGTCTTATGCCATAAATGATGATGATGATGATGATGAGAGCTGCTTATGTGAATGTCTATAGTGGTTTTCTCTACCAGTGTCACTGTATTAGACAACTGTTATCAAACTTAGCAATAATGATGCATTAATCTGCCAATCAAGTGTGGAAGCTTGCTATGTGTATAGGCATAGTAAACACATATCATCATCATCCTCATTATCATTTATTTATATAGTGTCACTAATAGCGCAGCGCTGTACAGAGAACCCATTCACATCAGTCCCTACCCTATTGGAGCTTACAGTCTAAATTCCCTAATATAGACACACACTCACACACAGAGAGAGAGGGAGAGACTAGGGTCAATTTTGATAGCAGCCAATTAACCTAACAGTATGTTTTTTGGAGTGTGGGAGGAAACCGCAGCACCCGGAGGAAACCCACGCAAACACAGGGAGAACATACAAACTTCACACAGATAAGGCCATGGTTGATATAAGTACTGGCTCTGCTTACCATTGTCCAGTCTAGTACATAACTGTATTAATGCTGTGAAATATTATTACTTTGAATGCCTTAAATATGCAAGAGCGCATTTGGGTAAGTTTATGCTAATAAAAGATATATGCACTTTTCTTGCCTACCCATACTATTTAATAACCACCAAAAATTAAGCAATGTGTGGGCACTGCTTCCAGTTGAAATCAGTCTGTCTGTCTGTCTATCTATCTATCTATCTATCTATCTATCTATCTATCTATCTATCTATCTATCGGTCTGTCTATCTTTAAAACTGAAAGACATCCATTAAAAATACACAATGACAGCATATTTAGTGTGTAATTGATGCTAAAACACAATTCTCACTCTCCTAATATAGCTGATTTTTGACAATGAACTGCATTTTTCATGTGAAGCATTTGATGTCATAAAGATGTAAACCTCACAAAGCAATTCTGTCACTGGTCAGTTTGCTTGACAGACATCTGACTTTAGCCAATGGAAACATGGTGACATGTAAATATGAAAGCACATTAGGACAAAATATGCAATAAGATAGAGGCAAAGGGAGATGGCTGCTGGGAATGTATTTATTTTTATCCCAGAACACCTTTAAATCTAAGTATTAATACTACGTTGATGTACTTTTCAAATTGGAGAGCTACTTTTTACTAAAAGTACATCTCCCTTATATAATTAAGTATAATGCAGACCTGCTCAAAAACTTAGTATAATTAAAGAAGTCTTATGCCATAAATGATGATGATGATGATGATGAGAGCTGCTTATGTGAATGTCTATAGTGGTTTTCTCTACCAGTGTCACTGTATTAGACAACTGTTATCAAACTTAGCAATAATGATGCATTAATCTGCCAATCAAGTGTGGAAGCTTGCTATGTGTATAGGCATAGTAAACACATATCATCATCATCCTCATTATCATTTATTTATATAGTGTCACTAATAGCGCAGCGCTGTACAGAGAACCCATTCACATCAGTCCCTACCCTATTGGAGCTTACAGTCTAAATTCCCTAATATAGACACACACTCACACACAGAGAGAGAGGGAGAGACTAGGGTCAATTTTGATAGCAGCCAATTAACCTAACAGTATGTTTTTTGGAGTGTGGGAGGAAACCGCAGCACCCGGAGGAAACCCACGCAAACACAGGGAGAACATACAAACTTCACACAGATAAGGCCATGGTTGATATAAGTACTGGCTCTGCTTACCATTGTCCAGTCTAGTACATAACTGTATTAATGCTGTGAAATATTATTACTTTGAATGCCTTAAATATGCAAGAGCGCATTTGGGTAAGTTTATGCTAATAAAAGATATATGCACTTTTCTTGCCTACCCATACTATTTAATAACCACCAAAAATTAAGCAATGTGTGGGCACTGCTTCCAGTTGAAATCAGTCTGTCTGTCTGTCTATCTATCTATCTATCTATCTATCTATCTATCTATCGGTCTGTCTATCTTTAAAACTGAAAGACATCCATTAAAAATACACAATGACAGCATATTTAGTGTGTAATTGATGCTAAAACACAATTCTCACTCTCCTAATATAGCTGATTTTTGACAATGAACTGCATTTTTCATGTGAAGCATTTGATGTCATAAAGATGTAAACCTCACAAAGCAATTCTGTCACTGGTCAGTTTGCTTGACAGACATCTGACTTTAGCCAATGGAAACATGGTGACATGTAAATATGAAAGCACATTAGGACAAAATATGCAATAAGATAGAGGCAAATGGAGATGGCTGCTGGGAATGTATTTATTTTTATCCCAGAACACCTTTAAATCTAAGTATTAATACTACGTTGATGTACTTTTCAAATTGGAGAGCTACTTTTTACTAAAAGTACATCTCCCTTATATAATTAAGTATAATGCAGACCTGCTCAAAAACTTAGTATAATTAAAGAAGTCTTATGCCATAAATGATGATGATGATGATGATGAGAGCTGCTTATGTGAATGTCTATAGTGGTTTTCTCTACCAGTGTCACTGTATTAGACAACTGTTATCAAACTTAGCAATAATGATGCATTAATCTGCCAATCAAGTGTGGAAGCTTGCTATGTGTATAGGCATAGTAAACACATATCATCATCATCCTCATTATCATTTATTTATATAGTGTCACTAATAGCGCAGCGCTGTACAGAGAACCCATTCACATCAGTCCCTACCCTATTGGAGCTTACAGTCTAAATTCCCTAATATAGACACACACTCACACACAGAGAGAGAGGGAGAGACTAGGGTCAATTTTGATAGCAGCCAATTAACCTAACAGTATGTTTTTTGGAGTGTGGGAGGAAACCGCAGCACCCGGAGGAAACCCACGCAAACACAGGGAGAACATACAAACTTCACACAGATAAGGCCATGGTTGATATAAGTACTGGCTCTGCTTACCATTGTCCAGTCTAGTACATAACTGTATTAATGCTGTGAAATATTATTACTTTGAATGCCTTAAATATGCAAGAGCGCATTTGGGTAAGTTTATGCTAATAAAAGATATATGCACTTTTCTTGCCTACCCATACTATTTAATAACCACCAAAAATTAAGCAATGTGTGGGCACTGCTTCCAGTTGAAATCAGTCTGTCTGTCTGTCTATCTATCTATCTATCTATCTATCTATCTATCTATCTATCTATCTATCGGTCTGTCTATCTTTAAAACTGAAAGACATCCATTAAAAATACACAATGACAGCATATTTAGTGTGTAATTGATGCTAAAACACAATTCTCACTCTCCTAATATAGCTGATTTTTGACAATGAACTGCATTTTTCATGTGAAGCATTTGATGTCATAAAGATGTAAACCTCACAAAGCAATTCTGTCACTGGTCAGTTTGCTTGACAGACATCTGACTTTAGCCAATGGAAACATGGTGACATGTAAATATGAAAGCACATTAGGACAAAATATGCAATAAGATAGAGGCAAAGGGAGATGGCTGCTGGGAATGTATTTATTTTTATCCCAGAACACCTTTAAATCTAAGTATTAATACTACGTTGATGTACTTTTCAAATTGGAGAGCTACTTTTTACTAAAAGTACATCTCCCTTATATAATTAAGTATAATGCAGACCTGCTCAAAAACTTAGTATAATTAAAGAAGTCTTATGCCATAAATGATGATGATGATGATGATGAGAGCTGCTTATGTGAATGTCTATAGTGGTTTTCTCTACCAGTGTCACTGTATTAGACAACTGTTATCAAACTTAGCAATAATGATGCATTAATCTGCCAATCAAGTGTGGAAGCTTGCTATGTGTATAGGCATAGTAAACACATATCATCATCATCCTCATTATCATTTATTTATATAGTGTCACTAATAGCGCAGCGCTGTACAGAGAACCCATTCACATCAGTCCCTACCCTATTGGAGCTTACAGTCTAAATTCCCTAATATAGACACACACTCACACACAGAGAGAGAGGGAGAGACTAGGGTCAATTTTGATAGCAGCCAATTAACCTAACAGTATGTTTTTTGGAGTGTGGGAGGAAACCGCAGCACCCGGAGGAAACCCACGCAAACACAGGGAGAACATACAAACTTCACACAGATAAGGCCATGGTTGATATAAGTACTGGCTCTGCTTACCATTGTCCAGTCTAGTACATAACTGTATTAATGCTGTGAAATATTATTACTTTGAATGCCTTAAATATGCAAGAGCGCATTTGGGTAAGTTTATGCTAATAAAAGATATATGCACTTTTCTTGCCTACCCATACTATTTAATAACCACCAAAAATTAAGCAATGTGTGGGCACTGCTTCCAGTTGAAATCAGTCTGTCTATCTATCTATCTATCTATCTATCTATCTATCTATCTATCTATCTATCTATCTATCGGTCTGTCTATCTTTAAAACTGAAAGACATCCATTAAAAATACACAATGACAGCATATTTAGTGTGTAATTGATGCTAAAACACAATTCTCACTCTCCTAATATAGCTGATTTTTGACAATGAACTGCATTTTTCATGTGAAGCATTT
Organism: Mixophyes fleayi; assembly: GCF_038048845.1. Taxonomy (NCBI): domain Eukaryota; kingdom Metazoa; phylum Chordata; class Amphibia; order Anura; family Limnodynastidae; genus Mixophyes; species Mixophyes fleayi. The sequence continues at coordinate 204,013 of NW_027447042.1, read as the reverse complement.
GATGTCATAAAGATGTAAACCTCACAAAGCAATTCTGTCACTGGTCAGTTTGCTTGACAGACATCTGACTTTAGCCAATGGAAACATGGTGACATGTAAATATGAAAGCACATTAGGACAAAATATGCAATAAGATAGAGGCAAATGGAGATGGCTGCTGGGAATGTATTTATTTTTATCCCAGAACACCTTTAAATCTAAGTATTAATACTACGTTGATGTACTTTTCAAATTGGAGAGCTACTTTTTACTAAAAGTACATCTCCCTTATATAATTAAGTATAATGCAGACCTGCTCAAAAACTTAGTATAATTAAAGAAGTCTTATGCCATAAATGATGATGATGATGATGATGAGAGCTGCTTATGTGAATGTCTATAGTGGTTTTCTCTACCAGTGTCACTGTATTAGACAACTGTTATCAAACTTAGCAATAATGATGCATTAATCTGCCAATCAAGTGTGGAAGCTTGCTATGTGTATAGGCATAGTAAACACATATCATCATCATCCTCATTATCATTTATTTATATAGTGTCACTAATAGCGCAGCGCTGTACAGAGAACCCATTCACATCAGTCCCTACCCTATTGGAGCTTACAGTCTAAATTCCCTAATATAGACACACACTCACACACAGAGAGAGAGGGAGAGACTAGGGTCAATTTTGATAGCAGCCAATTAACCTAACAGTATGTTTTTTGGAGTGTGGGAGGAAACCGCAGCACCCGGAGGAAACCCACGCAAACACAGGGAGAACATACAAACTTCACACAGATAAGGCCATGGTTGATATAAGTACTGGCTCTGCTTACCATTGTCCAGTCTAGTACATAACTGTATTAATGCTGTGAAATATTATTACTTTGAATGCCTTAAATATGCAAGAGCGCATTTGGGTAAGTTTATGCTAATAAAAGATATATGCACTTTTCTTGCCTACCCATACTATTTAATAACCACCAAAAATTAAGCAATGTGTGGGCACTGCTTCCAGTTGAAATCAGTCTGTCTGTCTGTCTATCTATCTATCTATCTATCTATCTATCTATCTATCTATCTATCTATCTATCGGTCTGTCTATCTTTAAAACTGAAAGACATCCATTAAAAATACACAATGACAGCATATTTAGTGTGTAATTGATGCTAAAACACAATTCTCACTCTCCTAATATAGCTGATTTTTGACAATGAACTGCATTTTTCATGTGAAGCATTTGATGTCATAAAGATGTAAACCTCACAAAGCAATTCTGTCACTGGTCAGTTTGCTTGACAGACATCTGACTTTAGCCAATGGAAACATGGTGACATGTAAATATGAAAGCACATTAGGACAAAATATGCAATAAGATAGAGGCAAAGGGAGATGGCTGCTGGGAATGTATTTATTTTTATCCCAGAACACCTTTAAATCTAAGTATTAATACTACGTTGATGTACTTTTCAAATTGGAGAGCTACTTTTTACTAAAAGTACATCTCCCTTATATAATTAAGTATAATGCAGACCTGCTCAAAAACTTAGTATAATTAAAGAAGTCTTATGCCATAAATGATGATGATGATGATGATGAGAGCTGCTTATGTGAATGTCTATAGTGGTTTTCTCTACCAGTGTCACTGTATTAGACAACTGTTATCAAACTTAGCAATAATGATGCATTAATCTGCCAATCAAGTGTGGAAGCTTGCTATGTGTATAGGCATAGTAAACACATATCATCATCATCCTCATTATCATTTATTTATATAGTGTCACTAATAGCGCAGCGCTGTACAGAGAACCCATTCACATCAGTCCCTACCCTATTGGAGCTTACAGTCTAAATTCCCTAATATAGACACACACTCACACACAGAGAGAGAGGGAGAGACTAGGGTCAATTTTGATAGCAGCCAATTAACCTAACAGTATGTTTTTTGGAGTGTGGGAGGAAACCGCAGCACCCGGAGGAAACCCACGCAAACACAGGGAGAACATACAAACTTCACACAGATAAGGCCATGGTTGATATAAGTACTGGCTCTGCTTACCATTGTCCAGTCTAGTACATAACTGTATTAATGCTGTGAAATATTATTACTTTGAATGCCTTAAATATGCAAGAGCGCATTTGGGTAAGTTTATGCTAATAAAAGATATATGCACTTTTCTTGCCTACCCATACTATTTAATAACCACCAAAAATTAAGCAATGTGTGGGCACTGCTTCCAGTTGAAATCAGTCTGTCTGTCTGTCTATCTATCTATCTATCTATCTATCTATCTATCTATCTATCTATCTATCTATCGGTCTGTCTATCTTTAAAACTGAAAGACATCCATTAAAAATACACAATGACAGCATATTTAGTGTGTAATTGATGCTAAAACACAATTCTCACTCTCCTAATATAGCTGATTTTTGACAATGAACTGCATTTTTCATGTGAAGCATTTGATGTCATAAAGATGTAAACCTCACAAAGCAATTCTGTCACTGGTCAGTTTGCTTGACAGACATCTGACTTTAGCCAATGGAAACATGGTGACATGTAAATATGAAAGCACATTAGGACAAAATATGCAATAAGATAGAGGCAAATGGAGATGGCTGCTGGGAATGTATTTATTTTTATCCCAGAACACCTTTAAATCTAAGTATTAATACTACGTTGATGTACTTTTCAAATTGGAGAGCTACTTTTTACTAAAAGTACATCTCCCTTATATAATTAAGTATAATGCAGACCTGCTCAAAAACTTAGTATAATTAAAGAAGTCTTATGCCATAAATGATGATGATGATGATGATGAGAGCTGCTTATGTGAATGTCTATAGTGGTTTTCTCTACCAGTGTCACTGTATTAGACAACTGTTATCAAACTTAGCAATAATGATGCATTAATCTGCCAATCAAGTGTGGAAGCTTGCTATGTGTATAGGCATAGTAAACACATATCATCATCATCCTCATTATCATTTATTTATATAGTGTCACTAATAGCGCAGCGCTGTACAGAGAACCCATTCACATCAGTCCCTACCCTATTGGAGCTTACAGTCTAAATTCCCTAATATAGACACACACTCACACACAGAGAGAGAGGGAGAGACTAGGGTCAATTTTGATAGCAGCCAATTAACCTAACAGTATGTTTTTTGGAGTGTGGGAGGAAACCGCAGCACCCGGAGGAAACCCACGCAAACACAGGGAGAACATACAAACTTCACACAGATAAGGCCATGGTTGATATAAGTACTGGCTCTGCTTACCATTGTCCAGTCTAGTACATAACTGTATTAATGCTGTGAAATATTATTACTTTGAATGCCTTAAATATGCAAGAGCGCATTTGGGTAAGTTTATGCTAATAAAAGATATATGCACTTTTCTTGCCTACCCATACTATTTAATAACCACCAAAAATTAAGCAATGTGTGGGCACTGCTTCCAGTTGAAATCAGTCTGTCTGTCTGTCTATCTATCTATCTATCTATCTATCTATCTATCTATCTATCTATCGGTCTGTCTATCTTTAAAACTGAAAGACATCCATTAAAAATACACAATGACAGCATATTTAGTGTGTAATTGATGCTAAAACACAATTCTCACTCTCCTAATATAGCTGATTTTTGACAATGAACTGCATTTTTCATGTGAAGCATTTGATGTCATAAAGATGTAAACCTCACAAAGCAATTCTGTCACTGGTCAGTTTGCTTGACAGACATCTGACTTTAGCCAATGGAAACATGGTGACATGTAAATATGAAAGCACATTAGGACAAAATATGCAATAAGATAGAGGCAAAGGGAGATGGCTGCTGGGAATGTATTTATTTTTATCCCAGAACACCTTTAAATCTAAGTATTAATACTACGTTGATGTACTTTTCAAATTGGAGAGCTACTTTTTACTAAAAGTACATCTCCCTTATATAATTAAGTATAATGCAGACCTGCTCAAAAACTTAGTATAATTAAAGAAGTCTTATGCCATAAATGATGATGATGATGATGATGAGAGCTGCTTATGTGAATGTCTATAGTGGTTTTCTCTACCAGTGTCACTGTATTAGACAACTGTTATCAAACTTAGCAATAATGATGCATTAATCTGCCAATCAAGTGTGGAAGCTTGCTATGTGTATAGGCATAGTAAACACATATCATCATCATCCTCATTATCATTTATTTATATAGTGTCACTAATAGCGCAGCGCTGTACAGAGAACCCATTCACATCAGTCCCTACCCTATTGGAGCTTACAGTCTAAATTCCCTAATATAGACACACACTCACACACAGAGAGAGAGGGAGAGACTAGGGTCAATTTTGATAGCAGCCAATTAACCTAACAGTATGTTTTTTGGAGTGTGGGAGGAAACCGCAGCACCCGGAGGAAACCCACGCAAACACAGGGAGAACATACAAACTTCACACAGATAAGGCCATGGTTGATATAAGTACTGGCTCTGCTTACCATTGTCCAGTCTAGTACATAACTGTATTAATGCTGTGAAATATTATTACTTTGAATGCCTTAAATATGCAAGAGCGCATTTGGGTAAGTTTATGCTAATAAAAGATATATGCACTTTTCTTGCCTACCCATACTATTTAATAACCACCAAAAATTAAGCAATGTGTGGGCACTGCTTCCAGTTGAAATCAGTCTGTCTGTCTGTCTATCTATCTATCTATCTATCTATCTATCTATCTATCTATCTATCTATCTATCTATCGGTCTGTCTATCTTTAAAACTGAAAGACATCCATTAAAAATACACAATGACAGCATATTTAGTGTGTAATTGATGCTAAAACACAATTCTCACTCTCCTAATATAGCTGATTTTTGACAATGAACTGCATTTTTCATGTGAAGCATTTGATGTCATAAAGATGTAAACCTCACAAAGCAATTCTGTCACTGGTCAGTTTGCTTGACAGACATCTGACTTTAGCCAATGGAAACATGGTGACATGTAAATATGAAAGCACATTAGGACAAAATATGCAATAAGATAGAGGCAAAGGGAGATGGCTGCTGGGAATGTATTTATTTTTATCCCAGAACACCTTTAAATCTAAGTATTAATACTACGTTGATGTACTTTTCAAATTGGAGAGCTACTTTTTACTAAAAGTACATCTCCCTTATATAATTAAGTATAATGCAGACCTGCTCAAAAACTTAGTATAATTAAAGAAGTCTTATGCCATAAATGATGATGATGATGATGATGAGAGCTGCTTATGTGAATGTCTATAGTGGTTTTCTCTACCAGTGTCACTGTATTAGACAACTGTTATCAAACTTAGCAATAATGATGCATTAATCTGCCAATCAAGTGTGGAAGCTTGCTATGTGTATAGGCATAGTAAACACATATCATCATCATCCTCATTATCATTTATTTATATAGTGTCACTAATAGCGCAGCGCTGTACAGAGAACCCATTCACATCAGTCCCTACCCTATTGGAGCTTACAGTCTAAATTCCCTAATATAGACACACACTCACACACAGAGAGAGAGGGAGAGACTAGGGTCAATTTTGATAGCAGCCAATTAACCTAACAGTATGTTTTTTGGAGTGTGGGAGGAAACCGCAGCACCCGGAGGAAACCCACGCAAACACAGGGAGAACATACAAACTTCACACAGATAAGGCCATGGTTGATATAAGTACTGGCTCTGCTTACCATTGTCCAGTCTAGTACATAACTGTATTAATGCTGTGAAATATTATTACTTTGAATGCCTTAAATATGCAAGAGCGCATTTGGGTAAGTTTATGCTAATAAAAGATATATGCACTTTTCTTGCCTACCCATACTATTTAATAACCACCAAAAATTAAGCAATGTGTGGGCACTGCTTCCAGTTGAAATCAGTCTGTCTGTCTGTCTATCTATCTATCTATCTATCTATCTATCTATCTATCTATCTATCTATCTATCTATCTATCGGTCTGTCTATCTTTAAAACTGAAAGACATCCATTAAAAATACACAATGACAGCATATTTAGTGTGTAATTGATGCTAAAACACAATTCTCACTCTCCTAATATAGCTGATTTTTGACAATGAACTGCATTTTTCATGTGAAGCATTTGATGTCATAAAGATGTAAACCTCACAAAGCAATTCTGTCACTGGTCAGTTTGCTTGACAGACATCTGACTTTAGCCAATGGAAACATGGTGACATGTAAATATGAAAGCACATTAGGACAAAATATGCAATAAGATAGAGGCAAATGGAGATGGCTGCTGGGAATGTATTTATTTTTATCCCAGAACACCTTTAAATCTAAGTATTAATACTACGTTGATGTACTTTTCAAATTGGAGAGCTACTTTTTACTAAAAGTACATCTCCCTTATATAATTAAGTATAATGCAGACCTGCTCAAAAACTTAGTATAATTAAAGAAGTCTTATGCCATAAATGATGATGATGATGATGATGAGAGCTGCTTATGTGAATGTCTATAGTGGTTTTCTCTACCAGTGTCACTGTATTAGACAACTGTTATCAAACTTAGCAATAATGATGCATTAATCTGCCAATCAAGTGTGGAAGCTTGCTATGTGTATAGGCATAGTAAACACATATCATCATCATCCTCATTATCATTTATTTATATAGTGTCACTAATAGCGCAGCGCTGTACAGAGAACCCATTCACATCAGTCCCTACCCTATTGGAGCTTACAGTCTAAATTCCCTAATATAGACACACACTCACACACAGAGAGAGAGGGAGAGACTAGGGTCAATTTTGATAGCAGCCAATTAACCTAACAGTATGTTTTTTGGAGTGTGGGAGGAAACCGCAGCACCCGGAGGAAACCCACGCAAACACAGGGAGAACATACAAACTTCACACAGATAAGGCCATGGTTGATATAAGTACTGGCTCTGCTTACCATTGTCCAGTCTAGTACATAACTGTATTAATGCTGTGAAATATTATTACTTTGAATGCCTTAAATATGCAAGAGCGCATTTGGGTAAGTTTATGCTAATAAAAGATATATGCACTTTTCTTGCCTACCCATACTATTTAATAACCACCAAAAATTAAGCAATGTGTGGGCACTGCTTCCAGTTGAAATCAGTCTGTCTGTCTGTCTATCTATCTATCTATCTATCTATCTATCTATCTATCTATCTATCGGTCTGTCTATCTTTAAAACTGAAAGACATCCATTAAAAATACACAATGACAGCATATTTAGTGTGTAATTGATGCTAAAACACAATTCTCACTCTCCTAATATAGCTGATTTTTGACAATGAACTGCATTTTTCATGTGAAGCATTTGATGTCATAAAGATGTAAACCTCACAAAGCAATTCTGTCACTGGTCAGTTTGCTTGACAGACATCTGACTTTAGCCAATGGAAACATGGTGACATGTAAATATGAAAGCACATTAGGACAAAATATGCAATAAGATAGAGGCAAAGGGAGATGGCTGCTGGGAATGTATTTATTTTTATCCCAGAACACCTTTAAATCTAAGTATTAATACTACGTTGATGTACTTTTCAAATTGGAGAGCTACTTTTTACTAAAAGTACATCTCCCTTATATAATTAAGTATAATGCAGACCTGCTCAAAAACTTAGTATAATTAAAGAAGTCTTATGCCATAAATGATGATGATGATGATGATGAGAGCTGCTTATGTGAATGTCTATAGTGGTTTTCTCTACCAGTGTCACTGTATTAGACAACTGTTATCAAACTTAGCAATAATGATGCATTAATCTGCCAATCAAGTGTGGAAGCTTGCTATGTGTATAGGCATAGTAAACACATATCATCATCATCCTCATTATCATTTATTTATATAGTGTCACTAATAGCGCAGCGCTGTACAGAGAACCCATTCACATCAGTCCCTACCCTATTGGAGCTTACAGTCTAAATTCCCTAATATAGACACACACTCACACACAGAGAGAGAGGGAGAGACTAGGGTCAATTTTGATAGCAGCCAATTAACCTAACAGTATGTTTTTTGGAGTGTGGGAGGAAACCGCAGCACCCGGAGGAAACCCACGCAAACACAGGGAGAACATACAAACTTCACACAGATAAGGCCATGGTTGATATAAGTACTGGCTCTGCTTACCATTGTCCAGTCTAGTACATAACTGTATTAATGCTGTGAAATATTATTACTTTGAATGCCTTAAATATGCAAGAGCGCATTTGGGTAAGTTTATGCTAATAAAAGATATATGCACTTTTCTTGCCTACCCATACTATTTAATAACCACCAAAAATTAAGCAATGTGTGGGCACTGCTTCCAGTTGAAATCAGTCTGTCTGTCTGTCTATCTATCTATCTATCTATCTATCTATCTATCTATCTATCTATCTATCTATCGGTCTGTCTATCTTTAAAACTGAAAGACATCCATTAAAAATACACAATGACAGCATATTTAGTGTGTAATTGATGCTAAAACACAATTCTCACTCTCCTAATATAGCTGATTTTTGACAATGAACTGCATTTTTCATGTGAAGCATTTGATGTCATAAAGATGTAAACCTCACAAAGCAATTCTGTCACTGGTCAGTTTGCTTGACAGACATCTGACTTTAGCCAATGGAAACATGGTGACATGTAAATATGAAAGCACATTAGGACAAAATATGCAATAAGATAGAGGCAAAGGGAGATGGCTGCTGGGAATGTATTTATTTTTATCCCAGAACACCTTTAAATCTAAGTATTAATACTACGTTGATGTACTTTTCAAATTGGAGAGCTACTTTTTACTAAAAGTACATCTCCCTTATATAATTAAGTATAATGCAGACCTGCTCAAAAACTTAGTATAATTAAAGAAGTCTTATGCCATAAATGATGATGATGATGATGATGAGAGCTGCTTATGTGAATGTCTATAGTGGTTTTCTCTACCAGTGTCACTGTATTAGACAACTGTTATCAAACTTAGCAATAATGATGCATTAATCTGCCAATCAAGTGTGGAAGCTTGCTATGTGTATAGGCATAGTAAACACATATCATCATCATCCTCATTATCATTTATTTATATAGTGTCACTAATAGCGCAGCGCTGTACAGAGAACCCATTCACATCAGTCCCTACCCTATTGGAGCTTACAGTCTAAATTCCCTAATATAGACACACACTCACACACAGAGAGAGAGGGAGAGACTAGGGTCAATTTTGATAGCAGCCAATTAACCTAACAGTATGTTTTTTGGAGTGTGGGAGGAAACCGCAGCACCCGGAGGAAACCCACGCAAACACAGGGAGAACATACAAACTTCACACAGATAAGGCCATGGTTGATATAAGTACTGGCTCTGCTTACCATTGTCCAGTCTAGTACATAACTGTATTAATGCTGTGAAATATTATTACTTTGAATGCCTTAAATATGCAAGAGCGCATTTGGGTAAGTTTATGCTAATAAAAGATATATGCACTTTTCTTGCCTACCCATACTATTTAATAACCACCAAAAATTAAGCAATGTGTGGGCACTGCTTCCAGTTGAAATCAGTCTGTCTGTCTGTCTATCTATCTATCTATCTATCTATCTATCTATCTATCTATCTATCTATCTATCTATCTATCGGTCTGTCTATCTTTAAAACTGAAAGACATCCATTAAAAATACACAATGACAGCATATTTAGTGTGTAATTGATGCTAAAACACAATTCTCACTCTCCTAATATAGCTGATTTTTGACAATGAACTGCATTTTTCATGTGAAGCATTTGATGTCATAAAGATGTAAACCTCACAAAGCAATTCTGTCACTGGTCAGTTTGCTTGACAGACATCTGACTTTAGCCAATGGAAACATGGTGACATGTAAATATGAAAGCACATTAGGACAAAATATGCAATAAGATAGAGGCAAATGGAGATGGCTGCTGGGAATGTATTTATTTTTATCCCAGAACACCTTTAAATCTAAGTATTAATACTACGTTGATGTACTTTTCAAATTGGAGAGCTACTTTTTACTAAAAGTACATCTCCCTTATATAATTAAGTATAATGCAGACCTGCTCAAAAACTTAGTATAATTAAAGAAGTCTTATGCCATAAATGATGATGATGATGATGATGAGAGCTGCTTATGTGAATGTCTATAGTGGTTTTCTCTACCAGTGTCACTGTATTAGACAACTGTTATCAAACTTAGCAATAATGATGCATTAATCTGCCAATCAAGTGTGGAAGCTTGCTATGTGTATAGGCATAGTAAACACATATCATCATCATCCTCATTATCATTTATTTATATAGTGTCACTAATAGCGCAGCGCTGTACAGAGAACCCATTCACATCAGTCCCTACCCTATTGGAGCTTACAGTCTAAATTCCCTAATATAGACACACACTCACACACAGAGAGAGAGGGAGAGACTAGGGTCAATTTTGATAGCAGCCAATTAACCTAACAGTATGTTTTTTGGAGTGTGGGAGGAAACCGCAGCACCCGGAGGAAACCCACGCAAACACAGGGAGAACATACAAACTTCACACAGATAAGGCCATGGTTGATATAAGTACTGGCTCTGCTTACCATTGTCCAGTCTAGTACATAACTGTATTAATGCTGTGAAATATTATTACTTTGAATGCCTTAAATATGCAAGAGCGCATTTGGGTAAGTTTATGCTAATAAAAGATATATGCACTTTTCTTGCCTACCCATACTATTTAATAACCACCAAAAATTAAGCAATGTGTGGGCACTGCTTCCAGTTGAAATCAGTCTGTCTGTCTGTCTATCTATCTATCTATCTATCTATCTATCTATCTATCTATCTATCGGTCTGTCTATCTTTAAAACTGAAAGACATCCATTAAAAATACACAATGACAGCATATTTAGTGTGTAATTGATGCTAAAACACAATTCTCACTCTCCTAATATAGCTGATTTTTGACAATGAACTGCATTTTTCATGTGAAGCATTTGATGTCATAAAGATGTAAACCTCACAAAGCAATTCTGTCACTGGTCAGTTTGCTTGACAGACATCTGACTTTAGCCAATGGAAACATGGTGACATGTAAATATGAAAGCACATTAGGACAAAATATGCAATAAGATAGAGGCAAAGGGAGATGGCTGCTGGGAATGTATTTATTTTTATCCCAGAACACCTTTAAATCTAAGTATTAATACTACGTTGATGTACTTTTCAAATTGGAGAGCTACTTTTTACTAAAAGTACATCTCCCTTATATAATTAAGTATAATGCAGACCTGCTCAAAAACTTAGTATAATTAAAGAAGTCTTATGCCATAAATGATGATGATGATGATGATGAGAGCTGCTTATGTGAATGTCTATAGTGGTTTTCTCTACCAGTGTCACTGTATTAGACAACTGTTATCAAACTTAGCAATAATGATGCATTAATCTGCCAATCAAGTGTGGAAGCTTGCTATGTGTATAGGCATAGTAAACACATATCATCATCATCCTCATTATCATTTATTTATATAGTGTCACTAATAGCGCAGCGCTGTACAGAGAACCCATTCACATCAGTCCCTACCCTATTGGAGCTTACAGTCTAAATTCCCTAATATAGACACACACTCACACACAGAGAGAGAGGGAGAGACTAGGGTCAATTTTGATAGCAGCCAATTAACCTAACAGTATGTTTTTTGGAGTGTGGGAGGAAACCGCAGCACCCGGAGGAAACCCACGCAAACACAGGGAGAACATACAAACTTCACACAGATAAGGCCATGGTTGATATAAGTACTGGCTCTGCTTACCATTGTCCAGTCTAGTACATAACTGTATTAATGCTGTGAAATATTATTACTTTGAATGCCTTAAATATGCAAGAGCGCATTTGGGTAAGTTTATGCTAATAAAAGATATATGCACTTTTCTTGCCTACCCATACTATTTAATAACCACCAAAAATTAAGCAATGTGTGGGCACTGCTTCCAGTTGAAATCAGTCTGTCTGTCTGTCTATCTATCTATCTATCTATCTATCTATCTATCTATCTATCTATCTATCTATCGGTCTGTCTATCTTTAAAACTGAAAGACATCCATTAAAAATACACAATGACAGCATATTTAGTGTGTAATTGATGCTAAAACACAATTCTCACTCTCCTAATATAGCTGATTTTTGACAATGAACTGCATTTTTCATGTGAAGCATTTGATGTCATAAAGATGTAAACCTCACAAAGCAATTCTGTCACTGGTCAGTTTGCTTGACAGACATCTGACTTTAGCCAATGGAAACATGGTGACATGTAAATATGAAAGCACATTAGGACAAAATATGCAATAAGATAGAGGCAAAGGGAGATGGCTGCTGGGAATGTATTTATTTTTATCCCAGAACACCTTTAAATCTAAGTATTAATACTACGTTGATGTACTTTTCAAATTGGAGAGCTACTTTTTACTAAAAGTACATCTCCCTTATATAATTAAGTATAATGCAGACCTGCTCAAAAACTTAGTATAATTAAAGAAGTCTTATGCCATAAATGATGATGATGATGATGATGAGAGCTGCTTATGTGAATGTCTATAGTGGTTTTCTCTACCAGTGTCACTGTATTAGACAACTGTTATCAAACTTAGCAATAATGATGCATTAATCTGCCAATCAAGTGTGGAAGCTTGCTATGTGTATAGGCATAGTAAACACATATCATCATCATCCTCATTATCATTTATTTATATAGTGTCACTAATAGCGCAGCGCTGTACAGAGAACCCATTCACATCAGTCCCTACCCTATTGGAGCTTACAGTCTAAATTCCCTAATATAGACACACACTCACACACAGAGAGAGAGGGAGAGACTAGGGTCAATTTTGATAGCAGCCAATTAACCTAACAGTATGTTTTTTGGAGTGTGGGAGGAAACCGCAGCACCCGGAGGAAACCCACGCAAACACAGGGAGAACATACAAACTTCACACAGATAAGGCCATGGTTGATATAAGTACTGGCTCTGCTTACCATTGTCCAGTCTAGTACATAACTGTATTAATGCTGTGAAATATTATTACTTTGAATGCCTTAAATATGCAAGAGCGCATTTGGGTAAGTTTATGCTAATAAAAGATATATGCACTTTTCTTGCCTACCCATACTATTTAATAACCACCAAAAATTAAGCAATGTGTGGGCACTGCTTCCAGTTGAAATCAGTCTGTCTGTCTGTCTATCTATCTATCTATCTATCTATCTATCTATCTATCTATCTATCTATCTATCTATCTATCGGTCTGTCTATCTTTAAAACTGAAAGACATCCATTAAAAATACACAATGACAGCATATTTAGTGTGTAATTGATGCTAAAACACAATTCTCACTCTCCTAATATAGCTGATTTTTGACAATGAACTGCATTTTTCATGTGAAGCATTTGATGTCATAAAGATGTAAACCTCACAAAGCAATTCTGTCACTGGTCAGTTTGCTTGACAGACATCTGACTTTAGCCAATGGAAACATGGTGACATGTAAATATGAAAGCACATTAGGACAAAATATGCAATAAGATAGAGGCAAATGGAGATGGCTGCTGGGAATGTATTTATTTTTATCCCAGAACACCTTTAAATCTAAGTATTAATACTACGTTGATGTACTTTTCAAATTGGAGAGCTACTTTTTACTAAAAGTACATCTCCCTTATATAATTAAGTATAATGCAGACCTGCTCAAAAACTTAGTATAATTAAAGAAGTCTTATGCCATAAATGATGATGATGATGATGATGAGAGCTGCTTATGTGAATGTCTATAGTGGTTTTCTCTACCAGTGTCACTGTATTAGACAACTGTTATCAAACTTAGCAATAATGATGCATTAATCTGCCAATCAAGTGTGGAAGCTTGCTATGTGTATAGGCATAGTAAACACATATCATCATCATCCTCATTATCATTTATTTATATAGTGTCACTAATAGCGCAGCGCTGTACAGAGAACCCATTCACATCAGTCCCTACCCTATTGGAGCTTACAGTCTAAATTCCCTAATATAGACACACACTCACACACAGAGAGAGAGGGAGAGACTAGGGTCAATTTTGATAGCAGCCAATTAACCTAACAGTATGTTTTTTGGAGTGTGGGAGGAAACCGCAGCACCCGGAGGAAACCCACGCAAACACAGGGAGAACATACAAACTTCACACAGATAAGGCCATGGTTGATATAAGTACTGGCTCTGCTTACCATTGTCCAGTCTAGTACATAACTGTATTAATGCTGTGAAATATTATTACTTTGAATGCCTTAAATATGCAAGAGCGCATTTGGGTAAGTTTATGCTAATAAAAGATATATGCACTTTTCTTGCCTACCCATACTATTTAATAACCACCAAAAATTAAGCAATGTGTGGGCACTGCTTCCAGTTGAAATCAGTCTGTCTGTCTGTCTATCTATCTATCTATCTATCTATCTATCTATCTATCTATCTATCGGTCTGTCTATCTTTAAAACTGAAAGACATCCATTAAAAATACACAATGACAGCATATTTAGTGTGTAATTGATGCTAAAACACAATTCTCACTCTCCTAATATAGCTGATTTTTGACAATGAACTGCATTTTTCATGTGAAGCATTTGATGTCATAAAGATGTAAACCTCACAAAGCAATTCTGTCACTGGTCAGTTTGCTTGACAGACATCTGACTTTAGCCAATGGAAACATGGTGACATGTAAATATGAAAGCACATTAGGACAAAATATGCAATAAGATAGAGGCAAAGGGAGATGGCTGCTGGGAATGTATTTATTTTTATCCCAGAACACCTTTAAATCTAAGTATTAATACTACGTTGATGTACTTTTCAAATTGGAGAGCTACTTTTTACTAAAAGTACATCTCCCTTATATAATTAAGTATAATGCAGACCTGCTCAAAAACTTAGTATAATTAAAGAAGTCTTATGCCATAAATGATGATGATGATGATGATGAGAGCTGCTTATGTGAATGTCTATAGTGGTTTTCTCTACCAGTGTCACTGTATTAGACAACTGTTATCAAACTTAGCAATAATGATGCATTAATCTGCCAATCAAGTGTGGAAGCTTGCTATGTGTATAGGCATAGTAAACACATATCATCATCATCCTCATTATCATTTATTTATATAGTGTCACTAATAGCGCAGCGCTGTACAGAGAACCCATTCACATCAGTCCCTACCCTATTGGAGCTTACAGTCTAAATTCCCTAATATAGACACACACTCACACACAGACAGAGAGGGAGAGACTAGGGTCAATTTTGATAGCAGCCAATTAACCTAACAGTATGTTTTTTGGAGTGTGGGAGGAAACCGCAGCACCCGGAGGAAACCCACGCAAACACAGGGAGAACATACAAACTTCACACAGATAAGGCCATGGTTGATATAAGTACTGGCTCTGCTTACCATTGTCCAGTCTAGTACATAACTGTATTAATGCTGTGAAATATTATTACTTTGAATGCCTTAAATATGCAAGAGCGCATTTGGGTAAGTTTATGCTAATAAAAGATATATGCACTTTTCTTGCCTACCCATACTATTTAATAACCACCAAAAATTAAGCAATGTGTGGGCACTGCTTCCAGTTGAAATCAGTCTGTCTGTCTGTCTATCTATCTATCTATCTATCTATCTATCTATCTATCTATCTATCTATCTATCTATCGGTCTGTCTATCTTTAAAACTGAAAGACATCCATTAAAAATACACAATGACAGCATATTTAGTGTGTAATTGATGCTAAAACACAATTCTCACTCTCCTAATATAGCTGATTTTTGACAATGAACTGCATTTTTCATGTGAAGCATTTGATGTCATAAAGATGTAAACCTCACAAAGCAATTCTGTCACTGGTCAGTTTGCTTGACAGACATCTGACTTTAGCCAATGGAAACATGGTGACATGTAAATATGAAAGCACATTAGGACAAAATATGCAATAAGATAGAGGCAAAGGGAGATGGCTGCTGGGAATGTATTTATTTTTATCCCAGAACACCTTTAAATCTAAGTATTAATACTACGTTGATGTACTTTTCAAATTGGAGAGCTACTTTTTACTAAAAGTACATCTCCCTTATATAATTAAGTATAATGCAGACCTGCTCAAAAACTTAGTATAATTAAAGAAGTCTTATGCCATAAATGATGATGATGATGATGATGAGAGCTGCTTATGTGAATGTCTATAGTGGTTTTCTCTACCAGTGTCACTGTATTAGACAACTGTTATCAAACTTAGCAATAATGATGCATTAATCTGCCAATCAAGTGTGGAAGCTTGCTATGTGTATAGGCATAGTAAACACATATCATCATCATCCTCATTATCATTTATTTATATAGTGTCACTAATAGCGCAGCGCTGTACAGAGAACCCATTCACATCAGTCCCTACCCTATTGGAGCTTACAGTCTAAATTCCCTAATATAGACACACACTCACACACAGAGAGAGAGGGAGAGACTAGGGTCAATTTTGATAGCAGCCAATTAACCTAACAGTATGTTTTTTGGAGTGTGGGAGGAAACCGCAGCACCCGGAGGAAACCCACGCAAACACAGGGAGAACATACAAACTTCACACAGATAAGGCCATGGTTGATATAAGTACTGGCTCTGCTTACCATTGTCCAGTCTAGTACATAACTGTATTAATGCTGTGAAATATTATTACTTTGAATGCCTTAAATATGCAAGAGCGCATTTGGGTAAGTTTATGCTAATAAAAGATATATGCACTTTTCTTGCCTACCCATACTATTTAATAACCACCAAAAATTAAGCAATGTGTGGGCACTGCTTCCAGTTGAAATCAGTCTGTCTGTCTGTCTATCTATCTATCTATCTATCTATCTATCTATCTATCGGTCTGTCTATCTTTAAAACTGAAAGACATCCATTAAAAATACACAATGACAGCATATTTAGTGTGTAATTGATGCTAAAACACAATTCTCACTCTCCTAATATAGCTGATTTTTGACAATGAACTGCATTTTTCATGTGAAGCATTTGATGTCATAAAGATGTAAACCTCACAAAGCAATTCTGTCACTGGTCAGTTTGCTTGACAGACATCTGACTTTAGCCAATGGAAACATGGTGACATGTAAATATGAAAGCACATTAGGACAAAATATGCAATAAGATAGAGGCAAAGGGAGATGGCTGCTGGGAATGTATTTATTTTTATCCCAGAACACCTTTAAATCTAAGTATTAATACTACGTTGATGTACTTTTCAAATTGGAGAGCTACTTTTTACTAAAAGTACATCTCCCTTATATAATTAAGTATAATGCAGACCTGCTCAAAAACTTAGTATAATTAAAGAAGTCTTATGCCATAAATGATGATGATGATGATGATGAGAGCTGCTTATGTGAATGTCTATAGTGGTTTTCTCTACCAGTGTCACTGTATTAGACAACTGTTATCAAACTTAGCAATAATGATGCATTAATCTGCCAATCAAGTGTGGAAGCTTGCTATGTGTATAGGCATAGTAAACACATATCATCATCATCCTCATTATCATTTATTTATATAGTGTCACTAATAGCGCAGCGCTGTACAGAGAACCCATTCACATCAGTCCCTACCCTATTGGAGCTTACAGTCTAAATTCCCTAATATAGACACACACTCACACACAGAGAGAGAGGGAGAGACTAGGGTCAATTTTGATAGCAGCCAATTAACCTAACAGTATGTTTTTTGGAGTGTGGGAGGAAACCGCAGCACCCGGAGGAAACCCACGCAAACACAGGGAGAACATACAAACTTCACACAGATAAGGCCATGGTTGATATAAGTACTGGCTCTGCTTACCATTGTCCAGTCTAGTACATAACTGTATTAATGCTGTGAAATATTATTACTTTGAATGCCTTAAATATGCAAGAGCGCATTTGGGTAAGTTTATGCTAATAAAAGATATATGCACTTTTCTTGCCTACCCATACTATTTAATAACCACCAAAAATTAAGCAATGTGTGGGCACTGCTTCCAGTTGAAATCAGTCTGTCTGTCTGTCTATCTATCTATCTATCTATCTATCTATCTATCTATCTATCGGTCTGTCTATCTTTAAAACTGAAAGACATCCATTAAAAATACACAATGACAGCATATTTAGTGTGTAATTGATGCTAAAACACAATTCTCACTCTCCTAATATAGCTGATTTTTGACAATGAACTGCATTTTTCATGTGAAGCATTTGATGTCATAAAGATGTAAACCTCACAAAGCAATTCTGTCACTGGTCAGTTTGCTTGACAGACATCTGACTTTAGCCAATGGAAACATGGTGACATGTAAATATGAAAGCACATTAGGACAAAATATGCAATAAGATAGAGGCAAAGGGAGATGGCTGCTGGGAATGTATTTATTTTTATCCCAGAACACCTTTAAATCTAAGTATTAATACTACGTTGATGTACTTTTCAAATTGGAGAGCTACTTTTTACTAAAAGTACATCTCCCTTATATAATTAAGTATAATGCAGACCTGCTCAAAAACTTAGTATAATTAAAGAAGTCTTATGCCATAAATGATGATGATGATGATGATGAGAGCTGCTTATGTGAATGTCTATAGTGGTTTTCTCTACCAGTGTCACTGTATTAGACAACTGTTATCAAACTTAGCAATAATGATGCATTAATCTGCCAATCAAGTGTGGAAGCTTGCTATGTGTATAGGCATAGTAAACACATATCATCATCATCCTCATTATCATTTATTTATATAGTGTCACTAATAGCGCAGCGCTGTACAGAGAACCCATTCACATCAGTCCCTACCCTATTGGAGCTTACAGTCTAAATTCCCTAATATAGACACACACTCACACACAGAGAGAGAGGGAGAGACTAGGGTCAATTTTGATAGCAGCCAATTAACCTAACAGTATGTTTTTTGGAGTGTGGGAGGAAACCGCAGCACCCGGAGGAAACCCACGCAAACACAGGGAGAACATACAAACTTCACACAGATAAGGCCATGGTTGATATAAGTACTGGCTCTGCTTACCATTGTCCAGTCTAGTACATAACTGTATTAATGCTGTGAAATATTATTACTTTGAATGCCTTAAATATGCAAGAGCGCATTTGGGTAAGTTTATGCTAATAAAAGATATATGCACTTTTCTTGCCTACCCATACTATTTAATAACCACCAAAAATTAAGCAATGTGTGGGCACTGCTTCCAGTTGAAATCAGTCTGTCTGTCTATCTATCTATCTATCTATCTATCTATCTATCTATCTATCTATCTATCTATCGGTCTGTCTATCTTTAAAACTGAAAGACATCCATTAAAAATACACAATGACAGCATATTTAGTGTGTAATTGATGCTAAAACACAATTCTCACTCTCCTAATATAGCTGATTTTTGACAATGAACTGCATTTTTCATGTGAAGCATTTGATGTCATAAAGATGTAAACCTCACAAAGCAATTCTGTCACTGGTCAGTTTGCTTGACAGACATCTGACTTTAGCCAATGGAAACATGGTGACATGTAAATATGAAAGCACATTAGGACAAAATATGCAATAAGATAGAGGCAAAGGGAGATGGCTGCTGGGAATGTATTTATTTTTATCCCAGAACACCTTTAAATCTAAGTATTAATACTACGTTGATGTACTTTTCAAATTGGAGAGCTACTTTTTACTAAAAGTACATCTCCCTTATATAATTAAGTATAATGCAGACCTGCTCAAAAGCTTAGTATAATTAAAGAAGTCTTATGCCATAAATGATGATGATGATGATGATGAGAGCTGCTTATGTGAATGTCTATAGTGGTTTTCTCTACCAGTGTCACTGTATTAGACAACTGTTATCAAACTTAGCAATAATGATGCATTAATCTGCCAATCAAGTGTGGAAGCTTGCTATGTGTATAGGCATAGTAAACACATATCATCATCATCCTCATTATCATTTATTTATATAGTGTCACTAATAGCGCAGCGCTGTACAGAGAACCCATTCACATCAGTCCCTACCCTATTGGAGCTTACAGTCTAAATTCCCTAATATAGACACACACTCACACACAGAGAGAGAGGGAGAGACTAGGGTCAATTTTGATAGCAGCCAATTAACCTAACAGTATGTTTTTTGGAGTGTGGGAGGAAACCGCAGCACCCGGAGGAAACCCACGCAAACACAGGGAGAACATACAAACTTCACACAGATAAGGCCATGGTTGATATAAGTACTGGCTCTGCTTACCATTGTCCAGTCTAGTACATAACTGTATTAATGCTGTGAAATATTATTACTTTGAATGCCTTAAATATGCAAGAGCGCATTTGGGTAAGTTTATGCTAATAAAAGATATATGCACTTTTCTTGCCTACCCATACTATTTAATAACCACCAAAAATTAAGCAATGTGTGGGCACTGCTTCCAGTTGAAATCAGTCTGTCTGTCTGTCTATCTATCTATCTATCTATCTATCTATCTATCTATCTATCTATCGGTCTGTCTATCTTTAAAACTGAAAGACATCCATTAAAAATACACAATGACAGCATATTTAGTGTGTAATTGATGCTAAAACACAATTCTCACTCTCCTAATATAGCTGATTTTTGACAATGAACTGCATTTTTCATGTGAAGCATTTAATGTCATAAAGATGTAAACCTCACAAAGCAATTCTGTCACTGGTCAGTTTGCTTGACAGACATCTGACTTTAGCCAATGGAAACATGGTGACATGTAAATATGAAAGCACATTAGGACAAAATATGCAATAAGATAGAGGCAAAGGGAGATGGCTGCTGGGAATGTATTTATTTTTATCCCAGAACACCTTTAAATCTAAGTATTAATACTACGTTGATGTACTTTTCAAATTGGAGAGCTACTTTTTACTAAAAGTACATCTCCCTTATATAATTAAGTATAATGCAGACCTGCTCAAAAACTTAGTATAATTAAAGAAGTCTTATGCCATAAATGATGATGATGATGATGATGAGAGCTGCTTATGTGAATGTCTATAGTGGTTTTCTCTACCAGTGTCACTGTATTAGACAACTGTTATCAAACTTAGCAATAATGATGCATTAATCTGCCAATCAAGTGTGGAAGCTTGCTATGTGTATAGGCATAGTAAACACATATCATCATCATCCTCATTATCATTTATTTATATAGTGTCACTAATAGCGCAGCGCTGTACAGAGAACCCATTCACATCAGTCCCTACCCTATTGGAGCTTACAGTCTAAATTCCCTAATATAGACACACACTCACACACAGAGAGAGAGGGAGAGACTAGGGTCAATTTTGATAGCAGCCAATTAACCTAACAGTATGTTTTTTGGAGTGTGGGAGGAAACCGCAGCACCCGGAGGAAACCCACGCAAACACAGGGAGAACATACAAACTTCACACAGATAAGGCCATGGTTGATATAAGTACTGGCTCTGCTTACCATTGTCCAGTCTAGTACATAACTGTATTAATGCTGTGAAATATTATTACTTTGAATGCCTTAAATATGCAAGAGCGCATTTGGGTAAGTTTATGCTAATAAAAGATATATGCACTTTTCTTGCCTACCCATACTATTTAATAACCACCAAAAATTAAGCAATGTGTGGGCACTGCTTCCAGTTGAAATCAGTCTGTCTGTCTGTCTATCTATCTATCTATCTATCTATCTATCTATCTATCTATCTATCTATCGGTCTGTCTATCTTTAAAACTGAAAGACATCCATTAAAAATACACAATGACAGCATATTTAGTGTGTAATTGATGCTAAAACACAATTCTCACTCTCCTAATATAGCTGATTTTTGACAATGAACTGCATTTTTCATGTGAAGCATTTGATGTCATAAAGATGTAAACCTCACAAAGCAATTCTGTCACTGGTCAGTTTGCTTGACAGACATCTGACTTTAGCCAATGGAAACATGGTGACATGTAAATATGAAAGCACATTAGGACAAAATATGCAATAAGATAGAGGCAAAGGGAGATGGCTGCTGGGAATGTATTTATTTTTATCCCAGAACACCTTTAAATCTAAGTATTAATACTACGTTGATGTACTTTTCAAATTGGAGAGCTACTTTTTACTAAAAGTACATCTCCCTTATATAATTAAGTATAATGCAGACCTGCTCAAAAGCTTAGTATAATTAAAGAAGTCTTATGCCATAAATGATGATGATGATGATGATGAGAGCTGCTTATGTGAATGTCTATAGTGGTTTTCTCTACCAGTGTCACTGTATTAGACAACTGTTATCAAACTTAGCAATAATGATGCATTAATCTGCCAATCAAGTGTGGAAGCTTGCTATGTGTATAGGCATAGTAAACACATATCATCATCATCCTCATTATCATTTATTTATATAGTGTCACTAATAGCGCAGCGCTGTACAGAGAACCCATTCACATCAGTCCCTACCCTATTGGAGCTTACAGTCTAAATTCCCTAATATAGACACACACTCACACACAGAGAGAGAGGGAGAGACTAGGGTCAATTTTGATAGCAGCCAATTAACCTAACAGTATGTTTTTTGGAGTGTGGGAGGAAACCGCAGCACCCGGAGGAAACCCACGCAAACACAGGGAGAACATACAAACTTCACACAGATAAGGCCATGGTTGATATAAGTACTGGCTCTGCTTACCATTGTCCAGTCTAGTACATAACTGTATTAATGCTGTGAAATATTATTACTTTGAATGCCTTAAATATGCAAGAGCGCATTTGGGTAAGTTTATGCTAATAAAAGATATATGCACTTTTCTTGCCTACCCATACTATTTAATAACCACCAAAAATTAAGCAATGTGTGGGCACTGCTTCCAGTTGAAATCAGTCTGTCTGTCTATCTATCTATCTATCTATCTATCTATCTATCTATCTATCTATCTATCTATCGGTCTGTCTATCTTTAAAACTGAAAGACATCCATTAAAAATACACAATGACAGCATATTTAGTGTGTAATTGATGCTAAAACACAATTCTCACTCTCCTAATATAGCTGATTTTTGACAATGAACTGCATTTTTCATGTGAAGCATTTGATGTCATAAAGATGTAAACCTCACAAAGCAATTCTGTCACTGGTCAGTTTGCTTGACAGACATCTGACTTTAGCCAATGGAAACATGGTGACATGTAAATATGAAAGCACATTAGGACAAAATATGCAATAAGATAGAGGCAAAGGGAGATGGCTGCTGGGAATGTATTTATTTTTATCCCAGAACACCTTTAAATCTAAGTATTAATACTACGTTGATGTACTTTTCAAATTGGAGAGCTACTTTTTACTAAAAGTACATCTCCCTTATATAATTAAGTATAATGCAGACCTGCTCAAAAGCTTAGTATAATTAAAGAAGTCTTATGCCATAAATGATGATGATGATGATGATGAGAGCTGCTTATGTGAATGTCTATAGTGGTTTTCTCTACCAGTGTCACTGTATTAGACAACTGTTATCAAACTTAGCAATAATGATGCATTAATCTGCCAATCAAGTGTGGAAGCTTGCTATGTGTATAGGCATAGTAAACACATATCATCATCATCCTCATTATCATTTATTTATATAGTGTCACTAATAGCGCAGCGCTGTACAGAGAACCCATTCACATCAGTCCCTACCCTATTGGAGCTTACAGTCTAAATTCCCTAATATAGACACACACTCACACACAGAGAGAGAGGGAGAGACTAGGGTCAATTTTGATAGCAGCCAATTAACCTAACAGTATGTTTTTTGGAGTGTGGGAGGAAACCGCAGCACCCGGAGGAAACCCACGCAAACACAGGGAGAACATACAAACTTCACACAGATAAGGCCATGGTTGATATAAGTACTGGCTCTGCTTACCATTGTCCAGTCTAGTACATAACTGTATTAATGCTGTGAAATATTATTACTTTGAATGCCTTAAATATGCAAGAGCGCATTTGGGTAAGTTTATGCTAATAAAAGATATATGCACTTTTCTTGCCTACCCATACTATTTAATAACCACCAAAAATTAAGCAATGTGTGGGCACTGCTTCCAGTTGAAATCAGTCTGTCTGTCTGTCTATCTATCTATCTATCTATCTATCTATCTATCTATCTATCTATCTATCTATCTATCTATCGGTCTGTCTATCTTTAAAACTGAAAGACATCCATTAAAAATACACAATGACAGCATATTTAGTGTGTAATTGATGCTAAAACACAATTCTCACTCTCCTAATATAGCTGATTTTTGACAATGAACTGCATTTTTCATGTGAAGCATTTGATGTCATAAAGATGTAAACCTCACAAAGCAATTCTGTCACTGGTCAGTTTGCTTCACAGACATCTGACTTTAGCCAATGGAAACATGGTGACATGTAAATATGAAAGCACATTAGGACAAAATATGCAATAAGATAGAGGCAAAGGGAGATGGCTGCTGGGAATGTATTTATTTTTATCCCAGAACACCTTTAAATCTAAGTATTAATACTACGTTGATGTACTTTTCAAATTGGAGAGCTACTTTTTACTAAAAGTACATCTCCCTTATATAATTAAGTATAATGCAGACCTGCTCAAAAGCTTAGTATAATTAAAGAAGTCTTATGCCATAAATGATGATGATGATGATGATGAGAGCTGCTTATGTGAATGTCTATAGTGGTTTTCTCTACCAGTGTCACTGTATTAGACAACTGTTATCAAACTTAGCAATAATGATGCATTAATCTGCCAATCAAGTGTGGAAGCTTGCTATGTGTATAGGCATAGTAAACACATATCATCATCATCCTCATTATCATTTATTTATATAGTGTCACTAATAGCGCAGCGCTGTACAGAGAACCCATTCACATCAGTCCCTACCCTATTGGAGCTTACAGTCTAAATTCCCTAATATAGACACACACTCACACACAGAGAGAGAGGGAGAGACTAGGGTCAATTTTGATAGCAGCCAATTAACCTAACAGTATGTTTTTTGGAGTGTGGGAGGAAACCGCAGCACCCGGAGGAAACCCACGCAAACACAGGGAGAACATACAAACTTCACACAGATAAGGCCATGGTTGATATAAGTACTGGCTCTGCTTACCATTGTCCAGTCTAGTACATAACTGTATTAATGCTGTGAAATATTATTACTTTGAATGCCTTAAATATGCAAGAGCGCATTTGGGTAAGTTTATGCTAATAAAAGATATATGCACTTTTCTTGCCTACCCATACTATTTAATAACCACCAAAAATTAAGCAATGTGTGGGCACTGCTTCCAGTTGAAATCAGTCTGTCTGTCTGTCTATCTATCTATCTATCTATCTATCTATCTATCTATCTATCTATCTATCGGTCTGTCTATCTTTAAAACTGAAAGACATCCATTAAAAATACACAATGACAGCATATTTAGTGTGTAATTGATGCTAAAACACAATTCTCACTCTCCTAATATAGCTGATTTTTGACAATGAACTGCATTTTTCATGTGAAGCATTTGATGTCATAAAGATGTAAACCTCACAAAGCAATTCTGTCACTGGTCAGTTTGCTTGACAGACATCTGACTTTAGCCAATGGAAACATGGTGACATGTAAATATGAAAGCACATTAGGACAAAATATGCAATAAGATAGAGGCAAAGGGAGATGGCTGCTGGGAATGTATTTATTTTTATCCCAGAACACCTTTAAATCTAAGTATTAATACTACGTTGATGTACTTTTCAAATTGGAGAGCTACTTTTTACTAAAAGTACATCTCCCTTATATAATTAAGTATAATGCAGACCTGCTCAAAAGCTTAGTATAATTAAAGAAGTCTTATGCCATAAATGATGATGATGATGATGATGAGAGCTGCTTATGTGAATGTCTATAGTGGTTTTCTCTACCAGTGTCACTGTATTAGACAACTGTTATCAAACTTAGCAATAATGATGCATTAATCTGCCAATCAAGTGTGGAAGCTTGCTATGTGTATAGGCATAGTAAACACATATCATCATCATCCTCATTATCATTTATTTATATAGTGTCACTAATAGCGCAGCGCTGTACAGAGAACCCATTCACATCAGTCCCTACCCTATTGGAGCTTACAGTCTAAATTCCCTAATATAGACACACACTCACACACAGAGAGAGAGGGAGAGACTAGGGTCAATTTTGATAGCAGCCAATTAACCTAACAGTATGTTTTTTGGAGTGTGGGAGGAAACCGCAGCACCCGGAGGAAACCCACGCAAACACAGGGAGAACATACAAACTTCACACAGATAAGGCCATGGTTGATATAAGTACTGGCTCTGCTTACCATTGTCCAGTCTAGTACATAACTGTATTAATGCTGTGAAATATTATTACTTTGAATGCCTTAAATATGCAAGAGCGCATTTGGGTAAGTTTATGCTAATAAAAGATATATGCACTTTTCTTGCCTACCCATACTATTTAATAACCACCAAAAATTAAGCAATGTGTGGGCACTGCTTCCAGTTGAAATCAGTCTGTCTGTCTGTCTATCTATCTATCTATCTATCTATCTATCTATCTATCTATCTATCTATCTATCGGTCTGTCTATCTTTAAAACTGAAAGACATCCATTAAAAATACACAATGACAGCATATTTAGTGTGTAATTGATGCTAAAACACAATTCTCACTCTCCTAATATAGCTGATTTTTGACAATGAACTGCATTTTTCATGTGAAGCATTTGATGTCATAAAGATGTAAACCTCACAAAGCAATTCTGTCACTGGTCAGTTTGCTTCACAGACATCTGACTTTAGCCAATGGAAACATGGTGACATGTAAATATGAAAGCACATTAGGACAAAATATGCAATAAGATAGAGGCAAAGGGAGATGGCTGCTGGGAATGTATTTATTTTTATCCCAGAACACCTTTAAATCTAAGTATTAATACTACGTTGATGTACTTTTCAAATTGGAGAGCTACTTTTTACTAAAAGTACATCTCCCTTATATAATTAAGTATAATGCAGACCTGCTCAAAAACTTAGTATAATTAAAGAAGTCTTATGCCATAAATGATGATGATGATGATGATGAGAGCTGCTTATGTGAATGTCTATAGTGGTTTTCTCTACCAGTGTCACTGTATTAGACAACTGTTATCAAACTTAGCAATAATGATGCATTAATCTGCCAATCAAGTGTGGAAGCTTGCTATGTGTATAGGCATAGTAAACACATATCATCATCATCCTCATTATCATTTATTTATATAGTGTCACTAATAGCGCAGCGCTGTACAGAGAACCCATTCACATCAGTCCCTACCCTATTGGAGCTTACAGTCTAAATTCCCTAATATAGACACACACTCACACACAGAGAGAGAGGGAGAGACTAGGGTCAATTTTGATAGCAGCCAATTAACCTAACAGTATGTTTTTTGGAGTGTGGGAGGAAACCGCAGCACCCGGAGGAAACCCACGCAAACACAGGGAGAACATACAAACTTCACACAGATAAGGCCATGGTTGATATAAGTACTGGCTCTGCTTACCATTGTCCAGTCTAGTACATAACTGTATTAATGCTGTGAAATATTATTACTTTGAATGCCTTAAATATGCAAGAGCGCATTTGGGTAAGTTTATGCTAATAAAAGATATATGCACTTTTCTTGCCTACCCATACTATTTAATAACCACCAAAAATTAAGCAATGTGTGGGCACTGCTTCCAGTTGAAATCAGTCTGTCTGTCTATCTATCTATCTATCTATCTATCTATCTATCTATCTATCTATCTATCTATCGGTCTGTCTATCTTTAAAACTGAAAGACATCCATTAAAAATACACAATGACAGCATATTTAGTGTGTAATTGATGCTAAAACACAATTCTCACTCTCCTAATATAGCTGATTTTTGACAATGAACTGCATTTTTCATGTGAAGCATTTGATGTCATAAAGATGTAAACCTCACAAAGCAATTCTGTCACTGGTCAGTTTGCTTGACAGACATCTGACTTTAGCCAATGGAAACATGGTGACATGTAAATATGAAAGCACATTAGGACAAAATATGCAATAAGATAGAGGCAAAGGGAGATGGCTGCTGGGAATGTATTTATTTTTATCCCAGAACACCTTTAAATCTAAGTATTAATACTACGTTGATGTACTTTTCAAATTGGAGAGCTACTTTTTACTAAAAGTACATCTCCCTTATATAATTAAGTATAATGCAGACCTGCTCAAAAGCTTAGTATAATTAAAGAAGTCTTATGCCATAAATGATGATGATGATGATGATGAGAGCTGCTTATGTGAATGTCTATAGTGGTTTTCTCTACCAGTGTCACTGTATTAGACAACTGTTATCAAACTTAGCAATAATGATGCATTAATCTGCCAATCAAGTGTGGAAGCTTGCTATGTGTATAGGCATAGTAAACACATATCATCATCATCCTCATTATCATTTATTTATATAGTGTCACTAATAGCGCAGCGCTGTACAGAGAACCCATTCACATCAGTCCCTACCCTATTGGAGCTTACAGTCTAAATTCCCTAATATAGACACACACTCACACACAGAGAGAGAGGGAGAGACTAGGGTCAATTTTGATAGCAGCCAATTAACCTAACAGTATGTTTTTTGGAGTGTGGGAGGAAACCGCAGCACCCGGAGGAAACCCACGCAAACACAGGGAGAACATACAAACTTCACACAGATAAGGCCATGGTTGATATAAGTACTGGCTCTGCTTACCATTGTCCAGTCTAGTACATAACTGTATTAATGCTGTGAAATATTATTACTTTGAATGCCTTAAATATGCAAGAGCGCATTTGGGTAAGTTTATGCTAATAAAAGATATATGCACTTTTCTTGCCTACCCATACTATTTAATAACCACCAAAAATTAAGCAATGTGTGGGCACTGCTTCCAGTTGAAATCAGTCTGTCTGTCTGTCTATCTATCTATCTATCTATCTATCTATCTATCTATCTATCGGTCTGTCTATCTTTAAAACTGAAAGACATCCATTAAAAATACACAATGACAGCATATTTAGTGTGTAATTGATGCTAAAACACAATTCTCACTCTCCTAATATAGCTGATTTTTGACAATGAACTGCATTTTTCATGTGAAGCATTTAATGTCATAAAGATGTAAACCTCACAAAGCAATTCTGTCACTGGTCAGTTTGCTTGACAGACATCTGACTTTAGCCAATGGAAACATGGTGACATGTAAATATGAAAGCACATTAGGACAAAATATGCAATAAGATAGAGGCAAAGGGAGATGGCTGCTGGGAATGTATTTATTTTTATCCCAGAACACCTTTAAATCTAAGTATTAATACTACGTTGATGTACTTTTCAAATTGGAGAGCTACTTTTTACTAAAAGTACATCTCCCTTATATAATTAAGTATAATGCAGACCTGCTCAAAAACTTAGTATAATTAAAGAAGTCTTATGCCATAAATGATGATGATGATGATGATGAGAGCTGCTTATGTGAATGTCTATAGTGGTTTTCTCTACCAGTGTCACTGTATTAGACAACTGTTATCAAACTTAGCAATAATGATGCATTAATCTGCCAATCAAGTGTGGAAGCTTGCTATGTGTATAGGCATAGTAAACACATATCATCATCATCCTCATTATCATTTATTTATATAGTGTCACTAATAGCGCAGCGCTGTACAGAGAACCCATTCACATCAGTCCCTACCCTATTGGAGCTTACAGTCTAAATTCCCTAATATAGACACACACTCACACACAGAGAGAGAGGGAGAGACTAGGGTCAATTTTGATAGCAGCCAATTAACCTAACAGTATGTTTTTTGGAGTGTGGGAGGAAACCGCAGCACCCGGAGGAAACCCACGCAAACACAGGGAGAACATACAAACTTCACACAGATAAGGCCATGGTTGATATAAGTACTGGCTCTGCTTACCATTGTCCAGTCTAGTACATAACTGTATTAATGCTGTGAAATATTATTACTTTGAATGCCTTAAATATGCAAGAGCGCATTTGGGTAAGTTTATGCTAATAAAAGATATATGCACTTTTCTTGCCTACCCATACTATTTAATAACCACCAAAAATTAAGCAATGTGTGGGCACTGCTTCCAGTTGAAATCAGTCTGTCTGTCTGTCTATCTATCTATCTATCTATCTATCTATCTATCTATCGGTCTGTCTATCTTTAAAACTGAAAGACATCCATTAAAAATACACAATGACAGCATATTTAGTGTGTAATTGATGCTAAAACACAATTCTCACTCTCCTAATATAGCTGATTTTTGACAATGAACTGCATTTTTCATGTGAAGCATTTGATGTCATAAAGATGTAAACCTCACAAAGCAATTCTGTCACTGGTCAGTTTGCTTCACAGACATCTGACTTTAGCCAATGGAAACATGGTGACATGTAAATATGAAAGCACATTAGGACAAAATATGCAATAAGATAGAGGCAAAGGGAGATGGCTGCTGGGAATGTATTTATTTTTATCCCAGAACACCTTTAAATCTAAGTATTAATACTACGTTGATGTACTTTTCAAATTGGAGAGCTACTTTTTACTAAAAGTACATCTCCCTTATATAATTAAGTATAATGCAGACCTGCTCAAAAGCTTAGTATAATTAAAGAAGTCTTATGCCATAAATGATGATGATGATGATGATGAGAGCTGCTTATGTGAATGTCTATAGTGGTTTTCTCTACCAGTGTCACTGTATTAGACAACTGTTATCAAACTTAGCAATAATGATGCATTAATCTGCCAATCAAGTGTGGAAGCTTGCTATGTGTATAGGCATAGTAAACACATATCATCATCATCCTCATTATCATTTATTTATATAGTGTCACTAATAGCGCAGCGCTGTACAGAGAACCCATTCACATCAGTCCCTACCCTATTGGAGCTTACAGTCTAAATTCCCTAATATAGACACACACTCACACACAGAGAGAGAGGGAGAGACTAGGGTCAATTTTGATAGCAGCCAATTAACCTAACAGTATGTTTTTTGGAGTGTGGGAGGAAACCGCAGCACCCGGAGGAAACCCACGCAAACACAGGGAGAACATACAAACTTCACACAGATAAGGCCATGGTTGATATAAGTACTGGCTCTGCTTACCATTGTCCAGTCTAGTACATAACTGTATTAATGCTGTGAAATATTATTACTTTGAATGCCTTAAATATGCAAGAGCGCATTTGGGTAAGTTTATGCTAATAAAAGATATATGCACTTTTCTTGCCTACCCATACTATTTAATAACCACCAAAAATTAAGCAATGTGTGGGCACTGCTTCCAGTTGAAATCAGTCTGTCTGTCTGTCTATCTATCTATCTATCTATCTATCTATCTATCTATCTATCTATCTATCTATCGGTCTGTCTATCTTTAAAACTGAAAGACATCCATTAAAAATACACAATGACAGCATATTTAGTGTGTAATTGATGCTAAAACACAATTCTCACTCTCCTAATATAGCTGATTTTTGACAATGAACTGCATTTTTCATGTGAAGCATTTGATGTCATAAAGATGTAAACCTCACAAAGCAATTCTGTCACTGGTCAGTTTGCTTCACAGACATCTGACTTTAGCCAATGGAAACATGGTGACATGTAAATATGAAAGCACATTAGGACAAAATATGCAATAAGATAGAGGCAAAGGGAGATGGCTGCTGGGAATGTATTTATTTTTATCCCAGAACACCTTTAAATCTAAGTATTAATACTACGTTGATGTACTTTTCAAATTGGAGAGCTACTTTTTACTAAAAGTACATCTCCCTTATATAATTAAGTATAATGCAGACCTGCTCAAAAGCTTAGTATAATTAAAGAAGTCTTATGCCATAAATGATGATGATGATGATGATGAGAGCTGCTTATGTGAATGTCTATAGTGGTTTTCTCTACCAGTGTCACTGTATTAGACAACTGTTATCAAACTTAGCAATAATGATGCATTAATCTGCCAATCAAGTGTGGAAGCTTGCTATGTGTATAGGCATAGTAAACACATATCATCATCATCCTCATTATCATTTATTTATATAGTGTCACTAATAGCGCAGCGCTGTACAGAGAACCCATTCACATCAGTCCCTACCCTATTGGAGCTTACAGTCTAAATTCCCTAATATAGACACACACTCACACACAGAGAGAGAGGGAGAGACTAGGGTCAATTTTGATAGCAGCCAATTAACCTAACAGTATGTTTTTTGGAGTGTGGGAGGAAACCGCAGCACCCGGAGGAAACCCACGCAAACACAGGGAGAACATACAAACTTCACACAGATAAGGCCATGGTTGATATAAGTACTGGCTCTGCTTACCATTGTCCAGTCTAGTACATAACTGTATTAATGCTGTGAAATATTATTACTTTGAATGCCTTAAATATGCAAGAGCGCATTTGGGTAAGTTTATGCTAATAAAAGATATATGCACTTTTCTTGCCTACCCATACTATTTAATAACCACCAAAAATTAAGCAATGTGTGGGCACTGCTTCCAGTTGAAATCAGTCTGTCTGTCTGTCTATCTATCTATCTATCTATCTATCTATCTATCTATCTATCTATCGGTCTGTCTATCTTTAAAACTGAAAGACATCCATTAAAAATACACAATGACAGCATATTTAGTGTGTAATTGATGCTAAAACACAATTCTCACTCTCCTAATATAGCTGATTTTTGACAATGAACTGCATTTTTCATGTGAAGCATTTGATGTCATAAAGATGTAAACCTCACAAAGCAATTCTGTCACTGGTCAGTTTGCTTGACAGACATCTGACTTTAGCCAATGGAAACATGGTGACATGTAAATATGAAAGCACATTAGGACAAAATATGCAATAAGATAGAGGCAAAGGGAGATGGCTGCTGGGAATGTATTTATTTTTATCCCAGAACACCTTTAAATCTAAGTATTAATACTACGTTGATGTACTTTTCAAATTGGAGAGCTACTTTTTACTAAAAGTACATCTCCCTTATATAATTAAGTATAATGCAGACCTGCTCAAAAGCTTAGTATAATTAAAGAAGTCTTATGCCATAAATGATGATGATGATGATGATGAGAGCTGCTTATGTGAATGTCTATAGTGGTTTTCTCTACCAGTGTCACTGTATTAGACAACTGTTATCAAACTTAGCAATAATGATGCATTAATCTGCCAATCAAGTGTGGAAGCTTGCTATGTGTATAGGCATAGTAAACACATATCATCATCATCCTCATTATCATTTATTTATATAGTGTCACTAATAGCGCAGCGCTGTACAGAGAACCCATTCACATCAGTCCCTACCCTATTGGAGCTTACAGTCTAAATTCCCTAATATAGACACACACTCACACACAGAGAGAGAGGGAGAGACTAGGGTCAATTTTGATAGCAGCCAATTAACCTAACAGTATGTTTTTTGGAGTGTGGGAGGAAACCGCAGCACCCGGAGGAAACCCACGCAAACACAGGGAGAACATACAAACTTCACACAGATAAGGCCATGGTTGATATAAGTACTGGCTCTGCTTACCATTGTCCAGTCTAGTACATAACTGTATTAATGCTGTGAAATATTATTACTTTGAATGCCTTAAATATGCAAGAGCGCATTTGGGTAAGTTTATGCTAATAAAAGATATATGCACTTTTCTTGCCTACCCATACTATTTAATAACCACCAAAAATTAAGCAATGTGTGGGCACTGCTTCCAGTTGAAATCAGTCTGTCTGTCTGTCTATCTATCTATCTATCTATCTATCTATCTATCTATCGGTCTGTCTATCTTTAAAACTGAAAGACATCCATTAAAAATACACAATGACAGCATATTTAGTGTGTAATTGATGCTAAAACACAATTCTCACTCTCCTAATATAGCTGATTTTTGACAATGAACTGCATTTTTCATGTGAAGCATTTGATGTCATAAAGATGTAAACCTCACAAAGCAATTCTGTCACTGGTCAGTTTGCTTGACAGACATCTGACTTTAGCCAATGGAAACATGGTGACATGTAAATATGAAAGCACATTAGGACAAAATATGCAATAAGATAGAGGCAAAGGGAGATGGCTGCTGGGAATGTATTTATTTTTATCCCAGAACACCTTTAAATCTAAGTATTAATACTACGTTGATGTACTTTTCAAATTGGAGAGCTACTTTTTACTAAAAGTACATCTCCCTTATATAATTAAGTATAATGCAGACCTGCTCAAAAGCTTAGTATAATTAAAGAAGTCTTATGCCATAAATGATGATGATGATGATGATGAGAGCTGCTTATGTGAATGTCTATAGTGGTTTTCTCTACCAGTGTCACTGTATTAGACAACTGTTATCAAACTTAGCAATAATGATGCATTAATCTGCCAATCAAGTGTGGAAGCTTGCTATGTGTATAGGCATAGTAAACACATATCATCATCATCCTCATTATCATTTATTTATATAGTGTCACTAATAGCGCAGCGCTGTACAGAGAACCCATTCACATCAGTCCCTACCCTATTGGAGCTTACAGTCTAAATTCCCTAATATAGACACACACTCACACACAGAGAGAGAGGGAGAGACTAGGGTCAATTTTGATAGCAGCCAATTAACCTAACAGTATGTTTTTTGGAGTGTGGGAGGAAACCGCAGCACCCGGAGGAAACCCACGCAAACACAGGGAGAACATACAAACTTCACACAGATAAGGCCATGGTTGATATAAGTACTGGCTCTGCTTACCATTGTCCAGTCTAGTACATAACTGTATTAATGCTGTGAAATATTATTACTTTGAATGCCTTAAATATGCAAGAGCGCATTTGGGTAAGTTTATGCTAATAAAAGATATATGCACTTTTCTTGCCTACCCATACTATTTAATAACCACCAAAAATTAAGCAATGTGTGGGCACTGCTTCCAGTTGAAATCAGTCTGTCTGTCTGTCTATCTATCTATCTATCTATCTATCTATCTATCTATCTATCGGTCTGTCTATCTTTAAAACTGAAAGACATCCATTAAAAATACACAATGACAGCATATTTAGTGTGTAATTGATGCTAAAACACAATTCTCACTCTCCTAATATAGCTGATTTTTGACAATGAACTGCATTTTTCATGTGAAGCATTTGATGTCATAAAGATGTAAACCTCACAAAGCAATTCTGTCACTGGTCAGTTTGCTTGACAGACATCTGACTTTAGCCAATGGAAACATGGTGACATGTAAATATGAAAGCACATTAGGACAAAATATGCAATAAGATAGAGGCAAAGGGAGATGGCTGCTGGGAATGTATTTATTTTTATCCCAGAACACCTTTAAATCTAAGTATTAATACTACGTTGATGTACTTTTCAAATTGGAGAGCTACTTTTTACTAAAAGTACATCTCCCTTATATAATTAAGTATAATGCAGACCTGCTCAAAAACTTAGTATAATTAAAGAAGTCTTATGCCATAAATGATGATGATGATGATGATGAGAGCTGCTTATGTGAATGTCTATAGTGGTTTTCTCTACCAGTGTCACTGTATTAGACAACTGTTATCAAACTTAGCAATAATGATGCATTAATCTGCCAATCAAGTGTGGAAGCTTGCTATGTGTATAGGCATAGTAAACACATATCATCATCATCCTCATTATCATTTATTTATATAGTGTCACTAATAGCGCAGCGCTGTACAGAGAACCCATTCACATCAGTCCCTACCCTATTGGAGCTTACAGTCTAAATTCCCTAATATAGACACACACTCACACACAGAGAGAGAGGGAGAGACTAGGGTCAATTTTGATAGCAGCCAATTAACCTAACAGTATGTTTTTTGGAGTGTGGGAGGAAACCGCAGCACCCGGAGGAAACCCACGCAAACACAGGGAGAACATACAAACTTCACACAGATAAGGCCATGGTTGATATAAGTACTGGCTCTGCTTACCATTGTCCAGTCTAGTACATAACTGTATTAATGCTGTGAAATATTATTACTTTGAATGCCTTAAATATGCAAGAGCGCATTTGGGTAAGTTTATGCTAATAAAAGATATATGCACTTTTCTTGCCTACCCATACTATTTAATAACCACCAAAAATTAAGCAATGTGTGGGCACTGCTTCCAGTTGAAATCAGTCTGTCTGTCTATCTATCTATCTATCTATCTATCTATCTATCTATCTATCTATCTATCGGTCTGTCTATCTTTAAAACTGAAAGACATCCATTAAAAATACACAATGACAGCATATTTAGTGTGTAATTGATGCTAAAACACAATTCTCACTCTCCTAATATAGCTGATTTTTGACAATGAACTGCATTTTTCATGTGAAGCATTTGATGTCATAAAGATGTAAACCTCACAAAGCAATTCTGTCACTGGTCAGTTTGCTTGACAGACATCTGACTTTAGCCAATGGAAACATGGTGACATGTAAATATGAAAGCACATTAGGACAAAATATGCAATAAGATAGAGGCAAAGGGAGATGGCTGCTGGGAATGTATTTATTTTTATCCCAGAACACCTTTAAATCTAAGTATTAATACTACGTTGATGTACTTTTCAAATTGGAGAGCTACTTTTTACTAAAAGTACATCTCCCTTATATAATTAAGTATAATGCAGACCTGCTCAAAAGCTTAGTATAATTAAAGAAGTCTTATGCCATAAATGATGATGATGATGATGATGAGAGCTGCTTATGTGAATGTCTATAGTGGTTTTCTCTACCAGTGTCACTGTATTAGACAACTGTTATCAAACTTAGCAATAATGATGCATTAATCTGCCAATCAAGTGTGGAAGCTTGCTATGTGTATAGGCATAGTAAACACATATCATCATCATCCTCATTATCATTTATTTATATAGTGTCACTAATAGCGCAGCGCTGTACAGAGAACCCATTCACATCAGTCCCTACCCTATTGGAGCTTACAGTCTAAATTCCCTAATATAGACACACACTCACACACAGAGAGAGAGGGAGAGACTAGGGTCAATTTTGATAGCAGCCAATTAACCTAACAGTATGTTTTTTGGAGTGTGGGAGGAAACCGCAGCACCCGGAGGAAACCCACGCAAACACAGGGAGAACATACAAACTTCACACAGATAAGGCCATGGTTGATATAAGTACTGGCTCTGCTTACCATTGTCCAGTCTAGTACATAACTGTATTAATGCTGTGAAATATTATTACTTTGAATGCCTTAAATATGCAAGAGCGCATTTGGGTAAGTTTATGCTAATAAAAGATATATGCACTTTTCTTGCCTACCCATACTATTTAATAACCACCAAAAATTAAGCAATGTGTGGGCACTGCTTCCAGTTGAAATCAGTCTGTCTGTCTGTCTATCTATCTATCTATCTATCTATCTATCTATCTATCTATCTATCGGTCTGTCTATCTTTAAAACTGAAAGACATCCATTAAAAATACACAATGACAGCATATTTAGTGTGTAATTGATGCTAAAACACAATTCTCACTCTCCTAATATAGCTGATTTTTGACAATGAACTGCATTTTTCATGTGAAGCATTTAATGTCATAAAGATGTAAACCTCACAAAGCAATTCTGTCACTGGTCAGTTTGCTTGACAGACATCTGACTTTAGCCAATGGAAACATGGTGACATGTAAATATGAAAGCACATTAGGACAAAATATGCAATAAGATAGAGGCAAAGGGAGATGGCTGCTGGGAATGTATTTATTTTTATCCCAGAACACCTTTAAATCTAAGTATTAATACTACGTTGATGTACTTTTCAAATTGGAGAGCTACTTTTTACTAAAAGTACATCTCCCTTATATAATTAAGTATAATGCAGACCTGCTCAAAAACTTAGTATAATTAAAGAAGTCTTATGCCATAAATGATGATGATGATGATGATGAGAGCTGCTTATGTGAATGTCTATAGTGGTTTTCTCTACCAGTGTCACTGTATTAGACAACTGTTATCAAACTTAGCAATAATGATGCATTAATCTGCCAATCAAGTGTGGAAGCTTGCTATGTGTATAGGCATAGTAAACACATATCATCATCATCCTCATTATCATTTATTTATATAGTGTCACTAATAGCGCAGCGCTGTACAGAGAACCCATTCACATCAGTCCCTACCCTATTGGAGCTTACAGTCTAAATTCCCTAATATAGACACACACTCACACACAGAGAGAGAGGGAGAGACTAGGGTCAATTTTGATAGCAGCCAATTAACCTAACAGTATGTTTTTTGGAGTGTGGGAGGAAACCGCAGCACCCGGAGGAAACCCACGCAAACACAGGGAGAACATACAAACTTCACACAGATAAGGCCATGGTTGATATAAGTACTGGCTCTGCTTACCATTGTCCAGTCTAGTACATAACTGTATTAATGCTGTGAAATATTATTACTTTGAATGCCTTAAATATGCAAGAGCGCATTTGGGTAAGTTTATGCTAATAAAAGATATATGCACTTTTCTTGCCTACCCATACTATTTAATAACCACCAAAAATTAAGCAATGTGTGGGCACTGCTTCCAGTTGAAATCAGTCTGTCTGTCTGTCTATCTATCTATCTATCTATCTATCTATCTATCTATCTATCTATCTATCTATCGGTCTGTCTATCTTTAAAACTGAAAGACATCCATTAAAAATACACAATGACAGCATATTTAGTGTGTAATTGATGCTAAAACACAATTCTCACTCTCCTAATATAGCTGATTTTTGACAATGAACTGCATTTTTCATGTGAAGCATTTGATGTCATAAAGATGTAAACCTCACAAAGCAATTCTGTCACTGGTCAGTTTGCTTCACAGACATCTGACTTTAGCCAATGGAAACATGGTGACATGTAAATATGAAAGCACATTAGGACAAAATATGCAATAAGATAGAGGCAAAGGGAGATGGCTGCTGGGAATGTATTTATTTTTATCCCAGAACACCTTTAAATCTAAGTATTAATACTACGTTGATGTACTTTTCAAATTGGAGAGCTACTTTTTACTAAAAGTACATCTCCCTTATATAATTAAGTATAATGCAGACCTGCTCAAAAGCTTAGTATAATTAAAGAAGTCTTATGCCATAAATGATGATGATGATGATGATGAGAGCTGCTTATGTGAATGTCTATAGTGGTTTTCTCTACCAGTGTCACTGTATTAGACAACTGTTATCAAACTTAGCAATAATGATGCATTAATCTGCCAATCAAGTGTGGAAGCTTGCTATGTGTATAGGCATAGTAAACACATATCATCATCATCCTCATTATCATTTATTTATATAGTGTCACTAATAGCGCAGCGCTGTACAGAGAACCCATTCACATCAGTCCCTACCCTATTGGAGCTTACAGTCTAAATTCCCTAATATAGACACACACTCACACACAGAGAGAGAGGGAGAGACTAGGGTCAATTTTGATAGCAGCCAATTAACCTAACAGTATGTTTTTTGGAGTGTGGGAGGAAACCGCAGCACCCGGAGGAAACCCACGCAAACACAGGGAGAACATACAAACTTCACACAGATAAGGCCATGGTTGATATAAGTACTGGCTCTGCTTACCATTGTCCAGTCTAGTACATAACTGTATTAATGCTGTGAAATATTATTACTTTGAATGCCTTAAATATGCAAGAGCGCATTTGGGTAAGTTTATGCTAATAAAAGATATATGCACTTTTCTTGCCTACCCATACTATTTAATAACCACCAAAAATTAAGCAATGTGTGGGCACTGCTTCCAGTTGAAATCAGTCTGTCTGTCTGTCTATCTATCTATCTATCTATCTATCTATCTATCTATCTATCTATCTATCTATCTATCGGTCTGTCTATCTTTAAAACTGAAAGACATCCATTAAAAATACACAATGACAGCATATTTAGTGTGTAATTGATGCTAAAACACAATTCTCACTCTCCTAATATAGCTGATTTTTGACAATGAACTGCATTTTTCATGTGAAGCATTTGATGTCATAAAGATGTAAACCTCACAAAGCAATTCTGTCACTGGTCAGTTTGCTTGACAGACATCTGACTTTAGCCAATGGAAACATGGTGACATGTAAATATGAAAGCACATTAGGACAAAATATGCAATAAGATAGAGGCAAAGGGAGATGGCTGCTGGGAATGTATTTATTTTTATCCCAGAACACCTTTAAATCTAAGTATTAATACTACGTTGATGTACTTTTCAAATTGGAGAGCTACTTTTTACTAAAAGTACATCTCCCTTATATAATTAAGTATAATGCAGACCTGCTCAAAAGCTTAGTATAATTAAAGAAGTCTTATGCCATAAATGATGATGATGATGATGATGAGAGCTGCTTATGTGAATGTCTATAGTGGTTTTCTCTACCAGTGTCACTGTATTAGACAACTGTTATCAAACTTAGCAATAATGATGCATTAATCTGCCAATCAAGTGTGGAAGCTTGCTATGTGTATAGGCATAGTAAACACATATCATCATCATCCTCATTATCATTTATTTATATAGTGTCACTAATAGCGCAGCGCTGTACAGAGAACCCATTCACATCAGTCCCTACCCTATTGGAGCTTACAGTCTAAATTCCCTAATATAGACACACACTCACACACAGAGAGAGAGGGAGAGACTAGGGTCAATTTTGATAGCAGCCAATTAACCTAACAGTATGTTTTTTGGAGTGTGGGAGGAAACCGCAGCACCCGGAGGAAACCCACGCAAACACAGGGAGAACATACAAACTTCACACAGATAAGGCCATGGTTGATATAAGTACTGGCTCTGCTTACCATTGTCCAGTCTAGTACATAACTGTATTAATGCTGTGAAATATTATTACTTTGAATGCCTTAAATATGCAAGAGCGCATTTGGGTAAGTTTATGCTAATAAAAGATATATGCACTTTTCTTGCCTACCCATACTATTTAATAACCACCAAAAATTAAGCAATGTGTGGGCACTGCTTCCAGTTGAAATCAGTCTGTCTGTCTGTCTATCTATCTATCTATCTATCTATCTATCTATCTATCTATCTATCTATCTATCGGTCTGTCTATCTTTAAAACTGAAAGACATCCATTAAAAATACACAATGACAGCATATTTAGTGTGTAATTGATGCTAAAACACAATTCTCACTCTCCTAATATAGCTGATTTTTGACAATGAACTGCATTTTTCATGTGAAGCATTTGATGTCATAAAGATGTAAACCTCACAAAGCAATTCTGTCACTGGTCAGTTTGCTTCACAGACATCTGACTTTAGCCAATGGAAACATGGTGACATGTAAATATGAAAGCACATTAGGACAAAATATGCAATAAGATAGAGGCAAAGGGAGATGGCTGCTGGGAATGTATTTATTTTTATCCCAGAACACCTTTAAATCTAAGTATTAATACTACGTTGATGTACTTTTCAAATTGGAGAGCTACTTTTTACTAAAAGTACATCTCCCTTATATAATTAAGTATAATGCAGACCTGCTCAAAAGCTTAGTATAATTAAAGAAGTCTTATGCCATAAATGATGATGATGATGATGATGAGAGCTGCTTATGTGAATGTCTATAGTGGTTTTCTCTACCAGTGTCACTGTATTAGACAACTGTTATCAAACTTAGCAATAATGATGCATTAATCTGCCAATCAAGTGTGGAAGCTTGCTATGTGTATAGGCATAGTAAACACATATCATCATCATCCTCATTATCATTTATTTATATAGTGTCACTAATAGCGCAGCGCTGTACAGAGAACCCATTCACATCAGTCCCTACCCTATTGGAGCTTACAGTCTAAATTCCCTAATATAGACACACACTCACACACAGAGAGAGAGGGAGAGACTAGGGTCAATTTTGATAGCAGCCAATTAACCTAACAGTATGTTTTTTGGAGTGTGGGAGGAAACCGCAGCACCCGGAGGAAACCCACGCAAACACAGGGAGAACATACAAACTTCACACAGATAAGGCCATGGTTGATATAAGTACTGGCTCTGCTTACCATTGTCCAGTCTAGTACATAACTGTATTAATGCTGTGAAATATTATTACTTTGAATGCCTTAAATATGCAAGAGCGCATTTGGGTAAGTTTATGCTAATAAAAGATATATGCACTTTTCTTGCCTACCCATACTATTTAATAACCACCAAAAATTAAGCAATGTGTGGGCACTGCTTCCAGTTGAAATCAGTCTGTCTGTCTGTCTATCTATCTATCTATCTATCTATCTATCTATCTATCTATCTATCGGTCTGTCTATCTTTAAAACTGAAAGACATCCATTAAAAATACACAATGACAGCATATTTAGTGTGTAATTGATGCTAAAACACAATTCTCACTCTCCTAATATAGCTGATTTTTGACAATGAACTGCATTTTTCATGTGAAGCATTTGATGTCATAAAGATGTAAACCTCACAAAGCAATTCTGTCACTGGTCAGTTTGCTTGACAGACATCTGACTTTAGCCAATGGAAACATGGTGACATGTAAATATGAAAGCACATTAGGACAAAATATGCAATAAGATAGAGGCAAAGGGAGATGGCTGCTGGGAATGTATTTATTTTTATCCCAGAACACCTTTAAATCTAAGTATTAATACTACGTTGATGTACTTTTCAAATTGGAGAGCTACTTTTTACTAAAAGTACATCTCCCTTATATAATTAAGTATAATGCAGACCTGCTCAAAAGCTTAGTATAATTAAAGAAGTCTTATGCCATAAATGATGATGATGATGATGATGAGAGCTGCTTATGTGAATGTCTATAGTGGTTTTCTCTACCAGTGTCACTGTATTAGACAACTGTTATCAAACTTAGCAATAATGATGCATTAATCTGCCAATCAAGTGTGGAAGCTTGCTATGTGTATAGGCATAGTAAACACATATCATCATCATCCTCATTATCATTTATTTATATAGTGTCACTAATAGCGCAGCGCTGTACAGAGAACCCATTCACATCAGTCCCTACCCTATTGGAGCTTACAGTCTAAATTCCCTAATATAGACACACACTCACACACAGAGAGAGAGGGAGAGACTAGGGTCAATTTTGATAGCAGCCAATTAACCTAACAGTATGTTTTTTGGAGTGTGGGAGGAAACCGCAGCACCCGGAGGAAACCCACGCAAACACAGGGAGAACATACAAACTTCACACAGATAAGGCCATGGTTGATATAAGTACTGGCTCTGCTTACCATTGTCCAGTCTAGTACATAACTGTATTAATGCTGTGAAATATTATTACTTTGAATGCCTTAAATATGCAAGAGCGCATTTGGGTAAGTTTATGCTAATAAAAGATATATGCACTTTTCTTGCCTACCCATACTATTTAATAACCACCAAAAATTAAGCAATGTGTGGGCACTGCTTCCAGTTGAAATCAGTCTGTCTGTCTGTCTATCTATCTATCTATCTATCTATCTATCTATCTATCTATCTATCTATCGGTCTGTCTATCTTTAAAACTGAAAGACATCCATTAAAAATACACAATGACAGCATATTTAGTGTGTAATTGATGCTAAAACACAATTCTCACTCTCCTAATATAGCTGATTTTTGACAATGAACTGCATTTTTCATGTGAAGCATTTGATGTCATAAAGATGTAAACCTCACAAAGCAATTCTGTCACTGGTCAGTTTGCTTGACAGACATCTGACTTTAGCCAATGGAAACATGGTGACATGTAAATATGAAAGCACATTAGGACAAAATATGCAATAAGATAGAGGCAAAGGGAGATGGCTGCTGGGAATGTATTTATTTTTATCCCAGAACACCTTTAAATCTAAGTATTAATACTACGTTGATGTACTTTTCAAATTGGAGAGC
This sequence comes from Mixophyes fleayi, assembly GCF_038048845.1. NCBI lineage: Eukaryota > Metazoa > Chordata > Amphibia > Anura > Limnodynastidae > Mixophyes > Mixophyes fleayi. The sequence goes on along the minus strand of NW_027447042.1, from coordinate 159,880 downwards.
TACTTTTTACTAAAAGTACATCTCCCTTATATAATTAAGTATAATGCAGACCTGCTCAAAAGCTTAGTATAATTAAAGAAGTCTTATGCCATAAATGATGATGATGATGATGATGAGAGCTGCTTATGTGAATGTCTATAGTGGTTTTCTCTACCAGTGTCACTGTATTAGACAACTGTTATCAAACTTAGCAATAATGATGCATTAATCTGCCAATCAAGTGTGGAAGCTTGCTATGTGTATAGGCATAGTAAACACATATCATCATCATCCTCATTATCATTTATTTATATAGTGTCACTAATAGCGCAGCGCTGTACAGAGAACCCATTCACATCAGTCCCTACCCTATTGGAGCTTACAGTCTAAATTCCCTAATATAGACACACACTCACACACAGAGAGAGAGGGAGAGACTAGGGTCAATTTTGATAGCAGCCAATTAACCTAACAGTATGTTTTTTGGAGTGTGGGAGGAAACCGCAGCACCCGGAGGAAACCCACGCAAACACAGGGAGAACATACAAACTTCACACAGATAAGGCCATGGTTGATATAAGTACTGGCTCTGCTTACCATTGTCCAGTCTAGTACATAACTGTATTAATGCTGTGAAATATTATTACTTTGAATGCCTTAAATATGCAAGAGCGCATTTGGGTAAGTTTATGCTAATAAAAGATATATGCACTTTTCTTGCCTACCCATACTATTTAATAACCACCAAAAATTAAGCAATGTGTGGGCACTGCTTCCAGTTGAAATCAGTCTGTCTGTCTGTCTATCTATCTATCTATCTATCTATCTATCTATCGGTCTGTCTATCTTTAAAACTGAAAGACATCCATTAAAAATACACAATGACAGCATATTTAGTGTGTAATTGATGCTAAAACACAATTCTCACTCTCCTAATATAGCTGATTTTTGACAATGAACTGCATTTTTCATGTGAAGCATTTGATGTCATAAAGATGTAAACCTCACAAAGCAATTCTGTCACTGGTCAGTTTGCTTGACAGACATCTGACTTTAGCCAATGGAAACATGGTGACATGTAAATATGAAAGCACATTAGGACAAAATATGCAATAAGATAGAGGCAAAGGGAGATGGCTGCTGGGAATGTATTTATTTTTATCCCATAACACCTTTAAATCTAAGTATTAATACTACGTTGATGTACTTTTCAAATTGGAGAGCTACTTTTTACTAAAAGTACATCTCCCTTATATAATTAAGTATAATGCAGACCTGCTCAAAAGCTTAGTATAATTAAAGAAGTCTTATGCCATAAATGATGATGATGATGATGATGAGAGCTGCTTATGTGAATGTCTATAGTGGTTTTCTCTACCAGTGTCACTGTATTAGACAACTGTTATCAAACTTAGCAATAATGATGCATTAATCTGCCAATCAAGTGTGGAAGCTTGCTATGTGTATAGGCATAGTAAACACATATCATCATCATCCTCATTATCATTTATTTATATAGTGTCACTAATAGCGCAGCGCTGTACAGAGAACCCATTCACATCAGTCCCTACCCTATTGGAGCTTACAGTCTAAATTCCCTAATATAGACACACACTCACACACAGAGAGAGAGGGAGAGACTAGGGTCAATTTTGATAGCAGCCAATTAACCTAACAGTATGTTTTTTGGAGTGTGGGAGGAAACCGCAGCACCCGGAGGAAACCCACGCAAACACAGGGAGAACATACAAACTTCACACAGATAAGGCCATGGTTGATATAAGTACTGGCTCTGCTTACCATTGTCCAGTCTAGTACATAACTGTATTAATGCTGTGAAATATTATTACTTTGAATGCCTTAAATATGCAAGAGCGCATTTGGGTAAGTTTATGCTAATAAAAGATATATGCACTTTTCTTGCCTACCCATACTATTTAATAACCACCAAAAATTAAGCAATGTGTGGGCACTGCTTCCAGTTGAAATCAGTCTGTCTGTCTGTCTATCTATCTATCTATCTATCTATCTATCTATCTATCTATCGGTCTGTCTATCTTTAAAACTGAAAGACATCCATTAAAAATACACAATGACAGCATATTTAGTGTGTAATTGATGCTAAAACACAATTCTCACTCTCCTAATATAGCTGATTTTTGACAATGAACTGCATTTTTCATGTGAAGCATTTGATGTCATAAAGATGTAAACCTCACAAAGCAATTCTGTCACTGGTCAGTTTGCTTGACAGACATCTGACTTTAGCCAATGGAAACATGGTGACATGTAAATATGAAAGCACATTAGGACAAAATATGCAATAAGATAGAGGCAAAGGGAGATGGCTGCTGGGAATGTATTTATTTTTATCCCAGAACACCTTTAAATCTAAGTATTAATACTACGTTGATGTACTTTTCAAATTGGAGAGCTACTTTTTACTAAAAGTACATCTCCCTTATATAATTAAGTATAATGCAGACCTGCTCAAAAGCTTAGTATAATTAAAGAAGTCTTATGCCATAAATGATGATGATGATGATGATGAGAGCTGCTTATGTGAATGTCTATAGTGGTTTTCTCTACCAGTGTCACTGTATTAGACAACTGTTATCAAACTTAGCAATAATGATGCATTAATCTGCCAATCAAGTGTGGAAGCTTGCTATGTGTATAGGCATAGTAAACACATATCATCATCATCCTCATTATCATTTATTTATATAGTGTCACTAATAGCGCAGCGCTGTACAGAGAACCCATTCACATCAATCCCTACCCTATTGGAGCTTACAGTCTAAATTCCCTAATATAGACACACACTCACACACAGAGAGAGAGGGAGAGACTAGGGTCAATTTTGATAGCAGCCAATTAACCTAACAGTATGTTTTTTGGAGTGTGGGAGGAAACCGCAGCACCCGGAGGAAACCCACGCAAACACAGGGAGAACATACAAACTTCACACAGATAAGGCCATGGTTGATATAAGTACTGGCTCTGCTTACCATTGTCCAGTCTAGTACATAACTGTATTAATGCTGTGAAATATTATTACTTTGAATGCCTTAAATATGCAAGAGCGCATTTGGGTAAGTTTATGCTAATAAAAGATATATGCACTTTTCTTGCCTACCCATACTATTTAATAACCACCAAAAATTAAGCAATGTGTGGGCACTGCTTCCAGTTGAAATCAGTCTGTCTGTCTGTCTATCTATCTATCTATCTATCTATCTATCTATCTATCTATCTATCTATCGGTCTGTCTATCTTTAAAACTGAAAGACATCCATTAAAAATACACAATGACAGCATATTTAGTGTGTAATTGATGCTAAAACACAATTCTCACTCTCCTAATATAGCTGATTTTTGACAATGAACTGCATTTTTCATGTGAAGCATTTGATGTCATAAAGATGTAAACCTCACAAAGCAATTCTGTCACTGGTCAGTTTGCTTGACAGACATCTGACTTTAGCCAATGGAAACATGGTGACATGTAAATATGAAAGCACATTAGGACAAAATATGCAATAAGATAGAGGCAAAGGGAGATGGCTGCTGGGAATGTATTTATTTTTATCCCAGAACACCTTTAAATCTAAGTATTAATACTACGTTGATGTACTTTTCAAATTGGAGAGCTACTTTTTACTAAAAGTACATCTCCCTTATATAATTAAGTATAATGCAGACCTGCTCAAAAGCTTAGTATAATTAAAGAAGTCTTATGCCATAAATGATGATGATGATGATGATGATGATGAGAGCTGCTTATGTGAATGTCTATAGTGGTTTTCTCTACCAGTGTCACTGTATTAGACAACTGTTATCAAACTTAGCAATAATGATGCATTAATCTGCCAATCAAGTGTGGAAGCTTGCTATGTGTATAGGCATAGTAAACACATATCATCATCATCCTCATTATCATTTATTTATATAGTGTCACTAATAGCGCAGCGCTGTACAGAGAACCCATTCACATCAGTCCCTACCCTATTGGAGCTTACAGTCTAAATTCCCTAATATAGACACACACTCACACACAGAGAGAGAGGGAGAGACTAGGGTCAATTTTGATAGCAGCCAATTAACCTAACAGTATGTTTTTTGGAGTGTGGGAGGAAACCGCAGCACCCGGAGGAAACCCACGCAAACACAGGGAGAACATACAAACTTCACACAGATAAGGCCATGGTTGATATAAGTACTGGCTCTGCTTACCATTGTCCAGTCTAGTACATAACTGTATTAATGCTGTGAAATATTATTACTTTGAATGCCTTAAATATGCAAGAGCGCATTTGGGTAAGTTTATGCTAATAAAAGATATATGCACTTTTCTTGCCTACCCATACTATTTAATAACCACCAAAAATTAAGCAATGTGTGGGCACTGCTTCCAGTTGAAATCAGTCTGTCTGTCTGTCTATCTATCTATCTATCTATCTATCTATCTATCTATCTATCTATCTATCTATCTATCTATCTATCGGTCTGTCTATCTTTAAAACTGAAAGACATCCATTAAAAATACACAATGACAGCATATTTAGTGTGTAATTGATGCTAAAACACAATTCTCACTCTCCTAATATAGCTGATTTTTGACAATGAACTGCATTTTTCATGTGAAGCATTTGATGTCATAAAGATGTAAACCTCACAAAGCAATTCTGTCACTGGTCAGTTTGCTTGACAGACATCTGACTTTAGCCAATGGAAACATGGTGACATGTAAATATGAAAGCACATTAGGACAAAATATGCAATAAGATAGAGGCAAAGGGAGATGGCTGCTGGGAATGTATTTATTTTTATCCCAGAACACCTTTAAATCTAAGTATTAATACTACGTTGATGTACTTTTCAAATTGGAGAGCTACTTTTTACTAAAAGTACATCTCCCTTATATAATTAAGTATAATGCAGACCTGCTCAAAAGCTTAGTATAATTAAAGAAGTCTTATGCCATAAATGATGATGATGATGATGATGAGAGCTGCTTATGTGAATGTCTATAGTGGTTTTCTCTACCAGTGTCACTGTATTAGACAACTGTTATCAAACTTAGCAATAATGATGCATTAATCTGCCAATCAAGTGTGGAAGCTTGCTATGTGTATAGGCATAGTAAACACATATCATCATCATCCTCATTATCATTTATTTATATAGTGTCACTAATAGCGCAGCGCTGTACAGAGAACCCATTCACATCAGTCCCTACCCTATTGGAGCTTACAGTCTAAATTCCCTAATATAGACACACACTCACACACAGAGAGAGAGGGAGAGACTAGGGTCAATTTTGATAGCAGCCAATTAACCTAACAGTATGTTTTTTGGAGTGTGGGAGGAAACCGCAGCACCCGGAGGAAACCCACGCAAACACAGGGAGAACATACAAACTTCACACAGATAAGGCCATGGTTGATATAAGTACTGGCTCTGCTTACCATTGTCCAGTCTAGTACATAACTGTATTAATGCTGTGAAATATTATTACTTTGAATGCCTTAAATATGCAAGAGCGCATTTGGGTAAGTTTATGCTAATAAAAGATATATGCACTTTTCTTGCCTACCCATACTATTTAATAACCACCAAAAATTAAGCAATGTGTGGGCACTGCTTCCAGTTGAAATCAGTCTGTCTGTCTGTCTATCTATCTATCTATCTATCTATCTATCTATCTATCGGTCTGTCTATCTTTAAAACTGAAAGACATCCATTAAAAATACACAATGACAGCATATTTAGTGTGTAATTGATGCTAAAACACAATTCTCACTCTCCTAATATAGCTGATTTTTGACAATGAACTGCATTTTTCATGTGAAGCATTTGATGTCATAAAGATGTAAACCTCACAAAGCAATTCTGTCACTGGTCAGTTTGCTTGACAGACATCTGACTTTAGCCAATGGAAACATGGTGACATGTAAATATGAAAGCACATTAGGACAAAATATGCAATAAGATAGAGGCAAAGGGAGATGGCTGCTGGGAATGTATTTATTTTTATCCCAGAACACCTTTAAATCTAAGTATTAATACTACGTTGATGTACTTTTCAAATTGGAGAGCTACTTTTTACTAAAAGTACATCTCCCTTATATAATTAAGTATAATGCAGACCTGCTCAAAAGCTTAGTATAATTAAAGAAGTCTTATGCCATAAATGATGATGATGATGATGATGAGAGCTGCTTATGTGAATGTCTATAGTGGTTTTCTCTACCAGTGTCACTGTATTAGACAACTGTTATCAAACTTAGCAATAATGATGCATTAATCTGCCAATCAAGTGTGGAAGCTTGCTATGTGTATAGGCATAGTAAACACATATCATCATCATCCTCATTATCATTTATTTATATAGTGTCACTAATAGCGCAGCGCTGTACAGAGAACCCATTCACATCAGTCCCTACCCTATTGGAGCTTACAGTCTAAATTCCCTAATATAGACACACACTCACACACAGAGAGAGAGGGAGAGACTAGGGTCAATTTTGATAGCAGCCAATTAACCTAACAGTATGTTTTTTGGAGTGTGGGAGGAAACCGCAGCACCCGGAGGAAACCCACGCAAACACAGGGAGAACATACAAACTTCACACAGATAAGGCCATGGTTGATATAAGTACTGGCTCTGCTTACCATTGTCCAGTCTAGTACATAACTGTATTAATGCTGTGAAATATTATTACTTTGAATGCCTTAAATATGCAAGAGCGCATTTGGGTAAGTTTATGCTAATAAAAGATATATGCACTTTTCTTGCCTACCCATACTATTTAATAACCACCAAAAATTAAGCAATGTGTGGGCACTGCTTCCAGTTGAAATCAGTCTGTCTGTCTGTCTATCTATCTATCTATCTATCTATCTATCTATCTATCTATCGGTCTGTCTATCTTTAAAACTGAAAGACATCCATTAAAAATACACAATGACAGCATATTTAGTGTGTAATTGATGCTAAAACACAATTCTCACTCTCCTAATATAGCTGATTTTTGACAATGAACTGCATTTTTCATGTGAAGCATTTGATGTCATAAAGATGTAAACCTCACAAAGCAATTCTGTCACTGGTCAGTTTGCTTGACAGACATCTGACTTTAGCCAATGGAAACATGGTGACATGTAAATATGAAAGCACATTAGGACAAAATATGCAATAAGATAGAGGCAAAGGGAGATGGCTGCTGGGAATGTATTTATTTTTATCCCAGAACACCTTTAAATCTAAGTATTAATACTACGTTGATGTACTTTTCAAATTGGAGAGCTACTTTTTACTAAAAGTACATCTCCCTTATATAATTAAGTATAATGCAGACCTGCTCAAAAGCTTAGTATAATTAAAGAAGTCTTATGCCATAAATGATGATGATGATGATGATGAGAGCTGCTTATGTGAATGTCTATAGTGGTTTTCTCTACCAGTGTCACTGTATTAGACAACTGTTATCAAACTTAGCAATAATGATGCATTAATCTGCCAATCAAGTGTGGAAGCTTGCTATGTGTATAGGCATAGTAAACACATATCATCATCATCCTCATTATCATTTATTTATATAGTGTCACTAATAGCGCAGCGCTGTACAGAGAACCCATTCACATCAGTCCCTACCCTATTGGAGCTTACAGTCTAAATTCCCTAATATAGACACACACTCACACACAGAGAGAGAGGGAGAGACTAGGGTCAATTTTGATAGCAGCCAATTAACCTAACAGTATGTTTTTTGGAGTGTGGGAGGAAACCGCAGCACCCGGAGGAAACCCACGCAAACACAGGGAGAACATACAAACTTCACACAGATAAGGCCATGGTTGATATAAGTACTGGCTCTGCTTACCATTGTCCAGTCTAGTACATAACTGTATTAATGCTGTGAAATATTATTACTTTGAATGCCTTAAATATGCAAGAGCGCATTTGGGTAAGTTTATGCTAATAAAAGATATATGCACTTTTCTTGCCTACCCATACTATTTAATAACCACCAAAAATTAAGCAATGTGTGGGCACTGCTTCCAGTTGAAATCAGTCTGTCTGTCTATCTATCTATCTATCTATCTATCTATCTATCTATCTATCTATCTATCTATCTATCGGTCTGTCTATCTTTAAAACTGAAAGACATCCATTAAAAATACACAATGACAGCATATTTAGTGTGTAATTGATGCTAAAACACAATTCTCACTCTCCTAATATAGCTGATTTTTGACAATGAACTGCATTTTTCATGTGAAGCATTTGATGTCATAAAGATGTAAACCTCACAAAGCAATTCTGTCACTGGTCAGTTTGCTTGACAGACATCTGACTTTAGCCAATGGAAACATGGTGACATGTAAATATGAAAGCACATTAGGACAAAATATGCAATAAGATAGAGGCAAAGGGAGATGGCTGCTGGGAATGTATTTATTTTTATCCCAGAACACCTTTAAATCTAAGTATTAATACTACGTTGATGTACTTTTCAAATTGGAGAGCTACTTTTTACTAAAAGTACATCTCCCTTATATAATTAAGTATAATGCAGACCTGCTCAAAAGCTTAGTATAATTAAAGAAGTCTTATGCCATAAATGATGATGATGATGATGATGAGAGCTGCTTATGTGAATGTCTATAGTGGTTTTCTCTACCAGTGTCACTGTATTAGACAACTGTTATCAAACTTAGCAATAATGATGCATTAATCTGCCAATCAAGTGTGGAAGCTTGCTATGTGTATAGGCATAGTAAACACATATCATCATCATCCTCATTATCATTTATTTATATAGTGTCACTAATAGCGCAGCGCTGTACAGAGAACCCATTCACATCAGTCCCTACCCTATTGGAGCTTACAGTCTAAATTCCCTAATATAGACACACACTCACACACAGAGAGAGAGGGAGAGACTAGGGTCAATTTTGATAGCAGCCAATTAACCTAACAGTATGTTTTTTGGAGTGTGGGAGGAAACCGCAGCACCCGGAGGAAACCCACGCAAACACAGGGAGAACATACAAACTTCACACAGATAAGGCCATGGTTGATATAAGTACTGGCTCTGCTTACCATTGTCCAGTCTAGTACATAACTGTATTAATGCTGTGAAATATTATTACTTTGAATGCCTTAAATATGCAAGAGCGCATTTGGGTAAGTTTATGCTAATAAAAGATATATGCACTTTTCTTGCCTACCCATACTATTTAATAACCACCAAAAATTAAGCAATGTGTGGGCACTGCTTCCAGTTGAAATCAGTCTGTCTGTCTGTCTATCTATCTATCTATCTATCTATCTATCTATCTATCGGTCTGTCTATCTTTAAAACTGAAAGACATCCATTAAAAATACACAATGACAGCATATTTAGTGTGTAATTGATGCTAAAACACAATTCTCACTCTCCTAATATAGCTGATTTTTGACAATGAACTGCATTTTTCATGTGAAGCATTTGATGTCATAAAGATGTAAACCTCACAAAGCAATTCTGTCACTGGTCAGTTTGCTTGACAGACATCTGACTTTAGCCAATGGAAACATGGTGACATGTAAATATGAAAGCACATTAGGACAAAATATGCAATAAGATAGAGGCAAAGGGAGATGGCTGCTGGGAATGTATTTATTTTTATCCCAGAACACCTTTAAATCTAAGTATTAATACTACGTTGATGTACTTTTCAAATTGGAGAGCTACTTTTTACTAAAAGTACATCTCCCTTATATAATTAAGTATAATGCAGACCTGCTCAAAAGCTTAGTATAATTAAAGAAGTCTTATGCCATAAATGATGATGATGATGATGATGAGAGCTGCTTATGTGAATGTCTATAGTGGTTTTCTCTACCAGTGTCACTGTATTAGACAACTGTTATCAAACTTAGCAATAATGATGCATTAATCTGCCAATCAAGTGTGGAAGCTTGCTATGTGTATAGGCATAGTAAACACATATCATCATCATCCTCATTATCATTTATTTATATAGTGTCACTAATAGCGCAGCGCTGTACAGAGAACCCATTCACATCAGTCCCTACCCTATTGGAGCTTACAGTCTAAATTCCCTAATATAGACACACACTCACACACAGAGAGAGAGGGAGAGACTAGGGTCAATTTTGATAGCAGCCAATTAACCTAACAGTATGTTTTTTGGAGTGTGGGAGGAAACCGCAGCACCCGGAGGAAACCCACGCAAACACAGGGAGAACATACAAACTTCACACAGATAAGGCCATGGTTGATATAAGTACTGGCTCTGCTTACCATTGTCCAGTCTAGTACATAACTGTATTAATGCTGTGAAATATTATTACTTTGAATGCCTTAAATATGCAAGAGCGCATTTGGGTAAGTTTATGCTAATAAAAGATATATGCACTTTTCTTGCCTACCCATACTATTTAATAACCACCAAAAATTAAGCAATGTGTGGGCACTGCTTCCAGTTGAAATCAGTCTGTCTGTCTGTCTATCTATCTATCTATCTATCTATCTATCTATCTATCTATCTATCTATCGGTCTGTCTATCTTTAAAACTGAAAGACATCCATTAAAAATACACAATGACAGCATATTTAGTGTGTAATTGATGCTAAAACACAATTCTCACTCTCCTAATATAGCTGATTTTTGACAATGAACTGCATTTTTCATGTGAAGCATTTGATGTCATAAAGATGTAAACCTCACAAAGCAATTCTGTCACTGGTCAGTTTGCTTGACAGACATCTGACTTTAGCCAATGGAAACATGGTGACATGTAAATATGAAAGCACATTAGGACAAAATATGCAATAAGATAGAGGCAAAGGGAGATGGCTGCTGGGAATGTATTTATTTTTATCCCAGAACACCTTTAAATCTAAGTATTAATACTACGTTGATGTACTTTTCAAATTGGAGAGCTACTTTTTACTAAAAGTACATCTCCCTTATATAATTAAGTATAATGCAGACCTGCTCAAAAACTTAGTATAATTAAAGAAGTCTTATGCCATAAATGATGATGATGATGATGATGAGAGCTGCTTATGTGAATGTCTATAGTGGTTTTCTCTACCAGTGTCACTGTATTAGACAACTGTTATCAAACTTAGCAATAATGATGCATTAATCTGCCAATCAAGTGTGGAAGCTTGCTATGTGTATAGGCATAGTAAACACATATCATCATCATCCTCATTATCATTTATTTATATAGTGTCACTAATAGCGCAGCGCTGTACAGAGAACCCATTCACATCAGTCCCTACCCTATTGGAGCTTACAGTCTAAATTCCCTAATATAGACACACACTCACACACAGAGAGAGAGGGAGAGACTAGGGTCAATTTTGATAGCAGCCAATTAACCTAACAGTATGTTTTTTGGAGTGTGGGAGGAAACCGCAGCACCCGGAGGAAACCCACGCAAACACAGGGAGAACATACAAACTTCACACAGATAAGGCCATGGTTGATATAAGTACTGGCTCTGCTTACCATTGTCCAGTCTAGTACATAACTGTATTAATGCTGTGAAATATTATTACTTTGAATGCCTTAAATATGCAAGAGCGCATTTGGGTAAGTTTATGCTAATAAAAGATATATGCACTTTTCTTGCCTACCCATACTATTTAATAACCACCAAAAATTAAGCAATGTGTGGGCACTGCTTCCAGTTGAAATCAGTCTGTCTGTCTATCTATCTATCTATCTATCTATCTATCTATCTATCGGTCTGTCTATCTTTAAAACTGAAAGACATCCATTAAAAATACACAATGACAGCATATTTAGTGTGTAATTGATGCTAAAACACAATTCTCACTCTCCTAATATAGCTGATTTTTGACAATGAACTGCATTTTTCATGTGAAGCATTTGATGTCATAAAGATGTAAACCTCACAAAGCAATTCTGTCACTGGTCAGTTTGCTTGACAGACATCTGACTTTAGCCAATGGAAACATGGTGACATGTAAATATGAAAGCACATTAGGACAAAATATGCAATAAGATAGAGGCAAAGGGAGATGGCTGCTGGGAATGTATTTATTTTTATCCCAGAACACCTTTAAATCTAAGTATTAATACTACGTTGATGTACTTTTCAAATTGGAGAGCTACTTTTTACTAAAAGTACATCTCCCTTATATAATTAAGTATAATGCAGACCTGCTCAAAAGCTTAGTATAATTAAAGAAGTCTTATGCCATAAATGATGATGATGATGATGATGAGAGCTGCTTATGTGAATGTCTATAGTGGTTTTCTCTACCAGTGTCACTGTATTAGACAACTGTTATCAAACTTAGCAATAATGATGCATTAATCTGCCAATCAAGTGTGGAAGCTTGCTATGTGTATAGGCATAGTAAACACATATCATCATCATCCTCATTATCATTTATTTATATAGTGTCACTAATAGCGCAGCGCTGTACAGAGAACCCATTCACATCAGTCCCTACCCTATTGGAGCTTACAGTCTAAATTCCCTAATATAGACACACACTCACACACAGAGAGAGAGGGAGAGACTAGGGTCAATTTTGATAGCAGCCAATTAACCTAACAGTATGTTTTTTGGAGTGTGGGAGGAAACCGCAGCACCCGGAGGAAACCCACGCAAACACAGGGAGAACATACAAACTTCACACAGATAAGGCCATGGTTGATATAAGTACTGGCTCTGCTTACCATTGTCCAGTCTAGTACATAACTGTATTAATGCTGTGAAATATTATTACTTTGAATGCCTTAAATATGCAAGAGCGCATTTGGGTAAGTTTATGCTAATAAAAGATATATGCACTTTTCTTGCCTACCCATACTATTTAATAACCACCAAAAATTAAGCAATGTGTGGGCACTGCTTCCAGTTGAAATCAGTCTGTCTGTCTGTCTATCTATCTATCTATCTATCTATCTATCTATCTATCTATCGGTCTGTCTATCTTTAAAACTGAAAGACATCCATTAAAAATACACAATGACAGCATATTTAGTGTGTAATTGATGCTAAAACACAATTCTCACTCTCCTAATATAGCTGATTTTTGACAATGAACTGCATTTTTCATGTGAAGCATTTGATGTCATAAAGATGTAAACCTCACAAAGCAATTCTGTCACTGGTCAGTTTGCTTGACAGACATCTGACTTTAGCCAATGGAAACATGGTGACATGTAAATATGAAAGCACATTAGGACAAAATATGCAATAAGATAGAGGCAAAGGGAGATGGCTGCTGGGAATGTATTTATTTTTATCCCAGAACACCTTTAAATCTAAGTATTAATACTACGTTGATGTACTTTTCAAATTGGAGAGCTACTTTTTACTAAAAGTACATCTCCCTTATATAATTAAGTATAATGCAGACCTGCTCAAAAGCTTAGTATAATTAAAGAAGTCTTATGCCATAAATGATGATGATGATGATGATGAGAGCTGCTTATGTGAATGTCTATAGTGGTTTTCTCTACCAGTGTCACTGTATTAGACAACTGTTATCAAACTTAGCAATAATGATGCATTAATCTGCCAATCAAGTGTGGAAGCTTGCTATGTGTATAGGCATAGTAAACACATATCATCATCATCCTCATTATCATTTATTTATATAGTGTCACTAATAGCGCAGCGCTGTACAGAGAACCCATTCACATCAGTCCCTACCCTATTGGAGCTTACAGTCTAAATTCCCTAATATAGACACACACTCACACACAGAGAGAGAGGGAGAGACTAGGGTCAATTTTGATAGCAGCCAATTAACCTAACAGTATGTTTTTTGGAGTGTGGGAGGAAACCGCAGCACCCGGAGGAAACCCACGCAAACACAGGGAGAACATACAAACTTCACACAGATAAGGCCATGGTTGATATAAGTACTGGCTCTGCTTACCATTGTCCAGTCTAGTACATAACTGTATTAATGCTGTGAAATATTATTACTTTGAATGCCTTAAATATGCAAGAGCGCATTTGGGTAAGTTTATGCTAATAAAAGATATATGCACTTTTCTTGCCTACCCATACTATTTAATAACCACCAAAAATTAAGCAATGTGTGGGCACTGCTTCCAGTTGAAATCAGTCTGTCTGTCTGTCTATCTATCTATCTATCTATCTATCTATCTATCTATCTATCGGTCTGTCTATCTTTAAAACTGAAAGACATCCATTAAAAATACACAATGACAGCATATTTAGTGTGTAATTGATGCTAAAACACAATTCTCACTCTCCTAATATAGCTGATTTTTGACAATGAACTGCATTTTTCATGTGAAGCATTTGATGTCATAAAGATGTAAACCTCACAAAGCAATTCTGTCACTGGTCAGTTTGCTTGACAGACATCTGACTTTAGCCAATGGAAACATGGTGACATGTAAATATGAAAGCACATTAGGACAAAATATGCAATAAGATAGAGGCAAAGGGAGATGGCTGCTGGGAATGTATTTATTTTTATCCCAGAACACCTTTAAATCTAAGTATTAATACTACGTTGATGTACTTTTCAAATTGGAGAGCTACTTTTTACTAAAAGTACATCTCCCTTATATAATTAAGTATAATGCAGACCTGCTCAAAAACTTAGTATAATTAAAGAAGTCTTATGCCATAAATGATGATGATGATGATGATGAGAGCTGCTTATGTGAATGTCTATAGTGGTTTTCTCTACCAGTGTCACTGTATTAGACAACTGTTATCAAACTTAGCAATAATGATGCATTAATCTGCCAATCAAGTGTGGAAGCTTGCTATGTGTATAGGCATAGTAAACACATATCATCATCATCCTCATTATCATTTATTTATATAGTGTCACTAATAGCGCAGCGCTGTACAGAGAACCCATTCACATCAGTCCCTACCCTATTGGAGCTTACAGTCTAAATTCCCTAATATAGACACACACTCACACACAGAGAGAGAGGGAGAGACTAGGGTCAATTTTGATAGCAGCCAATTAACCTAACAGTATGTTTTTTGGAGTGTGGGAGGAAACCGCAGCACCCGGAGGAAACCCACGCAAACACAGGGAGAACATACAAACTTCACACAGATAAGGCCATGGTTGATATAAGTACTGGCTCTGCTTACCATTGTCCAGTCTAGTACATAACTGTATTAATGCTGTGAAATATTATTACTTTGAATGCCTTAAATATGCAAGAGCGCATTTGGGTAAGTTTATGCTAATAAAAGATATATGCACTTTTCTTGCCTACCCATACTATTTAATAACCACCAAAAATTAAGCAATGTGTGGGCACTGCTTCCAGTTGAAATCAGTCTGTCTGTCTATCTATCTATCTATCTATCTATCTATCTATCTATCTATCTATCTATCTATCTATCGGTCTGTCTATCTTTAAAACTGAAAGACATCCATTAAAAATACACAATGACAGCATATTTAGTGTGTAATTGATGCTAAAACACAATTCTCACTCTCCTAATATAGCTGATTTTTGACAATGAACTGCATTTTTCATGTGAAGCATTTGATGTCATAAAGATGTAAACCTCACAAAGCAATTCTGTCACTGGTCAGTTTGCTTGACAGACATCTGACTTTAGCCAATGGAAACATGGTGACATGTAAATATGAAAGCACATTAGGACAAAATATGCAATAAGATAGAGGCAAAGGGAGATGGCTGCTGGGAATGTATTTATTTTTATCCCAGAACACCTTTAAATCTAAGTATTAATACTACGTTGATGTACTTTTCAAATTGGAGAGCTACTTTTTACTAAAAGTACATCTCCCTTATATAATTAAGTATAATGCAGACCTGCTCAAAAGCTTAGTATAATTAAAGAAGTCTTATGCCATAAATGATGATGATGATGATGATGAGAGCTGCTTATGTGAATGTCTATAGTGGTTTTCTCTACCAGTGTCACTGTATTAGACAACTGTTATCAAACTTAGCAATAATGATGCATTAATCTGCCAATCAAGTGTGGAAGCTTGCTATGTGTATAGGCATAGTAAACACATATCATCATCATCCTCATTATCATTTATTTATATAGTGTCACTAATAGCGCAGCGCTGTACAGAGAACCCATTCACATCAGTCCCTACCCTATTGGAGCTTACAGTCTAAATTCCCTAATATAGACACACACTCACACACAGAGAGAGAGGGAGAGACTAGGGTCAATTTTGATAGCAGCCAATTAACCTAACAGTATGTTTTTTGGAGTGTGGGAGGAAACCGCAGCACCCGGAGGAAACCCACGCAAACACAGGGAGAACATACAAACTTCACACAGATAAGGCCATGGTTGATATAAGTACTGGCTCTGCTTACCATTGTCCAGTCTAGTACATAACTGTATTAATGCTGTGAAATATTATTACTTTGAATGCCTTAAATATGCAAGAGCGCATTTGGGTAAGTTTATGCTAATAAAAGATATATGCACTTTTCTTGCCTACCCATACTATTTAATAACCACCAAAAATTAAGCAATGTGTGGGCACTGCTTCCAGTTGAAATCAGTCTGTCTGTCTGTCTATCTATCTATCTATCTATCTATCTATCTATCTATCTATCTATCGGTCTGTCTATCTTTAAAACTGAAAGACATCCATTAAAAATACACAATGACAGCATATTTAGTGTGTAATTGATGCTAAAACACAATTCTCACTCTCCTAATATAGCTGATTTTTGACAATGAACTGCATTTTTCATGTGAAGCATTTGATGTCATAAAGATGTAAACCTCACAAAGCAATTCTGTCACTGGTCAGTTTGCTTGACAGACATCTGACTTTAGCCAATGGAAACATGGTGACATGTAAATATGAAAGCACATTAGGACAAAATATGCAATAAGATAGAGGCAAAGGGAGATGGCTGCTGGGAATGTATTTATTTTTATCCCAGAACACCTTTAAATCTAAGTATTAATACTACGTTGATGTACTTTTCAAATTGGAGAGCTACTTTTTACTAAAAGTACATCTCCCTTATATAATTAAGTATAATGCAGACCTGCTCAAAAGCTTAGTATAATTAAAGAAGTCTTATGCCATAAATGATGATGATGATGATGATGATGATGATGATGATGATGAGGATGAGAGCTGCTTATGTGAATGTCTATAGTGGTTTTCTCTACCAGTGTCACTGTATTAGACAACTGTTATCAAACTTAGCAATAATGATGCATTAATCTGCCAATCAAGTGTGGAAGCTTGCTATGTGTATAGGCATAGTAAACACATATCATCATCATCCTCATTATCATTTATTTATATAGTGTCACTAATAGCGCAGCGCTGTACAGAGAACCCATTCACATCAGTCCCTACCCTATTGGAGCTTACAGTCTAAATTCCCTAATATAGACACACACTCACACACAGAGAGAGAGGGAGAGACTAGGGTCAATTTTGATAGCAGCCAATTAACCTAACAGTATGTTTTTTGGAGTGTGGGAGGAAACCGCAGCACCCGGAGGAAACCCACGCAAACACAGGGAGAACATACAAACTTCACACAGATAAGGCCATGGTTGATATAAGTACTGGCTCTGCTTACCATTGTCCAGTCTAGTACATAACTGTATTAATGCTGTGAAATATTATTACTTTGAATGCCTTAAATATGCAAGAGCGCATTTGGGTAAGTTTATGCTAATAAAAGATATATGCACTTTTCTTGCCTACCCATACTATTTAATAACCACCAAAAATTAAGCAATGTGTGGGCACTGCTTCCAGTTGAAATCAGTCTGTCTGTCTGTCTATCTATCTATCTATCTATCTATCTATCTATCTATCTATCTATCGGTCTGTCTATCTTTAAAACTGAAAGACATCCATTAAAAATACACAATGACAGCATATTTAGTGTGTAATTGATGCTAAAACACAATTCTCACTCTCCTAATATAGCTGATTTTTGACAATGAACTGCATTTTTCATGTGAAGCATTTGATGTCATAAAGATGTAAACCTCACAAAGCAATTCTGTCACTGGTCAGTTTGCTTGACAGACATCTGACTTTAGCCAATGGAAACATGGTGACATGTAAATATGAAAGCACATTAGGACAAAATATGCAATAAGATAGAGGCAAAGGGAGATGGCTGCTGGGAATGTATTTATTTTTATCCCAGAACACCTTTAAATCTAAGTATTAATACTACGTTGATGTACTTTTCAAATTGGAGAGCTACTTTTTACTAAAAGTACATCTCCCTTATATAATTAAGTATAATGCAGACCTGCTCAAAAGCTTAGTATAATTAAAGAAGTCTTATGCCATAAATGATGATGATGATGATGATGAGAGCTGCTTATGTGAATGTCTATAGTGGTTTTCTCTACAAGTGTCACTGTATTAGACAACTGTTATCAAACTTAGCAATAATGATGCATTAATCTGCCAATCAAGTGTGGAAGCTTGCTATGTGTATAGGCATAGTAAACACATATCATCATCATCCTCATTATCATTTATTTATATAGTGTCACTAATAGCGCAGCGCTGTACAGAGAACCCATTCACATCAGTCCCTACCCTATTGGAGCTTACAGTCTAAATTCCCTAATATAGACACACACTCACACACAGAGAGAGAGGGAGAGACTAGGGTCAATTTTGATAGCAGCCAATTAACCTAACAGTATGTTTTTTGGAGTGTGGGAGGAAACCGCAGCACCCGGAGGAAACCCACGCAAACACAGGGAGAACATACAAACTTCACACAGATAAGGCCATGGTTGATATAAGTACTGGCTCTGCTTACCATTGTCCAGTCTAGTACATAACTGTATTAATGCTGTGAAATATTATTACTTTGAATGCCTTAAATATGCAAGAGCGCATTTGGGTAAGTTTATGCTAATAAAAGATATATGCACTTTTCTTGCCTACCCATACTATTTAATAACCACCAAAAATTAAGCAATGTGTGGGCACTGCTTCCAGTTGAAATCAGTCTGTCTGTCTGTCTATCTATCTATCTATCTATCTATCTATCTATCTATCGGTCTGTCTATCTTTAAAACTGAAAGACATCCATTAAAAATACACAATGACAGCATATTTAGTGTGTAATTGATGCTAAAACACAATTCTCACTCTCCTAATATAGCTGATTTTTGACAATGAACTGCATTTTTCATGTGAAGCATTTGATGTCATAAAGATGTAAACCTCACAAAGCAATTCTGTCACTGGTCAGTTTGCTTGACAGACATCTGACTTTAGCCAATGGAAACATGGTGACATGTAAATATGAAAGCACATTAGGACAAAATATGCAATAAGATAGAGGCAAAGGGAGATGGCTGCTGGGAATGTATTTATTTTTATCCCAGAACACCTTTAAATCTAAGTATTAATACTACGTTGATGTACTTTTCAAATTGGAGAGCTACTTTTTACTAAAAGTACATCTCCCTTATATAATTAAGTATAATGCAGACCTGCTCAAAAGCTTAGTATAATTAAAGAAGTCTTATGCCATAAATGATGATGATGATGATGATGAGAGCTGCTTATGTGAATGTCTATAGTGGTTTTCTCTACCAGTGTCACTGTATTAGACAACTGTTATCAAACTTAGCAATAATGATGCATTAATCTGCCAATCAAGTGTGGAAGCTTGCTATGTGTATAGGCATAGTAAACACATATCATCATCATCATCCTCATTATCATTTATTTATATAGTGTCACTAATAGCGCAGCGCTGTACAGAGAACCCATTCACATCAGTCCCTACCCTATTGGAGCTTACAGTCTAAATTCCCTAATATAGACACACACTCACACACAGAGAGAGAGGGAGAGACTAGGGTCAATTTTGATAGCAGCCAATTAACCTAACAGTATGTTTTTTGGAGTGTGGGAGGAAACCGCAGCACCCGGAGGAAACCCACGCAAACACAGGGAGAACATACAAACTTCACACAGATAAGGCCATGGTTGATATAAGTACTGGCTCTGCTTACCATTGTCCAGTCTAGTACATAACTGTATTAATGCTGTGAAATATTATTACTTTGAATGCCTTAAATATGCAAGAGCGCATTTGGGTAAGTTTATGCTAATAAAAGATATATGCACTTTTCTTGCCTACCCATACTATTTAATAACCACCAAAAATTAAGCAATGTGTGGGCACTGCTTCCAGTTGAAATCAGTCTGTCTGTCTGTCTATCTATCTATCTATCTATCTATCTATCTATCTATCTATCTATCTATCGGTCTGTCTATCTTTAAAACTGAAAGACATCCATTAAAAATACACAATGACAGCATATTTAGTGTGTAATTGATGCTAAAACACAATTCTCACTCTCCTAATATAGCTGATTTTTGACAATGAACTGCATTTTTCATGTGAAGCATTTGATGTCATAAAGATGTAAACCTCACAAAGCAATTCTGTCACTGGTCAGTTTGCTTGACAGACATCTGACTTTAGCCAATGGAAACATGGTGACATGTAAATATGAAAGCACATTAGGACAAAATATGCAATAAGATAGAGGCAAAGGGAGATGGCTGCTGGGAATGTATTTATTTTTATCCCAGAACACCTTTAAATCTAAGTATTAATACTACGTTGATGTACTTTTCAAATTGGAGAGCTACTTTTTACTAAAAGTACATCTCCCTTATATAATTAAGTATAATGCAGACCTGCTCAAAAGCTTAGTATAATTAAAGAAGTCTTATGCCATAAATGATGATGATGATGATGATGATGAGAGCTGCTTATGTGAATGTCTATAGTGGTTTTCTCTACCAGTGTCACTGTATTAGACAACTGTTATCAAACTTAGCAATAATGATGCATTAATCTGCCAATCAAGTGTGGAAGCTTGCTATGTGTATAGGCATAGTAAACACATATCATCATCATCCTCATTATCATTTATTTATATAGTGTCACTAATAGCGCAGCGCTGTACAGAGAACCCATTCACATCAGTCCCTACCCTATTGGAGCTTACAGTCTAAATTCCCTAATATAGACACACACTCACACACAGAGAGAGAGGGAGAGACTAGGGTCAATTTTGATAGCAGCCAATTAACCTAACAGTATGTTTTTTGGAGTGTGGGAGGAAACCGCAGCACCCGGAGGAAACCCACGCAAACACAGGGAGAACATACAAACTTCACACAGATAAGGCCATGGTTGATATAAGTACTGGCTCTGCTTACCATTGTCCAGTCTAGTACATAACTGTATTAATGCTGTGAAATATTATTACTTTGAATGCCTTAAATATGCAAGAGCGCATTTGGGTAAGTTTATGCTAATAAAAGATATATGCACTTTTCTTGCCTACCCATACTATTTAATAACCACCAAAAATTAAGCAATGTGTGGGCACTGCTTCCAGTTGAAATCAGTCTGTCTGTCTGTCTATCTATCTATCTATCTATCTATCTATCGGTCTGTCTATCTTTAAAACTGAAAGACATCCATTAAAAATACACAATGACAGCATATTTAGTGTGTAATTGATGCTAAAACACAATTCTCACTCTCCTAATATAGCTGATTTTTGACAATGAACTGCATTTTTCATGTGAAGCATTTGATGTCATAAAGATGTAAACCTCACAAAGCAATTCTGTCACTGGTCAGTTTGCTTGACAGACATCTGACTTTAGCCAATGGAAACATGGTGACATGTAAATATGAAAGCACATTAGGACAAAATATGCAATAAGATAGAGGCAAAGGGAGATGGCTGCTGGGAATGTATTTATTTTTATCCCAGAACACCTTTAAATCTAAGTATTAATACTACGTTGATGTACTTTTCAAATTGGAGAGCTACTTTTTACTAAAAGTACATCTCCCTTATATAATTAAGTATAATGCAGACCTGCTCAAAAGCTTAGTATAATTAAAGAAGTCTTATGCCATAAATGATGATGATGATGATGAGAGCTGCTTATGTGAATGTCTATAGTGGTTTTCTCTACCAGTGTCACTGTATTAGACAACTGTTATCAAACTTAGCAATAATGATGCATTAATCTGCCAATCAAGTGTGGAAGCTTGCTATGTGTATAGGCATAGTAAACACATATCATCATCATCCTCATTATCATTTATTTATATAGTGTCACTAATAGCGCAGCGCTGTACAGAGAACCCATTCACATCAGTCCCTACCCTATTGGAGCTTACAGTCTAAATTCCCTAATATAGACACACACTCACACACAGAGAGAGAGGGAGAGACTAGGGTCAATTTTGATAGCAGCCAATTAACCTAACAGTATGTTTTTTGGAGTGTGGGAGGAAACCGCAGCACCCGGAGGAAACCCACGCAAACACAGGGAGAACATACAAACTTCACACAGATAAGGCCATGGTTGATATAAGTACTGGCTCTGCTTACCATTGTCCAGTCTAGTACATAACTGTATTAATGCTGTGAAATATTATTACTTTGAATGCCTTAAATATGCAAGAGCGCATTTGGGTAAGTTTATGCTAATAAAAGATATATGCACTTTTCTTGCCTACCCATACTATTTAATAACCACCAAAAATTAAGCAATGTGTGGGCACTGCTTCCAGTTGAAATCAGTCTGTCTGTCTGTCTATCTATCTATCTATCTATCTATCTATCTATCTATCTATCTATCTATCTATCGGTCTGTCTATCTTTAAAACTGAAAGACATCCATTAAAAATACACAATGACAGCATATTTAGTGTGTAATTGATGCTAAAACACAATTCTCACTCTCCTAATATAGCTGATTTTTGACAATGAACTGCATTTTTCATGTGAAGCATTTGATGTCATAAAGATGTAAACCTCACAAAGCAATTCTGTCACTGGTCAGTTTGCTTGACAGACATCTGACTTTAGCCAATGGAAACATGGTGACATGTAAATATGAAAGCACATTAGGACAAAATATGCAATAAGATAGAGGCAAAGGGAGATGGCTGCTGGGAATGTATTTATTTTTATCCCAGAACACCTTTAAATCTAAGTATTAATACTACGTTGATGTACTTTTCAAATTGGAGAGCTACTTTTTACTAAAAGTACATCTCCCTTATATAATTAAGTATAATGCAGACCTGCTCAAAAGCTTAGTATAATTAAAGAAGTCTTATGCCATAAATGATGATGATGATGATGATGAGAGCTGCTTATGTGAATGTCTATAGTGGTTTTCTCTACCAGTGTCACTGTATTAGACAACTGTTATCAAACTTAGCAATAATGATGCATTAATCTGCCAATCAAGTGTGGAAGCTTGCTATGTGTATAGGCATAGTAAACACATATCATCATCATCCTCATTATCATTTATTTATATAGTGTCACTAATAGCGCAGCGCTGTACAGAGAACCCATTCACATCAGTCCCTACCCTATTGGAGCTTACAGTCTAAATTCCCTAATATAGACACACACTCACACACAGAGAGAGAGGGAGAGACTAGGGTCAATTTTGATAGCAGCCAATTAACCTAACAGTATGTTTTTTGGAGTGTGGGAGGAAACCGCAGCACCCGGAGGAAACCCACGCAAACACAGGGAGAACATACAAACTTCACACAGATAAGGCCATGGTTGATATAAGTACTGGCTCTGCTTACCATTGTCCAGTCTAGTACATAACTGTATTAATGCTGTGAAATATTATTACTTTGAATGCCTTAAATATGCAAGAGCGCATTTGGGTAAGTTTATGCTAATAAAAGATATATGCACTTTTCTTGCCTACCCATACTATTTAATAACCACCAAAAATTAAGCAATGTGTGGGCACTGCTTCCAGTTGAAATCAGTCTGTCTGTCTGTCTATCTATCTATCTATCTATCTATCTATCTATCTATCTATCTATCTATCGGTCTGTCTATCTTTAAAACTGAAAGACATCCATTAAAAATACACAATGACAGCATATTTAGTGTGTAATTGATGCTAAAACACAATTCTCACTCTCCTAATATAGCTGATTTTTGACAATGAACTGCATTTTTCATGTGAAGCATTTGATGTCATAAAGATGTAAACCTCACAAAGCAATTCTGTCACTGGTCAGTTTGCTTGACAGACATCTGACTTTAGCCAATGGAAACATGGTGACATGTAAATATGAAAGCACATTAGGACAAAATATGCAATAAGATAGAGGCAAAGGGAGATGGCTGCTGGGAATGTATTTATTTTTATCCCAGAACACCTTTAAATCTAAGTATTAATACTACGTTGATGTACTTTTCAAATTGGAGAGCTACTTTTTACTAAAAGTACATCTCCCTTATATAATTAAGTATAATGCAGACCTGCTCAAAAGCTTAGTATAATTAAAGAAGTCTTATGCCATAAATGATGATGATGATGATGATGAGAGCTGCTTATGTGAATGTCTATAGTGGTTTTCTCTACCAGTGTCACTGTATTAGACAACTGTTATCAAACTTAGCAATAATGATGCATTAATCTGCCAATCAAGTGTGGAAGCTTGCTATGTGTATAGGCATAGTAAACACATATCATCATCATCCTCATTATCATTTATTTATATAGTGTCACTAATAGCGCAGCGCTGTACAGAGAACCCATTCACATCAGTCCCTACCCTATTGGAGCTTACAGTCTAAATTCCCTAATATAGACACACACTCACACACAGAGAGAGAGGGAGAGACTAGGGTCAATTTTGATAGCAGCCAATTAACCTAACAGTATGTTTTTTGGAGTGTGGGAGGAAACCGCAGCACCCGGAGGAAACCCACGCAAACACAGGGAGAACATACAAACTTCACACAGATAAGGCCATGGTTGATATAAGTACTGGCTCTGCTTACCATTGTCCAGTCTAGTACATAACTGTATTAATGCTGTGAAATATTATTACTTTGAATGCCTTAAATATGCAAGAGCGCATTTGGGTAAGTTTATGCTAATAAAAGATATATGCACTTTTCTTGCCTACCCATACTATTTAATAACCACCAAAAATTAAGCAATGTGTGGGCACTGCTTCCAGTTGAAATCAGTCTGTCTGTCTGTCTATCTATCTATCTATCTATCTATCTATCTATCTATCTATCGGTCTGTCTATCTTTAAAACTGAAAGACATCCATTAAAAATACACAATGACAGCATATTTAGTGTGTAATTGATGCTAAAACACAATTCTCACTCTCCTAATATAGCTGATTTTTGACAATGAACTGCATTTTTCATGTGAAGCATTTGATGTCATAAAGATGTAAACCTCACAAAGCAATTCTGTCACTGGTCAGTTTGCTTGACAGACATCTGACTTTAGCCAATGGAAACATGGTGACATGTAAATATGAAAGCACATTAGGACAAAATATGCAATAAGATAGAGGCAAAGGGAGATGGCTGCTGGGAATGTATTTATTTTTATCCCAGAACACCTTTAAATCTAAGTATTAATACTACGTTGATGTACTTTTCAAATTGGAGAGCTACTTTTTACTAAAAGTACATCTCCCTTATATAATTAAGTATAATGCAGACCTGCTCAAAAGCTTAGTATAATTAAAGAAGTCTTATGCCATAAATGATGATGATGATGATGATGAGAGCTGCTTATGTGAATGTCTATAGTGGTTTTCTCTACCAGTGTCACTGTATTAGACAACTGTTATCAAACTTAGCAATAATGATGCATTAATCTGCCAATCAAGTGTGGAAGCTTGCTATGTGTATAGGCATAGTAAACACATATCATCATCATCCTCATTATCATTTATTTATATAGTGTCACTAATAGCGCAGCGCTGTACAGAGAACCCATTCACATCAGTCCCTACCCTATTGGAGCTTACAGTCTAAATTCCCTAATATAGACACACACTCACACACAGAGAGAGAGGGAGAGACTAGGGTCAATTTTGATAGCAGCCAATTAACCTAACAGTATGTTTTTTGGAGTGTGGGAGGAAACCGCAGCACCCGGAGGAAACCCACGCAAACACAGGGAGAACATACAAACTTCACACAGATAAGGCCATGGTTGATATAAGTACTGGCTCTGCTTACCATTGTCCAGTCTAGTACATAACTGTATTAATGCTGTGAAATATTATTACTTTGAATGCCTTAAATATGCAAGAGCGCATTTGGGTAAGTTTATGCTAATAAAAGATATATGCACTTTTCTTGCCTACCCATACTATTTAATAACCACCAAAAATTAAGCAATGTGTGGGCACTGCTTCCAGTTGAAATCAGTCTGTCTGTCTGTCTATCTATCTATCTATCTATCTATCTATCTATCTATCTATCGGTCTGTCTATCTTTAAAACTGAAAGACATCCATTAAAAATACACAATGACAGCATATTTAGTGTGTAATTGATGCTAAAACACAATTCTCACTCTCCTAATATAGCTGATTTTTGACAATGAACTGCATTTTTCATGTGAAGCATTTGATGTCATAAAGATGTAAACCTCACAAAGCAATTCTGTCACTGGTCAGTTTGCTTGACAGACATCTGACTTTAGCCAATGGAAACATGGTGACATGTAAATATGAAAGCACATTAGGACAAAATATGCAATAAGATAGAGGCAAAGGGAGATGGCTGCTGGGAATGTATTTATTTTTATCCCAGAACACCTTTAAATCTAAGTATTAATACTACGTTGATGTACTTTTCAAATTGGAGAGCTACTTTTTACTAAAAGTACATCTCCCTTATATAATTAAGTATAATGCAGACCTGCTCAAAAACTTAGTATAATTAAAGAAGTCTTATGCCATAAATGATGATGATGATGATGATGAGAGCTGCTTATGTGAATGTCTATAGTGGTTTTCTCTACCAGTGTCACTGTATTAGACAACTGTTATCAAACTTAGCAATAATGATGCATTAATCTGCCAATCAAGTGTGGAAGCTTGCTATGTGTATAGGCATAGTAAACACATATCATCATCATCCTCATTATCATTTATTTATATAGTGTCACTAATAGCGCAGCGCTGTACAGAGAACCCATTCACATCAGTCCCTACCCTATTGGAGCTTACAGTCTAAATTCCCTAATATAGACACACACTCACACACAGAGAGAGAGGGAGAGACTAGGGTCAATTTTGATAGCAGCCAATTAACCTAACAGTATGTTTTTTGGAGTGTGGGAGGAAACCGCAGCACCCGGAGGAAACCCACGCAAACACAGGGAGAACATACAAACTTCACACAGATAAGGCCATGGTTGATATAAGTACTGGCTCTGCTTACCATTGTCCAGTCTAGTACATAACTGTATTAATGCTGTGAAATATTATTACTTTGAATGCCTTAAATATGCAAGAGCGCATTTGGGTAAGTTTATGCTAATAAAAGATATATGCACTTTTCTTGCCTACCCATACTATTTAATAACCACCAAAAATTAAGCAATGTGTGGGCACTGCTTCCAGTTGAAATCAGTCTGTCTGTCTGTCTATCTATCTATCTATCTATCTATCTATCTATCGGTCTGTCTATCTTTAAAACTGAAAGACATCCATTAAAAATACACAATGACAGCATATTTAGTGTGTAATTGATGCTAAAACACAATTCTCACTCTCCTAATATAGCTGATTTTTGACAATGAACTGCATTTTTCATGTGAAGCATTTGATGTCATAAAGATGTAAACCTCACAAAGCAATTCTGTCACTGGTCAGTTTGCTTGACAGACATCTGACTTTAGCCAATGGAAACATGGTGACATGTAAATATGAAAGCACATTAGGACAAAATATGCAATAAGATAGAGGCAAAGGGAGATGGCTGCTGGGAATGTATTTATTTTTATCCCAGAACACCTTTAAATCTAAGTATTAATACTACGTTGATGTACTTTTCAAATTGGAGAGCTACTTTTTACTAAAAGTACATCTCCCTTATATAATTAAGTATAATGCAGACCTGCTCAAAAACTTAGTATAATTAAAGAAGTCTTATGCCATAAATGATGATGATGATGATGATGAGAGCTGCTTATGTGAATGTCTATAGTGGTTTTCTCTACCAGTGTCACTGTATTAGACAACTGTTATCAAACTTAGCAATAATGATGCATTAATCTGCCAATCAAGTGTGGAAGCTTGCTATGTGTATAGGCATAGTAAACACATATCATCATCATCCTCATTATCATTTATTTATATAGTGTCACTAATAGCGCAGCGCTGTACAGAGAACCCATTCACATCAGTCCCTACCCTATTGGAGCTTACAGTCTAAATTCCCTAATATAGACACACACTCACACACAGAGAGAGAGGGAGAGACTAGGGTCAATTTTGATAGCAGCCAATTAACCTAACAGTATGTTTTTTGGAGTGTGTGAGGAAACCGCAGCACCCGGAGGAAACCCACGCAAACACAGGGAGAACATACAAACTTCACACAGATAAGGCCATGGTTGATATAAGTACTGGCTCTGCTTACCATTGTCCAGTCTAGTACATAACTGTATTAATGCTGTGAAATATTATTACTTTGAATGCCTTAAATATGCAAGAGCGCATTTGGGTAAGTTTATGCTAATAAAAGATATATGCACTTTTCTTGCCTACCCATACTATTTAATAACCACCAAAAATTAAGCAATGTGTGGGCACTGCTTCCAGTTGAAATCAGTCTGTCTGTCTGTCTATCTATCTATCTATCTATCTATCTATCTATCTATCTATCTATCTATCTATCTATCGGTCTGTCTATCTTTAAAACTGAAAGACATCCATTAAAAATACACAATGACAGCATATTTAGTGTGTAATTGATGCTAAAACACAATTCTCACTCTCCTAATATAGCTGATTTTTGACAATGAACTGCATTTTTCATGTGAAGCATTTGATGTCATAAAGATGTAAACCTCACAAAGCAATTCTGTCACTGGTCAGTTTGCTTGACAGACATCTGACTTTAGCCAATGGAAACATGGTGACATGTAAATATGAAAGCACATTAGGACAAAATATGCAATAAGATAGAGGCAAAGGGAGATGGCTGCTGGGAATGTATTTATTTTTATCCCAGAACACCTTTAAATCTAAGTATTAATACTACGTTGATGTACTTTTCAAATTGGAGAGCTACTTTTTACTAAAAGTACATCTCCCTTATATAATTAAGTATAATGCAGACCTGCTCAAAAGCTTAGTATAATTAAAGAAGTCTTATGCCATAAATGATGATGATGATGATGATGAGAGCTGCTTATGTGAATGTCTATAGTGGTTTTCTCTACCAGTGTCACTGTATTAGACAACTGTTATCAAACTTAGCAATAATGATGCATTAATCTGCCAATCAAGTGTGGAAGCTTGCTATGTGTATAGGCATAGTAAACACATATCATCATCATCCTCATTATCATTTATTTATATAGTGTCACTAATAGCGCAGCGCTGTACAGAGAACCCATTCACATCAGTCCCTACCCTATTGGAGCTTACAGTCTAAATTCCCTAATATAGACACACACTCACACACAGAGAGAGAGGGAGAGACTAGGGTCAATTTTGATAGCAGCCAATTAACCTAACAGTATGTTTTTTGGAGTGTGGGAGGAAACCGCAGCACCCGGAGGAAACCCACGCAAACACAGGGAGAACATACAAACTTCACACAGATAAGGCCATGGTTGATATAAGTACTGGCTCTGCTTACCATTGTCCAGTCTAGTACATAACTGTATTAATGCTGTGAAATATTATTACTTTGAATGCCTTAAATATGCAAGAGCGCATTTGGGTAAGTTTATGCTAATAAAAGATATATGCACTTTTCTTGCCTACCCATACTATTTAATAACCACCAAAAATTAAGCAATGTGTGGGCACTGCTTCCAGTTGAAATCAGTCTGTCTGTCTGTCTATCTATCTATCTATCTATCTATCTATCTATCTATCTATCTATCTATCTATCGGTCTGTCTATCTTTAAAACTGAAAGACATCCATTAAAAATACACAATGACAGCATATTTAGTGTGTAATTGATGCTAAAACACAATTCTCACTCTCCTAATATAGCTGATTTTTGACAATGAACTGCATTTTTCATGTGAAGCATTTGATGTCATAAAGATGTAAACCTCACAAAGCAATTCTGTCACTGGTCAGTTTGCTTGACAGACATCTGACTTTAGCCAATGGAAACATGGTGACATGTAAATATGAAAGCACATTAGGACAAAATATGCAATAAGATAGAGGCAAAGGGAGATGGCTGCTGGGAATGTATTTATTTTTATCCCAGAACACCTTTAAATCTAAGTATTAATACTACGTTGATGTACTTTTCAAATTGGAGAGCTACTTTTTACTAAAAGTACATCTCCCTTATATAATTAAGTATAATGCAGACCTGCTCAAAAGCTTAGTATAATTAAAGAAGTCTTATGCCATAAATGATGATGATGATGATGAGAGCTGCTTATGTGAATGTCTATAGTGGTTTTCTCTACCAGTGTCACTGTATTAGACAACTGTTATCAAACTTAGCAATAATGATGCATTAATCTGCCAATCAAGTGTGGAAGCTTGCTATGTGTATAGGCATAGTAAACACATATCATCATCATCCT
Organism: Mixophyes fleayi; assembly: GCF_038048845.1. Lineage (NCBI taxonomy): Eukaryota > Metazoa > Chordata > Amphibia > Anura > Limnodynastidae > Mixophyes > Mixophyes fleayi. The sequence goes on along the minus strand of NW_027447042.1, from coordinate 129,221 downwards.
CATTATCATTTATTTATATAGTGTCACTAATAGCGCAGCGCTGTACAGAGAACCCATTCACATCAGTCCCTACCCTATTGGAGCTTACAGTCTAAATTCCCTAATATAGACACACACTCACACACAGAGAGAGAGGGAGAGACTAGGGTCAATTTTGATAGCAGCCAATTAACCTAACAGTATGTTTTTTGGAGTGTGGGAGGAAACCGCAGCACCCGGAGGAAACCCACGCAAACACAGGGAGAACATACAAACTTCACACAGATAAGGCCATGGTTGATATAAGTACTGGCTCTGCTTACCATTGTCCAGTCTAGTACATAACTGTATTAATGCTGTGAAATATTATTACTTTGAATGCCTTAAATATGCAAGAGCGCATTTGGGTAAGTTTATGCTAATAAAAGATATATGCACTTTTCTTGCCTACCCATACTATTTAATAACCACCAAAAATTAAGCAATGTGTGGGCACTGCTTCCAGTTGAAATCAGTCTGTCTGTCTGTCTATCTATCTATCTATCTATCTATCTATCTATCTATCTATCTATCTATCGGTCTGTCTATCTTTAAAACTGAAAGACATCCATTAAAAATACACAATGACAGCATATTTAGTGTGTAATTGATGCTAAAACACAATTCTCACTCTCCTAATATAGCTGATTTTTGACAATGAACTGCATTTTTCATGTGAAGCATTTGATGTCATAAAGATGTAAACCTCACAAAGCAATTCTGTCACTGGTCAGTTTGCTTGACAGACATCTGACTTTAGCCAATGGAAACATGGTGACATGTAAATATGAAAGCACATTAGGACAAAATATGCAATAAGATAGAGGCAAAGGGAGATGGCTGCTGGGAATGTATTTATTTTTATCCCAGAACACCTTTAAATCTAAGTATTAATACTACGTTGATGTACTTTTCAAATTGGAGAGCTACTTTTTACTAAAAGTACATCTCCCTTATATAATTAAGTATAATGCAGACCTGCTCAAAAGCTTAGTATAATTAAAGAAGTCTTATGCCATAAATGATGATGATGATGATGATGAGAGCTGCTTATGTGAATGTCTATAGTGGTTTTCTCTACCAGTGTCACTGTATTAGACAACTGTTATCAAACTTAGCAATAATGATGCATTAATCTGCCAATCAAGTGTGGAAGCTTGCTATGTGTATAGGCATAGTAAACACATATCATCATCATCCTCATTATCATTTATTTATATAGTGTCACTAATAGCGCAGCGCTGTACAGAGAACCCATTCACATCAGTCCCTACCCTATTGGAGCTTACAGTCTAAATTCCCTAATATAGACACACACTCACACACAGAGAGAGAGGGAGAGACTAGGGTCAATTTTGATAGCAGCCAATTAACCTAACAGTATGTTTTTTGGAGTGTGGGAGGAAACCGCAGCACCCGGAGGAAACCCACGCAAACACAGGGAGAACATACAAACTTCACACAGATAAGGCCATGGTTGATATAAGTACTGGCTCTGCTTACCATTGTCCAGTCTAGTACATAACTGTATTAATGCTGTGAAATATTATTACTTTGAATGCCTTAAATATGCAAGAGCGCATTTGGGTAAGTTTATGCTAATAAAAGATATATGCACTTTTCTTGCCTACCCATACTATTTAATAACCACCAAAAATTAAGCAATGTGTGGGCACTGCTTCCAGTTGAAATCAGTCTGTCTGTCTGTCTATCTATCTATCTATCTATCTATCTATCTATCTATCTATCTATCTATCGGTCTGTCTATCTTTAAAACTGAAAGACATCCATTAAAAATACACAATGACAGCATATTTAGTGTGTAATTGATGCTAAAACACAATTCTCACTCTCCTAATATAGCTGATTTTTGACAATGAACTGCATTTTTCATGTGAAGCATTTGATGTCATAAAGATGTAAACCTCACAAAGCAATTCTGTCACTGGTCAGTTTGCTTGACAGACATCTGACTTTAGCCAATGGAAACATGGTGACATGTAAATATGAAAGCACATTAGGACAAAATATGCAATAAGATAGAGGCAAAGGGAGATGGCTGCTGGGAATGTATTTATTTTTATCCCAGAACACCTTTAAATCTAAGTATTAATACTACGTTGATGTACTTTTCAAATTGGAGAGCTACTTTTTACTAAAAGTACATCTCCCTTATATAATTAAGTATAATGCAGACCTGCTCAAAAACTTAGTATAATTAAAGAAGTCTTATGCCATAAATGATGATGATGATGATGATGAGAGCTGCTTATGTGAATGTCTATAGTGGTTTTCTCTACCAGTGTCACTGTATTAGACAACTGTTATCAAACTTAGCAATAATGATGCATTAATCTGCCAATCAAGTGTGGAAGCTTGCTATGTGTATAGGCATAGTAAACACATATCATCATCATCCTCATTATCATTTATTTATATAGTGTCACTAATAGCGCAGCGCTGTACAGAGAACCCATTCACATCAGTCCCTACCCTATTGGAGCTTACAGTCTAAATTCCCTAATATAGACACACACTCACACACAGAGAGAGAGGGAGAGACTAGGGTCAATTTTGATAGCAGCCAATTAACCTAACAGTATGTTTTTTGGAGTGTGGGAGGAAACCGCAGCACCCGGAGGAAACCCACGCAAACACAGGGAGAACATACAAACTTCACACAGATAAGGCCATGGTTGATATAAGTAATGGCTCTGCTTACCATTGTCCAGTCTAGTACATAACTGTATTAATGCTGTGAAATATTATTACTTTGAATGCCTTAAATATGCAAGAGCGCATTTGGGTAAGTTTATGCTAATAAAAGATATATGCACTTTTCTTGCCTACCCATACTATTTAATAACCACCAAAAATTAAGCAATGTGTGGGCACTGCTTCCAGTTGAAATCAGTCTGTCTGTCTGTCTATCTATCTATCTATCTATCTATCTATCTATCTATCTATCTATCTATCTATCGGTCTGTCTATCTTTAAAACTGAAAGACATCCATTAAAAATACACAATGACAGCATATTTAGTGTGTAATTGATGCTAAAACACAATTCTCACTCTCCTAATATAGCTGATTTTTGACAATGAACTGCATTTTTCATGTGAAGCATTTGATGTCATAAAGATGTAAACCTCACAAAGCAATTCTGTCACTGGTCAGTTTGCTTGACAGACATCTGACTTTAGCCAATGGAAACATGGTGACATGTAAATATGAAAGCACATTAGGACAAAATATGCAATAAGATAGAGGCAAAGGGAGATGGCTGCTGGGAATGTATTTATTTTTATCCCAGAACACCTTTAAATCTAAGTATTAATACTACGTTGATGTACTTTTCAAATTGGAGAGCTACTTTTTACTAAAAGTACATCTCCCTTATATAATTAAGTATAATGCAGACCTGCTCAAAAGCTTAGTATAATTAAAGAAGTCTTATGCCATAAATGATGATGATGATGATGAGAGCTGCTTATGTGAATGTCTATAGTGGTTTTCTCTACCAGTGTCACTGTATTAGACAACTGTTATCAAACTTAGCAATAATGATGCATTAATCTGCCAATCAAGTGTGGAAGCTTGCTATGTGTATAGGCATAGTAAACACATATCATCATCATCCTCATTATCATTTATTTATATAGTGTCACTAATAGCGCAGCGCTGTACAGAGAACCCATTCACATCAGTCCCTACCCTATTGGAGCTTACAGTCTAAATTCCCTAATATAGACACACACTCACACACAGAGAGAGAGGGAGAGACTAGGGTCAATTTTGATAGCAGCCAATTAACCTAACAGTATGTTTTTTGGAGTGTGGGAGGAAACCGCAGCACCCGGAGGAAACCCACGCAAACACAGGGAGAACATACAAACTTCACACAGAAACTTCACACAGATAAGGCCATGGTTGATATAAGTACTGGCTCTGCTTACCATTGTCCAGTCTAGTACATAACTGTATTAATGCTGTGAAATATTATTACTTTGAATGCCTTAAATATGCAAGAGCGCATTTGGGTAAGTTTATGCTAATAAAAGATATATGCACTTTTCTTGCCTACCCATACTATTTAATAACCACCAAAAATTAAGCAATGTGTGGGCACTGCTTCCAGTTGAAATCAGTCTGTCTGTCTGTCTATCTATCTATCTATCTATCTATCTATCTATCTATCTATCGGTCTGTCTATCTTTAAAACTGAAAGACATCCATTAAAAATACACAATGACAGCATATTTAGTGTGTAATTGATGCTAAAACACAATTCTCACTCTCCTAATATAGCTGATTTTTGACAATGAACTGCATTTTTCATGTGAAGCATTTGATGTCATAAAGATGTAAACCTCACAAAGCAATTCTGTCACTGGTCAGTTTGCTTGACAGACATCTGACTTTAGCCAATGGAAACATGGTGACATGTAAATATGAAAGCACATTAGGACAAAATATGCAATAAGATAGAGGCAAAGGGAGATGGCTGCTGGGAATGTATTTATTTTTATCCCAGAACACCTTTAAATCTAAGTATTAATACTACGTTGATGTACTTTTCAAATTGGAGAGCTACTTTTTACTAAAAGTACATCTCCCTTATATAATTAAGTATAATGCAGACCTGCTCAAAAGCTTAGTATAATTAAAGAAGTCTTATGCCATAAATGATGATGATGATGATGATGATGAGAGCTGCTTATGTGAATGTCTATAGTGGTTTTCTCTACCAGTGTCACTGTATTAGACAACTGTTATCAAACTTAGCAATAATGATGCATTAATCTGCCAATCAAGTGTGGAAGCTTGCTATGTGTATAGGCATAGTAAACACATATCATCATCATCCTCATTATCATTTATTTATATAGTGTCACTAATAGCGCAGCGCTGTACAGAGAACCCATTCACATCAGTCCCTACCCTATTGGAGCTTACAGTCTAAATTCCCTAATATAGACACACACTCACACACAGAGAGAGAGGGAGAGACTAGGGTCAATTTTGATAGCAGCCAATTAACCTAACAGTATGTTTTTTGGAGTGTGGGAGGAAACCGCAGCACCCGGAGGAAACCCACGCAAACACAGGGAGAACATACAAACTTCACACAGATAAGGCCATGGTTGATATAAGTACTGGCTCTGCTTACCATTGTCCAGTCTAGTACATAACTGTATTAATGCTGTGAAATATTATTACTTTGAATGCCTTAAATATGCAAGAGCGCATTTGGGTAAGTTTATGCTAATAAAAGATATATGCACTTTTCTTGCCTACCCATACTATTTAATAACCACCAAAAATTAAGCAATGTGTGGGCACTGCTTCCAGTTGAAATCAGTCTGTCTGTCTGTCTATCTATCTATCTATCTATCTATCTATCTATCTATCGGTCTGTCTATCTTTAAAACTGAAAGACATCCATTAAAAATACACAATGACAGCATATTTAGTGTGTAATTGATGCTAAAACACAATTCTCACTCTCCTAATATAGCTGATTTTTGACAATGAACTGCATTTTTCATGTGAAGCATTTGATGTCATAAAGATGTAAACCTCACAAAGCAATTCTGTCACTGGTCAGTTTGCTTGACAGACATCTGACTTTAGCCAATGGAAACATGGTGACATGTAAATATGAAAGCACATTAGGACAAAATATGCAATAAGATAGAGGCAAAGGGAGATGGCTGCTGGGAATGTATTTATTTTTATCCCAGAACACCTTTAAATCTAAGTATTAATACTACGTTGATGTACTTTTCAAATTGGAGAGCTACTTTTTACTAAAAGTACATCTCCCTTATATAATTAAGTATAATGCAGACCTGCTCAAAAGCTTAGTATAATTAAAGAAGTCTTATGCCATAAATGATGATGATGATGATGAGAGCTGCTTATGTGAATGTCTATAGTGGTTTTCTCTACCAGTGTCACTGTATTAGACAACTGTTATCAAACTTAGCAATAATGATGCATTAATCTGCCAATCAAGTGTGGAAGCTTGCTATGTGTATAGGCATAGTAAACACATATCATCATCATCCTCATTATCATTTATTTATATAGTGTCACTAATAGCGCAGCGCTGTACAGAGAACCCATTCACATCAGTCCCTACCCTATTGGAGCTTACAGTCTAAATTCCCTAATATAGACACACACTCACACACAGAGAGAGAGGGAGAGACTAGGGTCAATTTTGATAGCAGCCAATTAACCTAACAGTATGTTTTTTGGAGTGTGGGAGGAAACCGCAGCACCCGGAGGAAACCCACGCAAACACAGGGAGAACATACAAACTTCACACAGATAAGGCCATGGTTGATATAAGTACTGGCTCTGCTTACCATTGTCCAGTCTAGTACATAACTGTATTAATGCTGTGAAATATTATTACTTTGAATGCCTTAAATATGCAAGAGCGCATTTGGGTAAGTTTATGCTAATAAAAGATATATGCACTTTTCTTGCCTACCCATACTATTTAATAACCACCAAAAATTAAGCAATGTGTGGGCACTGCTTCCAGTTGAAATCAGTCTGTCTGTCTGTCTATCTATCTATCTATCTATCTATCTATCTATCTATCTATCGGTCTGTCTATCTTTAAAACTGAAAGACATCCATTAAAAATACACAATGACAGCATATTTAGTGTGTAATTGATGCTAAAACACAATTCTCACTCTCCTAATATAGCTGATTTTTGACAATGAACTGCATTTTTCATGTGAAGCATTTGATGTCATAAAGATGTAAACCTCACAAAGCAATTCTGTCACTGGTCAGTTTGCTTGACAGACATCTGACTTTAGCCAATGGAAACATGGTGACATGTAAATATGAAAGCACATTAGGACAAAATATGCAATAAGATAGAGGCAAAGGGAGATGGCTGCTGGGAATGTATTTATTTTTATCCCAGAACACCTTTAAATCTAAGTATTAATACTACGTTGATGTACTTTTCAAATTGGAGAGCTACTTTTTACTAAAAGTACATCTCCCTTATATAATTAAGTATAATGCAGACCTGCTCAAAAGCTTAGTATAATTAAAGAAGTCTTATGCCATAAATGATGATGATGATGATGATGAGAGCTGCTTATGTGAATGTCTATAGTGGTTTTCTCTACCAGTGTCACTGTATTAGACAACTGTTATCAAACTTAGCAATAATGATGCATTAATCTGCCAATCAAGTGTGGAAGCTTGCTATGTGTATAGGCATAGTAAACACATATCATCATCATCCTCATTATCATTTATTTATATAGTGTCACTAATAGCGCAGCGCTGTACAGAGAACCCATTCACATCAGTCCCTACCCTATTGGAGCTTACAGTCTAAATTCCCTAATATAGACACACACTCACACACAGAGAGAGAGGGAGAGACTAGGGTCAATTTTGATAGCAGCCAATTAACCTAACAGTATGTTTTTTGGAGTGTGGGAGGAAACCGCAGCACCCGGAGGAAACCCACGCAAACACAGGGAGAACATACAAACTTCACACAGATAAGGCCATGGTTGATATAAGTACTGGCTCTGCTTACCATTGTCCAGTCTAGTACATAACTGTATTAATGCTGTGAAATATTATTACTTTGAATGCCTTAAATATGCAAGAGCGCATTTGGGTAAGTTTATGCTAATAAAAGATATATGCACTTTTCTTGCCTACCCATACTATTTAATAACCACCAAAAATTAAGCAATGTGTGGGCACTGCTTCCAGTTGAAATCAGTCTGTCTGTCTGTCTATCTATCTATCTATCTATCTATCTATCTATCTATCTATCTATCTATCTATCGGTCTGTCTATCTTTAAAACTGAAAGACATCCATTAAAAATACACAATGACAGCATATTTAGTGTGTAATTGATGCTAAAACACAATTCTCACTCTCCTAATATAGCTGATTTTTGACAATGAACTGCATTTTTCATGTGAAGCATTTGATGTCATAAAGATGTAAACCTCACAAAGCAATTCTGTCACTGGTCAGTTTGCTTGACAGACATCTGACTTTAGCCAATGGAAACATGGTGACATGTAAATATGAAAGCACATTAGGACAAAATATGCAATAAGATAGAGGCAAAGGGAGATGGCTGCTGGGAATGTATTTATTTTTATCCCAGAACACCTTTAAATCTAAGTATTAATACTACGTTGATGTACTTTTCAAATTGGAGAGCTACTTTTTACTAAAAGTACATCTCCCTTATATAATTAAGTATAATGCAGACCTGCTCAAAAGCTTAGTATAATTAAAGAAGTCTTATGCCATAAATGATGATGATGATGATGATGAGAGCTGCTTATGTGAATGTCTATAGTGGTTTTCTCTACCAGTGTCACTGTATTAGACAACTGTTATCAAACTTAGCAATAATGATGCATTAATCTGCCAATCAAGTGTGGAAGCTTGCTATGTGTATAGGCATAGTAAACACATATCATCATCATCCTCATTATCATTTATTTATATAGTGTCACTAATAGCGCAGCGCTGTACAGAGAACCCATTCACATCAGTCCCTACCCTATTGGAGCTTACAGTCTAAATTCCCTAATATAGACACACACTCACACACAGAGAGAGAGGGAGAGACTAGGGTCAATTTTGATAGCAGCCAATTAACCTAACAGTATGTTTTTTGGAGTGTGGGAGGAAACCGCAGCACCCGGAGGAAACCCACGCAAACACAGGGAGAACATACAAACTTCACACAGATAAGGCCATGGTTGATATAAGTACTGGCTCTGCTTACCATTGTCCAGTCTAGTACATAACTGTATTAATGCTGTGAAATATTATTACTTTGAATGCCTTAAATATGCAAGAGCGCATTTGGGTAAGTTTATGCTAATAAAAGATATATGCACTTTTCTTGCCTACCCATACTATTTAATAACCACCAAAAATTAAGCAATGTGTGGGCACTGCTTCCAGTTGAAATCAGTCTGTCTGTCTGTCTATCTATCTATCTATCTATCTATCTATCTATCTATCTATCGGTCTGTCTATCTTTAAAACTGAAAGACATCCATTAAAAATACACAATGACAGCATATTTAGTGTGTAATTGATGCTAAAACACAATTCTCACTCTCCTAATATAGCTGATTTTTGACAATGAACTGCATTTTTCATGTGAAGCATTTGATGTCATAAAGATGTAAACCTCACAAAGCAATTCTGTCACTGGTCAGTTTGCTTGACAGACATCTGACTTTAGCCAATGGAAACATGGTGACATGTAAATATGAAAGCACATTAGGACAAAATATGCAATAAGATAGAGGCAAAGGGAGATGGCTGCTGGGAATGTATTTATTTTTATCCCAGAACACCTTTAAATCTAAGTATTAATACTACGTTGATGTACTTTTCAAATTGGAGAGCTACTTTTTACTAAAAGTACATCTCCCTTATATAATTAAGTATAATGCAGACCTGCTCAAAAGCTTAGTATAATTAAAGAAGTCTTATGCCATAAATGATGATGATGATGATGATGAGAGCTGCTTATGTGAATGTCTATAGTGGTTTTCTCTACCAGTGTCACTGTATTAGACAACTGTTATCAAACTTAGCAATAATGATGCATTAATCTGCCAATCAAGTGTGGAAGCTTGCTATGTGTATAGGCATAGTAAACACATATCATCATCATCCTCATTATCATTTATTTATATAGTGTCACTAATAGCGCAGCGCTGTACAGAGAACCCATTCACATCAGTCCCTACCCTATTGGAGCTTACAGTCTAAATTCCCTAATATAGACACACACTCACACACAGAGAGAGAGGGAGAGACTAGGGTCAATTTTGATAGCAGCCAATTAACCTAACAGTATGTTTTTTGGAGTGTGGGAGGAAACCGCAGCACCCGGAGGAAACCCACGCAAACACAGGGAGAACATACAAACTTCACACAGATAAGGCCATGGTTGATATAAGTACTGGCTCTGCTTACCATTGTCCAGTCTAGTACATAACTGTATTAATGCTGTGAAATATTATTACTTTGAATGCCTTAAATATGCAAGAGCGCATTTGGGTAAGTTTATGCTAATAAAAGATATATGCACTTTTCTTGCCTACCCATACTATTTAATAACCACCAAAAATTAAGCAATGTGTGGGCACTGCTTCCAGTTGAAATCAGTCTGTCTGTCTGTCTATCTATCTATCTATCTATCTATCTATCTATCTATCTATCTATCGGTCTGTCTATCTTTAAAACTGAAAGACATCCATTAAAAATACACAATGACAGCATATTTAGTGTGTAATTGATGCTAAAACACAATTCTCACTCTCCTAATATAGCTGATTTTTGACAATGAACTGCATTTTTCATGTGAAGCATTTGATGTCATAAAGATGTAAACCTCACAAAGCAATTCTGTCACTGGTCAGTTTGCTTGACAGACATCTGACTTTAGCCAATGGAAACATGGTGACATGTAAATATGAAAGCACATTAGGACAAAATATGCAATAAGATAGAGGCAAAGGGAGATGGCTGCTGGGAATGTATTTATTTTTATCCCAGAACACCTTTAAATCTAAGTATTAATACTACGTTGATGTACTTTTCAAATTGGAGAGCTACTTTTTACTAAAAGTACATCTCCCTTATATAATTAAGTATAATGCAGACCTGCTCAAAAGCTTAGTATAATTAAAGAAGTCTTATGCCATAAATGATGATGATGATGATGATGAGAGCTGCTTATGTGAATGTCTATAGTGGTTTTCTCTACCAGTGTCACTGTATTAGACAACTGTTATCAAACTTAGCAATAATGATGCATTAATCTGCCAATCAAGTGTGGAAGCTTGCTATGTGTATAGGCATAGTAAACACATATCATCATCATCCTCATTATCATTTATTTATATAGTGTCACTAATAGCGCAGCGCTGTACAGAGAACCCATTCACATCAGTCCCTACCCTATTGGAGCTTACAGTCTAAATTCCCTAATATAGACACACACTCACACACAGAGAGAGAGGGAGAGACTAGGGTCAATTTTGATAGCAGCCAATTAACCTAACAGTATGTTTTTTGGAGTGTGGGAGGAAACCGCAGCACCCGGAGGAAACCCACGCAAACACAGGGAGAACATACAAACTTCACACAGATAAGGCCATGGTTGATATAAGTACTGGCTCTGCTTACCATTGTCCAGTCTAGTACATAACTGTATTAATGCTGTGAAATATTATTACTTTGAATGCCTTAAATATGCAAGAGCGCATTTGGGTAAGTTTATGCTAATAAAAGATATATGCACTTTTCTTGCCTACCCATACTATTTAATAACCACCAAAAATTAAGCAATGTGTGGGCACTGCTTCCAGTTGAAATCAGTCTGTCTGTCTGTCTATCTATCTATCTATCTATCTATCTATCTATCGGTCTGTCTATCTTTAAAACTGAAAGACATCCATTAAAAATACACAATGACAGCATATTTAGTGTGTAATTGATGCTAAAACACAATTCTCACTCTCCTAATATAGCTGATTTTTGACAATGAACTGCATTTTTCATGTGAAGCATTTGATGTCATAAAGATGTAAACCTCACAAAGCAATTCTGTCACTGGTCAGTTTGCTTGACAGACATCTGACTTTAGCCAATGGAAACATGGTGACATGTAAATATGAAAGCACATTAGGACAAAATATGCAATAAGATAGAGGCAAAGGGAGATGGCTGCTGGGAATGTATTTATTTTTATCCCAGAACACCTTTAAATCTAAGTATTAATACTACGTTGATGTACTTTTCAAATTGGAGAGCTACTTTTTACTAAAAGTACATCTCCCTTATATAATTAAGTATAATGCAGACCTGCTCAAAAACTTAGTATAATTAAAGAAGTCTTATGCCATAAATGATGATGATGATGATGATGAGAGCTGCTTATGTGAATGTCTATAGTGGTTTTCTCTACCAGTGTCACTGTATTAGACAACTGTTATCAAACTTAGCAATAATGATGCATTAATCTGCCAATCAAGTGTGGAAGCTTGCTATGTGTATAGGCATAGTAAACACATATCATCATCATCCTCATTATCATTTATTTATATAGTGTCACTAATAGCGCAGCGCTGTACAGAGAACCCATTCACATCAGTCCCTACCCTATTGGAGCTTACAGTCTAAATTCCCTAATATAGACACACACTCACACACAGAGAGAGAGGGAGAGACTAGGGTCAATTTTGATAGCAGCCAATTAACCTAACAGTATGTTTTTTGGAGTGTGGGAGGAAACCGCAGCACCCGGAGGAAACCCACGCAAACACAGGGAGAACATACAAACTTCACACAGATAAGGCCATGGTTGATATAAGTACTGGCTCTGCTTACCATTGTCCAGTCTAGTACATAACTGTATTAATGCTGTGAAATATTATTACTTTGAATGCCTTAAATATGCAAGAGCGCATTTGGGTAAGTTTATGCTAATAAAAGATATATGCACTTTTCTTGCCTACCCATACTATTTAATAACCACCAAAAATTAAGCAATGTGTGGGCACTGCTTCCAGTTGAAATCAGTCTGTCTGTCTATCTATCTATCTATCTATCTATCTATCTATCTATCTATCTATCTATCGGTCTGTCTATCTTTAAAACTGAAAGACATCCATTAAAAATACACAATGACAGCATATTTAGTGTGTAATTGATGCTAAAACACAATTCTCACTCTCCTAATATAGCTGATTTTTGACAATGAACTGCATTTTTCATGTGAAGCATTTGATGTCATAAAGATGTAAACCTCACAAAGCAATTCTGTCACTGGTCAGTTTGCTTGACAGACATCTGACTTTAGCCAATGGAAACATGGTGACATGTAAATATGAAAGCACATTAGGACAAAATATGCAATAAGATAGAGGCAAAGGGAGATGGCTGCTGGGAATGTATTTATTTTTATCCCAGAACACCTTTAAATCTAAGTATTAATACTACGTTGATGTACTTTTCAAATTGGAGAGCTACTTTTTACTAAAAGTACATCTCCCTTATATAATTAAGTATAATGCAGACCTGCTCAAAAACTTAGTATAATTAAAGAAGTCTTATGCCATAAATGATGATGATGATGATGATGAGAGCTGCTTATGTGAATGTCTATAGTGGTTTTCTCTACCAGTGTCACTGTATTAGACAACTGTTATCAAACTTAGCAATAATGATGCATTAATCTGCCAATCAAGTGTGGAAGCTTGCTATGTGTATAGGCATAGTAAACACATATCATCATCATCCTCATTATCATTTATTTATATAGTGTCACTAATAGCGCAGCGCTGTACAGAGAACCCATTCACATCAGTCCCTACCCTATTGGAGCTTACAGTCTAAATTCCCTAATATAGACACACACTCACACACAGAGAGAGAGGGAGAGACTAGGGTCAATTTTGATAGCAGCCAATTAACCTAACAGTATGTTTTTTGGAGTGTGGGAGGAAACCGCAGCACCCGGAGGAAACCCACGCAAACACAGGGAGAACATACAAACTTCACACAGATAAGGCCATGGTTGATATAAGTACTGGCTCTGCTTACCATTGTCCAGTCTAGTACATAACTGTATTAATGCTGTGAAATATTATTACTTTGAATGCCTTAAATATGCAAGAGCGCATTTGGGTAAGTTTATGCTAATAAAAGATATATGCACTTTTCTTGCCTACCCATACTATTTAATAACCACCAAAAATTAAGCAATGTGTGGGCACTGCTTCCAGTTGAAATCAGTCTGTCTGTCTGTCTATCTATCTATCTATCTATCTATCTATCTATCTATCTATCTATCTATCTATCGGTCTGTCTATCTTTAAAACTGAAAGACATCCATTAAAAATACACAATGACAGCATATTTAGTGTGTAATTGATGCTAAAACACAATTCTCACTCTCCTAATATAGCTGATTTTTGACAATGAACTGCATTTTTCATGTGAAGCATTTGATGTCATAAAGATGTAAACCTCACAAAGCAATTCTGTCACTGGTCAGTTTGCTTGACAGACATCTGACTTTAGCCAATGGAAACATGGTGACATGTAAATATGAAAGCACATTAGGACAAAATATGCAATAAGATAGAGGCAAAGGGAGATGGCTGCTGGGAATGTATTTATTTTTATCCCAGAACACCTTTAAATCTAAGTATTAATACTACGTTGATGTACTTTTCAAATTGGAGAGCTACTTTTTACTAAAAGTACATCTCCCTTATATAATTAAGTATAATGCAGACCTGCTCAAAAGCTTAGTATAATTAAAGAAGTCTTATGCCATAAATGATGATGATGATGATGATGATGAGAGCTGCTTATGTGAATGTCTATAGTGGTTTTCTCTACCAGTGTCACTGTATTAGACAACTGTTATCAAACTTAGCAATAATGATGCATTAATCTGCCAATCAAGTGTGGAAGCTTGCTATGTGTATAGGCATAGTAAACACATATCATCATCATCCTCATTATCATTTATTTATATAGTGTCACTAATAGCGCAGCGCTGTACAGAGAACCCATTCACATCAGTCCCTACCCTATTGGAGCTTACAGTCTAAATTCCCTAATATAGACACACACTCACACACAGAGAGAGAGGGAGAGACTAGGGTCAATTTTGATAGCAGCCAATTAACCTAACAGTATGTTTTTTGGAGTGTGGGAGGAAACCGCAGCACCCGGAGGAAACCCACGCAAACACAGGGAGAACATACAAACTTCACACAGATAAGGCCATGGTTGATATAAGTACTGGCTCTGCTTACCATTGTCCAGTCTAGTACATAACTGTATTAATGCTGTGAAATATTATTACTTTGAATGCCTTAAATATGCAAGAGCGCATTTGGGTAAGTTTATGCTAATAAAAGATATATGCACTTTTCTTGCCTACCCATACTATTTAATAACCACCAAAAATTAAGCAATGTGTGGGCACTGCTTCCAGTTGAAATCAGTCTGTCTGTCTGTCTATCTATCTATCTATCTATCTATCTATCTATCTATCTATCTATCTATCTATCTATCTATCGGTCTGTCTATCTTTAAAACTGAAAGACATCCATTAAAAATACACAATGACAGCATATTTAGTGTGTAATTGATGCTAAAACACAATTCTCACTCTCCTAATATAGCTGATTTTTGACAATGAACTGCATTTTTCATGTGAAGCATTTGATGTCATAAAGATGTAAACCTCACAAAGCAATTCTGTCACTGGTCAGTTTGCTTGACAGACATCTGACTTTAGCCAATGGAAACATGGTGACATGTAAATATGAAAGCACATTAGGACAAAATATGCAATAAGATAGAGGCAAAGGGAGATGGCTGCTGGGAATGTATTTATTTTTATCCCAGAACACCTTTAAATCTAAGTATTAATACTACGTTGATGTACTTTTCAAATTGGAGAGCTACTTTTTACTAAAAGTACATCTCCCTTATATAATTAAGTATAATGCAGACCTGCTCAAAAGCTTAGTATAATTAAAGAAGTCTTATGCCATAAATGATGATGATGATGATGATGAGAGCTGCTTATGTGAATGTCTATAGTGGTTTTCTCTACCAGTGTCACTGTATTAGACAACTGTTATCAAACTTAGCAATAATGATGCATTAATCTGCCAATCAAGTGTGGAAGCTTGCTATGTGTATAGGCATAGTAAACACATATCATCATCATCCTCATTATCATTTATTTATATAGTGTCACTAATAGCGCAGCGCTGTACAGAGAACCCATTCACATCAGTCCCTACCCTATTGGAGCTTACAGTCTAAATTCCCTAATATAGACACACACTCACACACAGAGAGAGAGGGAGAGACTAGGGTCAATTTTGATAGCAGCCAATTAACCTAACAGTATGTTTTTTGGAGTGTGGGAGGAAACCGCAGCACCCGGAGGAAAC
This sequence comes from Mixophyes fleayi, assembly GCF_038048845.1. Lineage (NCBI taxonomy): Eukaryota > Metazoa > Chordata > Amphibia > Anura > Limnodynastidae > Mixophyes > Mixophyes fleayi. The sequence goes on along the minus strand of NW_027447042.1, from coordinate 113,171 downwards.
CCACGCAAACACAGGGAGAACATACAAACTTCACACAGATAAGGCCATGGTTGATATAAGTACTGGCTCTGCTTACCATTGTCCAGTCTAGTACATAACTGTATTAATGCTGTGAAATATTATTACTTTGAATGCCTTAAATATGCAAGAGCGCATTTGGGTAAGTTTATGCTAATAAAAGATATATGCACTTTTCTTGCCTACCCATACTATTTAATAACCACCAAAAATTAAGCAATGTGTGGGCACTGCTTCCAGTTGAAATCAGTCTGTCTGTCTGTCTATCTATCTATCTATCTATCTATCTATCTATCTATCTATCTATCGGTCTGTCTATCTTTAAAACTGAAAGACATCCATTAAAAATACACAATGACAGCATATTTAGTGTGTAATTGATGCTAAAACACAATTCTCACTCTCCTAATATAGCTGATTTTTGACAATGAACTGCATTTTTCATGTGAAGCATTTGATGTCATAAAGATGTAAACCTCACAAAGCAATTCTGTCACTGGTCAGTTTGCTTGACAGACATCTGACTTTAGCCAATGGAAACATGGTGACATGTAAATATGAAAGCACATTAGGACAAAATATGCAATAAGATAGAGGCAAAGGGAGATGGCTGCTGGGAATGTATTTATTTTTATCCCAGAACACCTTTAAATCTAAGTATTAATACTACGTTGATGTACTTTTCAAATTGGAGAGCTACTTTTTACTAAAAGTACATCTCCCTTATATAATTAAGTATAATGCAGACCTGCTCAAAAACTTAGTATAATTAAAGAAGTCTTATGCCATAAATGATGATGATGATGATGATGAGAGCTGCTTATGTGAATGTCTATAGTGGTTTTCTCTACCAGTGTCACTGTATTAGACAACTGTTATCAAACTTAGCAATAATGATGCATTAATCTGCCAATCAAGTGTGGAAGCTTGCTATGTGTATAGGCATAGTAAACACATATCATCATCATCCTCATTATCATTTATTTATATAGTGTCACTAATAGCGCAGCGCTGTACAGAGAACCCATTCACATCAGTCCCTACCCTATTGGAGCTTACAGTCTAAATTCCCTAATATAGACACACACTCACACACAGAGAGAGAGGGAGAGACTAGGGTCAATTTTGATAGCAGCCAATTAACCTAACAGTATGTTTTTTGGAGTGTGGGAGGAAACCGCAGCACCCGGAGGAAACCCACGCAAACACAGGGAGAACATACAAACTTCACACAGATAAGGCCATGGTTGATATAAGTACTGGCTCTGCTTACCATTGTCCAGTCTAGTACATAACTGTATTAATGCTGTGAAATATTATTACTTTGAATGCCTTAAATATGCAAGAGCGCATTTGGGTAAGTTTATGCTAATAAAAGATATATGCACTTTTCTTGCCTACCCATACTATTTAATAACCACCAAAAATTAAGCAATGTGTGGGCACTGCTTCCAGTTGAAATCAGTCTGTCTGTCTATCTATCTATCTATCTATCTATCTATCTATCTATCTATCTATCTATCTATCTATCGGTCTGTCTATCTTTAAAACTGAAAGACATCCATTAAAAATACACAATGACAGCATATTTAGTGTGTAATTGATGCTAAAACACAATTCTCACTCTCCTAATATAGCTGATTTTTGACAATGAACTGCATTTTTCATGTGAAGCATTTGATGTCATAAAGATGTAAACCTCACAAAGCAATTCTGTCACTGGTCAGTTTGCTTGACAGACATCTGACTTTAGCCAATGGAAACATGGTGACATGTAAATATGAAAGCACATTAGGACAAAATATGCAATAAGATAGAGGCAAAGGGAGATGGCTGCTGGGAATGTATTTATTTTTATCCCAGAACACCTTTAAATCTAAGTATTAATACTACGTTGATGTACTTTTCAAATTGGAGAGCTACTTTTTACTAAAAGTACATCTCCCTTATATAATTAAGTATAATGCAGACCTGCTCAAAAGCTTAGTATAATTAAAGAAGTCTTATGCCATAAATGATGATGATGATGATGATGAGAGCTGCTTATGTGAATGTCTATAGTGGTTTTCTCTACCAGTGTCACTGTATTAGACAACTGTTATCAAACTTAGCAATAATGATGCATTAATCTGCCAATCAAGTGTGGAAGCTTGCTATGTGTATAGGCATAGTAAACACATATCATCATCATCCTCATTATCATTTATTTATATAGTGTCACTAATAGCGCAGCGCTGTACAGAGAACCCATTCACATCAGTCCCTACCCTATTGGAGCTTACAGTCTAAATTCCCTAATATAGACACACACTCACACACAGAGAGAGAGGGAGAGACTAGGGTCAATTTTGATAGCAGCCAATTAACCTAACAGTATGTTTTTTGGAGTGTGGGAGGAAACCGCAGCACCCGGAGGAAACCCACGCAAACACAGGGAGAACATACAAACTTCACACAGATAAGGCCATGGTTGATATAAGTACTGGCTCTGCTTACCATTGTCCAGTCTAGTACATAACTGTATTAATGCTGTGAAATATTATTACTTTGAATGCCTTAAATATGCAAGAGCGCATTTGGGTAAGTTTATGCTAATAAAAGATATATGCACTTTTCTTGCCTACCCATACTATTTAATAACCACCAAAAATTAAGCAATGTGTGGGCACTGCTTCCAGTTGAAATCAGTCTGTCTGTCTATCTATCTATCTATCTATCTATCTATCTATCTATCTATCTATCTATCGGTCTGTCTATCTTTAAAACTGAAAGACATCCATTAAAAATACACAATGACAGCATATTTAGTGTGTAATTGATGCTAAAACACAATTCTCACTCTCCTAATATAGCTGATTTTTGACAATGAACTGCATTTTTCATGTGAAGCATTTGATGTCATAAAGATGTAAACCTCACAAAGCAATTCTGTCACTGGTCAGTTTGCTTGACAGACATCTGACTTTAGCCAATGGAAACATGGTGACATGTAAATATGAAAGCACATTAGGACAAAATATGCAATAAGATAGAGGCAAAGGGAGATGGCTGCTGGGAATGTATTTATTTTTATCCCAGAACACCTTTAAATCTAAGTATTAATACTACGTTGATGTACTTTTCAAATTGGAGAGCTACTTTTTACTAAAAGTACATCTCCCTTATATAATTAAGTATAATGCAGACCTGCTCAAAAGCTTAGTATAATTAAAGAAGTCTTATGCCATAAATGATAATGATGATGATGATGAGAGCTGCTTATGTGAATGTCTATAGTGGTTTTCTCTACCAGTGTCACTGTATTAGACAACTGTTATCAAACTTAGCAATAATGATGCATTAATCTGCCAATCAAGTGTGGAAGCTTGCTATGTGTATAGGCATAGTAAACACATATCATCATCATCCTCATTATCATTTATTTATATAGTGTCACTAATAGCGCAGCGCTGTACAGAGAACCCATTCACATCAGTCCCTACCCTATTGGAGCTTACAGTCTAAATTCCCTAATATAGACACACACTCACACACAGAGAGAGAGGGAGAGACTAGGGTCAATTTTGATAGCAGCCAATTAACCTAACAGTATGTTTTTTGGAGTGTGGGAGGAAACCGCAGCACCCGGAGGAAACCCACGCAAACACAGGGAGAACATACAAACTTCACACAGATAAGGCCATGGTTGATATAAGTACTGGCTCTGCTTACCATTGTCCAGTCTAGTACATAACTGTATTAATGCTGTGAAATATTATTACTTTGAATGCCTTAAATATGCAAGAGCGCATTTGGGTAAGTTTATGCTAATAAAAGATATATGCACTTTTCTTGCCTACCCATACTATTTAATAACCACCAAAAATTAAGCAATGTGTGGGCACTGCTTCCAGTTGAAATCAGTCTGTCTGTCTATCTATCTATCTATCTATCTATCTATCTATCTATCTATCTATCTATCTATCTATCGGTCTGTCTATCTTTAAAACTGAAAGACATCCATTAAAAATACACAATGACAGCATATTTAGTGTGTAATTGATGCTAAAACACAATTCTCACTCTCCTAATATAGCTGATTTTTGACAATGAACTGCATTTTTCATGTGAAGCATTTGATGTCATAAAGATGTAAACCTCACAAAGCAATTCTGTCACTGGTCAGTTTGCTTGACAGACATCTGACTTTAGCCAATGGAAACATGGTGACATGTAAATATGAAAGCACATTAGGACAAAATATGCAATAAGATAGAGGCAAAGGGAGATGGCTGCTGGGAATGTATTTATTTTTATCCCAGAACACCTTTAAATCTAAGTATTAATACTACGTTGATGTACTTTTCAAATTGGAGAGCTACTTTTTACTAAAAGTACATCTCCCTTATATAATTAAGTATAATGCAGACCTGCTCAAAAGCTTAGTATAATTAAAGAAGTCTTATGCCATAAATGATGATGATGATGATGATGAGAGCTGCTTATGTGAATGTCTATAGTGGTTTTCTCTACCAGTGTCACTGTATTAGACAACTGTTATCAAACTTAGCAATAATGATGCATTAATCTGCCAATCAAGTGTGGAAGCTTGCTATGTGTATAGGCATAGTAAACACATATCATCATCATCCTCATTATCATTTATTTATATAGTGTCACTAATAGCGCAGCGCTGTACAGAGAACCCATTCACATCAGTCCCTACCCTATTGGAGCTTACAGTCTAAATTCCCTAATATAGACACACACTCACACACAGAGAGAGAGGGAGAGACTAGGGTCAATTTTGATAGCAGCCAATTAACCTAACAGTATGTTTTTTGGAGTGTGGGAGGAAACCGCAGCACCCGGAGGAAACCCACGCAAACACAGGGAGAACATACAAACTTCACACAGATAAGGCCATGGTTGATATAAGTACTGGCTCTGCTTACCATTGTCCAGTCTAGTACATAACTGTATTAATGCTGTGAAATATTATTACTTTGAATGCCTTAAATATGCAAGAGCGCATTTGGGTAAGTTTATGCTAATAAAAGATATATGCACTTTTCTTGCCTACCCATACTATTTAATAACCACCAAAAATTAAGCAATGTGTGGGCACTGCTTCCAGTTGAAATCAGTCTGTCTGTCTGTCTATCTATCTATCTATCTATCTATCTATCTATCTATCTATCTATCTATCTATCGGTCTGTCTATCTTTAAAACTGAAAGACATCCATTAAAAATACACAATGACAGCATATTTAGTGTGTAATTGATGCTAAAACACAATTCTCACTCTCCTAATATAGCTGATTTTTGACAATGAACTGCATTTTTCATGTGAAGCATTTGATGTCATAAAGATGTAAACCTCACAAAGCAATTCTGTCACTGGTCAGTTTGCTTGACAGACATCTGACTTTAGCCAATGGAAACATGGTGACATGTAAATATGAAAGCACATTAGGACAAAATATGCAATAAGATAGAGGCAAAGGGAGATGGCTGCTGGGAATGTATTTATTTTTTATCCCAGAACACCTTTAAATCTAAGTATTAATACTACGTTGATGTACTTTTCAAATTGGAGAGCTACTTTTTACTAAAAGTACATCTCCCTTATATAATTAAGTATAATGCAGACCTGCTCAAAAACTTAGTATAATTAAAGAAGTCTTATGCCATAAATGATGATGATGATGATGATGATGAGAGCTGCTTATGTGAATGTCTATAGTGGTTTTCTCTACCAGTGTCACTGTATTAGACAACTGTTATCAAACTTAGCAATAATGATGCATTAATCTGCCAATCAAGTGTGGAAGCTTGCTATGTGTATAGGCATAGTAAACACATATCATCATCATCCTCATTATCATTTATTTATATAGTGTCACTAATAGCGCAGCGCTGTACAGAGAACCCATTCACATCAGTCCCTACCCTATTGGAGCTTACAGTCTAAATTCCCTAATATAGACACACACTCACACACAGAGAGAGAGGGAGAGACTAGGGTCAATTTTGATAGCAGCCAATTAACCTAACAGTATGTTTTTTGGAGTGTGGGAGGAAACCGCAGCACCCGGAGGAAACCCACGCAAACACAGGGAGAACATACAAACTTCACACAGATAAGGCCATGGTTGATATAAGTACTGGCTCTGCTTACCATTGTCCAGTCTAGTACATAACTGTATTAATGCTGTGAAATATTATTACTTTGAATGCCTTAAATATGCAAGAGCGCATTTGGGTAAGTTTATGCTAATAAAAGATATATGCACTTTTCTTGCCTACCCATACTATTTAATAACCACCAAAAATTAAGCAATGTGTGGGCACTGCTTCCAGTTGAAATCAGTCTGTCTGTCTGTCTATCTATCTATCTATCTATCTATCTATCTATCTATCGGTCTGTCTATCTTTAAAACTGAAAGACATCCATTAAAAATACACAATGACAGCATATTTAGTGTGTAATTGATGCTAAAACACAATTCTCACTCTCCTAATATAGCTGATTTTTGACAATGAACTGCATTTTTCATGTGAAGCATTTGATGTCATAAAGATGTAAACCTCACAAAGCAATTCTGTCACTGGTCAGTTTGCTTGACAGACATCTGACTTTAGCCAATGGAAACATGGTGACATGTAAATATGAAAGCACATTAGGACAAAATATGCAATAAGATAGAGGCAAAGGGAGATGGCTGCTGGGAATGTATTTATTTTTTATCCCAGAACACCTTTAAATCTAAGTATTAATACTACGTTGATGTACTTTTCAAATTGGAGAGCTACTTTTTACTAAAAGTACATCTCCCTTATATAATTAAGTATAATGCAGACCTGCTCAAAAACTTAGTATAATTAAAGAAGTCTTATGCCATAAATGATGATGATGATGATGATGAGAGCTGCTTATGTGAATGTCTATAGTGGTTTTCTCTACCAGTGTCACTGTATTAGACAACTGTTATCAAACTTAGCAATAATGATGCATTAATCTGCCAATCAAGTGTGGAAGCTTGCTATGTGTATAGGCATAGTAAACACATATCATCATCATCCTCATTATCATTTATTTATATAGTGTCACTAATAGCGCAGCGCTGTACAGAGAACCCATTCACATCAGTCCCTACCCTATTGGAGCTTACAGTCTAAATTCCCTAATATAGACACACACTCACACACAGAGAGAGAGGGAGAGACTAGGGTCAATTTTGATAGCAGCCAATTAACCTAACAGTATGTTTTTTGGAGTGTGGGAGGAAACCGCAGCACCCGGAGGAAACCCACGCAAACACAGGGAGAACATACAAACTTCACACAGATAAGGCCATGGTTGATATAAGTACTGGCTCTGCTTACCATTGTCCAGTCTAGTACATAACTGTATTAATGCTGTGAAATATTATTACTTTGAATGCCTTAAATATGCAAGAGCGCATTTGGGTAAGTTTATGCTAATAAAAGATATATGCACTTTTCTTGCCTACCCATACTATTTAATAACCACCAAAAATTAAGCAATGTGTGGGCACTGCTTCCAGTTGAAATCAGTCTGTCTGTCTGTCTGTCTATCTATCTATCTATCTATCTATCTATCTATCTATCTATCTATCTATCTATCTATCTATCGGTCTGTCTATCTTTAAAACTGAAAGACATCCATTAAAAATACACAATGACAGCATATTTAGTGTGTAATTGATGCTAAAACACAATTCTCACTCTCCTAATATAGCTGATTTTTGACAATGAACTGCATTTTTCATGTGAAGCATTTGATGTCATAAAGATGTAAACCTCACAAAGCAATTCTGTCACTGGTCAGTTTGCTTGACAGACATCTGACTTTAGCCAATGGAAACATGGTGACATGTAAATATGAAAGCACATTAGGACAAAATATGCAATAAGATAGAGGCAAAGGGAGATGGCTGCTGGGAATGTATTTATTTTTTATCCCAGAACACCTTTAAATCTAAGTATTAATACTACGTTGATGTACTTTTCAAATTGGAGAGCTACTTTTTACTAAAAGTACATCTCCCTTATATAATTAAGTATAATGCAGACCTGCTCAAAAACTTAGTATAATTAAAGAAGTCTTATGCCATAAATGATGATGATGATGATGATGAGAGCTGCTTATGTGAATGTCTATAGTGGTTTTCTCTACCAGTGTCACTGTATTAGACAACTGTTATCAAACTTAGCAATAATGATGCATTAATCTGCCAATCAAGTGTGGAAGCTTGCTATGTGTATAGGCATAGTAAACACATATCATCATCATCCTCATTATCATTTATTTATATAGTGTCACTAATAGCGCAGCGCTGTACAGAGAACCCATTCACATCAGTCCCTACCCTATTGGAGCTTACAGTCTAAATTCCCTAATATAGACACACACTCACACACAGAGAGAGAGGGAGAGACTAGGGTCAATTTTGATAGCAGCCAATTAACCTAACAGTATGTTTTTTGGAGTGTGGGAGGAAACCGCAGCACCCGGAGGAAACCCACGCAAACACAGGGAGAACATACAAACTTCACACAGATAAGGCCATGGTTGATATAAGTACTGGCTCTGCTTACCATTGTCCAGTCTAGTACATAACTGTATTAATGCTGTGAAATATTATTACTTTGAATGCCTTAAATATGCAAGAGCGCATTTGGGTAAGTTTATGCTAATAAAAGATATATGCACTTTTCTTGCCTACCCATACTATTTAATAACCACCAAAAATTAAGCAATGTGTGGGCACTGCTTCCAGTTGAAATCAGTCTGTCTGTCTGTCTATCTATCTATCTATCTATCTATCTATCTATCTATCGGTCTGTCTATCTTTAAAACTGAAAGACATCCATTAAAAATACACAATGACAGCATATTTAGTGTGTAATTGATGCTAAAACACAATTCTCACTCTCCTAATATAGCTGATTTTTGACAATGAACTGCATTTTTCATGTGAAGCATTTGATGTCATAAAGATGTAAACCTCACAAAGCAATTCTGTCACTGGTCAGTTTGCTTGACAGACATCTGACTTTAGCCAATGGAAACATGGTGACATGTAAATATGAAAGCACATTAGGACAAAATATGCAATAAGATAGAGGCAAAGGGAGATGGCTGCTGGGAATGTATTTATTTTTTATCCCAGAACACCTTTAAATCTAAGTATTAATACTACGTTGATGTACTTTTCAAATTGGAGAGCTACTTTTTACTAAAAGTACATCTCCCTTATATAATTAAGTATAATGCAGACCTGCTCAAAAACTTAGTATAATTAAAGAAGTCTTATGCCATAAATGATGATGATGATGATGATGAGAGCTGCTTATGTGAATGTCTATAGTGGTTTTCTCTACCAGTGTCACTGTATTAGACAACTGTTATCAAACTTAGCAATAATGATGCATTAATCTGCCAATCAAGTGTGGAAGCTTGCTATGTGTATAGGCATAGTAAACACATATCATCATCATCCTCATTATCATTTATTTATATAGTGTCACTAATAGCGCAGCGCTGTACAGAGAACCCATTCACATCAGTCCCTACCCTATTGGAGCTTACAGTCTAAATTCCCTAATATAGACACACACTCACACACAGAGAGAGAGGGAGAGACTAGGGTCAATTTTGATAGCAGCCAATTAACCTAACAGTATGTTTTTTGGAGTGTGGGAGGAAACCGCAGCACCCGGAGGAAACCCACGCAAACACAGGGAGAACATACAAACTTCACACAGATAAGGCCATGGTTGATATAAGTACTGGCTCTGCTTACCATTGTCCAGTCTAGTACATAACTGTATTAATGCTGTGAAATATTATTACTTTGAATGCCTTAAATATGCAAGAGCGCATTTGGGTAAGTTTATGCTAATAAAAGATATATGCACTTTTCTTGCCTACCCATACTATTTAATAACCACCAAAAATTAAGCAATGTGTGGGCACTGCTTCCAGTTGAAATCAGTCTGTCTGTCTGTCTGTCTATCTATCTATCTATCTATCTATCTATCTATCTATCTATCTATCTATCTATCTATCTATCGGTCTGTCTATCTTTAAAACTGAAAGACATCCATTAAAAATACACAATGACAGCATATTTAGTGTGTAATTGATGCTAAAACACAATTCTCACTCTCCTAATATAGCTGATTTTTGACAATGAACTGCATTTTTCATGTGAAGCATTTGATGTCATAAAGATGTAAACCTCACAAAGCAATTCTGTCACTGGTCAGTTTGCTTGACAGACATCTGACTTTAGCCAATGGAAACATGGTGACATGTAAATATGAAAGCACATTAGGACAAAATATGCAATAAGATAGAGGCAAAGGGAGATGGCTGCTGGGAATGTATTTATTTTTATCCCAGAACACCTTTAAATCTAAGTATTAATACTACGTTGATGTACTTTTCAAATTGGAGAGCTACTTTTTACTAAAAGTACATCTCCCTTATATAATTAAGTATAATGCAGACCTGCTCAAAAACTTAGTATAATTAAAGAAGTCTTATGCCATAAATGATGATGATGATGATGATGAGAGCTGCTTATGTGAATGTCTATAGTGGTTTTCTCTACCAGTGTCACTGTATTAGACAACTGTTATCAAACTTAGCAATAATGATGCATTAATCTGCCAATCAAGTGTGGAAGCTTGCTATGTGTATAGGCATAGTAAACACATATCATCATCATCCTCATTATCATTTATTTATATAGTGTCACTAATAGCGCAGCGCTGTACAGAGAACCCATTCACATCAGTCCCTACCCTATTGGAGCTTACAGTCTAAATTCCCTAATATAGACACACACTCACACACAGAGAGAGAGGGAGAGACTAGGGTCAATTTTGATAGCAGCCAATTAACCTAACAGTATGTTTTTTGGAGTGTGGGAGGAAACCGCAGCACCCGGAGGAAACCCACGCAAACACAGGGAGAACATACAAACTTCACACAGATAAGGCCATGGTTGATATAAGTACTGGCTCTGCTTACCATTGTCCAGTCTAGTACATAACTGTATTAATGCTGTGAAATATTATTACTTTGAATGCCTTAAATATGCAAGAGCGCATTTGGGTAAGTTTATGCTAATAAAAGATATATGCACTTTTCTTGCCTACCCATACTATTTAATAACCACCAAAAATTAAGCAATGTGTGGGCACTGCTTCCAGTTGAAATCAGTCTGTCTGTCTGTCTATCTATCTATCTATCTATCTATCTATCTATCTATCTATCTATCGGTCTGTCTATCTTTAAAACTGAAAGACATCCATTAAAAATACACAATGACAGCATATTTAGTGTGTAATTGATGCTAAAACACAATTCTCACTCTCCTAATATAGCTGATTTTTGACAATGAACTGCATTTTTCATGTGAAGCATTTGATGTCATAAAGATGTAAACCTCACAAAGCAATTCTGTCACTGGTCAGTTTGCTTGACAGACATCTGACTTTAGCCAATGGAAACATGGTGACATGTAAATATGAAAGCACATTAGGACAAAATATGCAATAAGATAGAGGCAAAGGGAGATGGCTGCTGGGAATGTATTTATTTTTATCCCAGAACACCTTTAAATCTAAGTATTAATACTACGTTGATGTACTTTTCAAATTGGAGAGCTACTTTTTACTAAAAGTACATCTCCCTTATATAATTAAGTATAATGCAGACCTGCTCAAAAGCTTAGTATAATTAAAGAAGTCTTATGCCATAAATGATGATGATGATGATGATGAGAGCTGCTTATGTGAATGTCTATAGTGGTTTTCTCTACCAGTGTCACTGTATTAGACAACTGTTATCAAACTTAGCAATAATGATGCATTAATCTGCCAATCAAGTGTGGAAGCTTGCTATGTGTATAGGCATAGTAAACACATATCATCATCATCCTCATTATCATTTATTTATATAGTGTCACTAATAGCGCAGCGCTGTACAGAGAACCCATTCACATCAGTCCCTACCCTATTGGAGCTTACAGTCTAAATTCCCTAATATAGACACACACTCACACACAGAGAGAGAGGGAGAGACTAGGGTCAATTTTGATAGCAGCCAATTAACCTAACAGTATGTTTTTTGGAGTGTGGGAGGAAACCGCAGCACCCGGAGGAAACCCACGCAAACACAGGGAGAACATACAAACTTCACACAGATAAGGCCATGGTTGATATAAGTACTGGCTCTGCTTACCATTGTCCAGTCTAGTACATAACTGTATTAATGCTGTGAAATATTATTACTTTGAATGCCTTAAATATGCAAGAGCGCATTTGGGTAAGTTTATGCTAATAAAAGATATATGCACTTTTCTTGCCTACCCATACTATTTAATAACCACCAAAAATTAAGCAATGTGTGGGCACTGCTTCCAGTTGAAATCAGTCTGTCTGTCTATCTATCTATCTATCTATCTATCTATCTATCTATCTATCTATCTATCGGTCTGTCTATCTTTAAAACTGAAAGACATCCATTAAAAATACACAATGACAGCATATTTAGTGTGTAATTGATGCTAAAACACAATTCTCACTCTCCTAATATAGCTGATTTTTGACAATGAACTGCATTTTTCATGTGAAGCATTTGATGTCATAAAGATGTAAACCTCACAAAGCAATTCTGTCACTGGTCAGTTTGCTTGACAGACATCTGACTTTAGCCAATGGAAACATGGTGACATGTAAATATGAAAGCACATTAGGACAAAATATGCAATAAGATAGAGGCAAAGGGAGATGGCTGCTGGGAATGTATTTATTTTTATCCCAGAACACCTTTAAATCTAAGTATTAATACTACGTTGATGTACTTTTCAAATTGGAGAGCTACTTTTTACTAAAAGTACATCTCCCTTATATAATTAAGTATAATGCAGACCTGCTCAAAAGCTTAGTATAATTAAAGAAGTCTTATGCCATAAATGATGATGATGATGATGATGAGAGCTGCTTATGTGAATGTCTATAGTGGTTTTCTCTACCAGTGTCACTGTATTAGACAACTGTTATCAAACTTAGCAATAATGATGCATTAATCTGCCAATCAAGTGTGGAAGCTTGCTATGTGTATAGGCATAGTAAACACATATCATCATCATCCTCATTATCATTTATTTATATAGTGTCACTAATAGCGCAGCGCTGTACAGAGAACCCATTCACATCAGTCCCTACCCTATTGGAGCTTACAGTCTAAATTCCCTAATATAGACACACACTCACACACAGAGAGAGAGGGAGAGACTAGGGTCAATTTTGATAGCAGCCAATTAACCTAACAGTATGTTTTTTGGAGTGTGGGAGGAAACCGCAGCACCCGGAGGAAACCCACGCAAACACAGGGAGAACATACAAACTTCACACAGATAAGGCCATGGTTGATATAAGTACTGGCTCTGCTTACCATTGTCCAGTCTAGTACATAACTGTATTAATGCTGTGAAATATTATTACTTTGAATGCCTTAAATATGCAAGAGCGCATTTGGGTAAGTTTATGCTAATAAAAGATATATGCACTTTTCTTGCCTACCCATACTATTTAATAACCACCAAAAATTAAGCAATGTGTGGGCACTGCTTCCAGTTGAAATCAGTCTGTCTGTCTGTCTATCTATCTATCTATCTATCTATCTATCTATCTATCTATCTATCTATCGGTCTGTCTATCTTTAAAACTGAAAGACATCCATTAAAAATACACAATGACAGCATATTTAGTGTGTAATTGATGCTAAAACACAATTCTCACTCTCCTAATATAGCTGATTTTTGACAATGAACTGCATTTTTCATGTGAAGCATTTGATGTCATAAAGATGTAAACCTCACAAAGCAATTCTGTCACTGGTCAGTTTGCTTGACAGACATCTGACTTTAGCCAATGGAAACATGGTGACATGTAAATATGAAAGCACATTAGGACAAAATATGCAATAAGATAGAGGCAAAGGGAGATGGCTGCTGGGAATGTATTTATTTTTTATCCCAGAACACCTTTAAATCTAAGTATTAATACTACGTTGATGTACTTTTCAAATTGGAGAGCTACTTTTTACTAAAAGTACATCTCCCTTATATAATTAAGTATAATGCAGACCTGCTCAAAAACTTAGTATAATTAAAGAAGTCTTATGCCATAAATGATGATGATGATGATGATGAGAGCTGCTTATGTGAATGTCTATAGTGGTTTTCTCTACCAGTGTCACTGTATTAGACAACTGTTATCAAACTTAGCAATAATGATGCATTAATCTGCCAATCAAGTGTGGAAGCTTGCTATGTGTATAGGCATAGTAAACACATATCATCATCATCCTCATTATCATTTATTTATATAGTGTCACTAATAGCGCAGCGCTGTACAGAGAACCCATTCACATCAGTCCCTACCCTATTGGAGCTTACAGTCTAAATTCCCTAATATAGACACACACTCACACACAGAGAGAGAGGGAGAGACTAGGGTCAATTTTGATAGCAGCCAATTAACCTAACAGTATGTTTTTTGGAGTGTGGGAGGAAACCGCAGCACCCGGAGGAAACCCACGCAAACACAGGGAGAACATACAAACTTCACACAGATAAGGCCATGGTTGATATAAGTACTGGCTCTGCTTACCATTGTCCAGTCTAGTACATAACTGTATTAATGCTGTGAAATATTATTACTTTGAATGCCTTAAATATGCAAGAGCGCATTTGGGTAAGTTTATGCTAATAAAAGATATATGCACTTTTCTTGCCTACCCATACTATTTAATAACCACCAAAAATTAAGCAATGTGTGGGCACTGCTTCCAGTTGAAATCAGTCTGTCTGTCTGTCTGTCTATCTATCTATCTATCTATCTATCTATCTATCTATCTATCTATCTATCTATCGGTCTGTCTATCTTTAAAACTGAAAGACATCCATTAAAAATACACAATGACAGCATATTTAGTGTGTAATTGATGCTAAAACACAATTCTCACTCTCCTAATATAGCTGATTTTTGACAATGAACTGCATTTTTCATGTGAAGCATTTGATGTCATAAAGATGTAAACCTCACAAAGCAATTCTGTCACTGGTCAGTTTGCTTGACAGACATCTGACTTTAGCCAATGGAAACATGGTGACATGTAAATATGAAAGCACATTAGGACAAAATATGCAATAAGATAGAGGCAAAGGGAGATGGCTGCTGGGAATGTATTTATTTTTTATCCCAGAACACCTTTAAATCTAAGTATTAATACTACGTTGATGTACTTTTCAAATTGGAGAGCTACTTTTTACTAAAAGTACATCTCCCTTATATAATTAAGTATAATGCAGACCTGCTCAAAAACTTAGTATAATTAAAGAAGTCTTATGCCATAAATGATGATGATGATGATGATGAGAGCTGCTTATGTGAATGTCTATAGTGGTTTTCTCTACCAGTGTCACTGTATTAGACAACTGTTATCAAACTTAGCAATAATGATGCATTAATCTGCCAATCAAGTGTGGAAGCTTGCTATGTGTATAGGCATAGTAAACACATATCATCATCATCCTCATTATCATTTATTTATATAGTGTCACTAATAGCGCAGCGCTGTACAGAGAACCCATTCACATCAGTCCCTACCCTATTGGAGCTTACAGTCTAAATTCCCTAATATAGACACACACTCACACACAGAGAGAGAGGGAGAGACTAGGGTCAATTTTGATAGCAGCCAATTAACCTAACAGTATGTTTTTTGGAGTGTGGGAGGAAACCGCAGCACCCGGAGGAAACCCACGCAAACACAGGGAGAACATACAAACTTCACACAGATAAGGCCATGGTTGATATAAGTACTGGCTCTGCTTACCATTGTCCAGTCTAGTACATAACTGTATTAATGCTGTGAAATATTATTACTTTGAATGCCTTAAATATGCAAGAGCGCATTTGGGTAAGTTTATGCTAATAAAAGATATATGCACTTTTCTTGCCTACCCATACTATTTAATAACCACCAAAAATTAAGCAATGTGTGGGCACTGCTTCCAGTTGAAATCAGTCTGTCTGTCTGTCTATCTATCTATCTATCTATCTATCTATCTATCTATCTATCTATCTATCTATCGGTCTGTCTATCTTTAAAACTGAAAGACATCCATTAAAAATACACAATGACAGCATATTTAGTGTGTAATTGATGCTAAAACACAATTCTCACTCTCCTAATATAGCTGATTTTTGACAATGAACTGCATTTTTCATGTGAAGCATTTGATGTCATAAAGATGTAAACCTCACAAAGCAATTCTGTCACTGGTCAGTTTGCTTGACAGACATCTGACTTTAGCCAATGGAAACATGGTGACATGTAAATATGAAAGCACATTAGGACAAAATATGCAATAAGATAGAGGCAAAGGGAGATGGCTGCTGGGAATGTATTTATTTTTATCCCAGAACACCTTTAAATCTAAGTATTAATACTACGTTGATGTACTTTTCAAATTGGAGAGCTACTTTTTACTAAAAGTACATCTCCCTTATATAATTAAGTATAATGCAGACCTGCTCAAAAACTTAGTATAATTAAAGAAGTCTTATGCCATAAATGATGATGATGATGATGATGAGAGCTGCTTATGTGAATGTCTATAGTGGTTTTCTCTACCAGTGTCACTGTATTAGACAACTGTTATCAAACTTAGCAATAATGATGCATTAATCTGCCAATCAAGTGTGGAAGCTTGCTATGTGTATAGGCATAGTAAACACATATCATCATCATCCTCATTATCATTTATTTATATAGTGTCACTAATAGCGCAGCGCTGTACAGAGAACCCATTCACATCAGTCCCTACCCTATTGGAGCTTACAGTCTAAATTCCCTAATATAGACACACACTCACACACAGAGAGAGAGGGAGAGACTAGGGTCAATTTTGATAGCAGCCAATTAACCTAACAGTATGTTTTTTGGAGTGTGGGAGGAAACCGCAGCACCCGGAGGAAACCCACGCAAACACAGGGAGAACATACAAACTTCACACAGATAAGGCCATGGTTGATATAAGTACTGGCTCTGCTTACCATTGTCCAGTCTAGTACATAACTGTATTAATGCTGTGAAATATTATTACTTTGAATGCCTTAAATATGCAAGAGCGCATTTGGGTAAGTTTATGCTAATAAAAGATATATGCACTTTTCTTGCCTACCCATACTATTTAATAACCACCAAAAATTAAGCAATGTGTGGGCACTGCTTCCAGTTGAAATCAGTCTGTCTGTCTGTCTATCTATCTATCTATCTATCTATCTATCTATCTATCTATCTATCTATCGGTCTGTCTATCTTTAAAACTGAAAGACATCCATTAAAAATACACAATGACAGCATATTTAGTGTGTAATTGATGCTAAAACACAATTCTCACTCTCCTAATATAGCTGATTTTTGACAATGAACTGCATTTTTCATGTGAAGCATTTGATGTCATAAAGATGTAAACCTCACAAAGCAATTCTGTCACTGGTCAGTTTGCTTGACAGACATCTGACTTTAGCCAATGGAAACATGGTGACATGTAAATATGAAAGCACATTAGGACAAAATATGCAATAAGATAGAGGCAAAGGGAGATGGCTGCTGGGAATGTATTTATTTTTATCCCAGAACACCTTTAAATCTAAGTATTAATACTACGTTGATGTACTTTTCAAATTGGAGAGCTACTTTTTACTAAAAGTACATCTCCCTTATATAATTAAGTATAATGCAGACCTGCTCAAAAACTTAGTATAATTAAAGAAGTCTTATGCCATAAATGATGATGATGATGATGATGATGATGATGATGATGAGAGCTGCTTATGTGAATGTCTATAGTGGTTTTCTCTACCAGTGTCACTGTATTAGACAACTGTTATCAAACTTAGCAATAATGATGCATTAATCTGCCAATCAAGTGTGGAAGCTTGCTATGTGTATAGGCATAGTAAACACATATCATCATCATCCTCATTATCATTTATTTATATAGTGTCACTAATAGCGCAGCGCTGTACAGAGAACCCATTCACATCAGTCCCTACCCTATTGGAGCTTACAGTCTAAATTCCCTAATATAGACACACACTCACACACAGACAGAGAGGGAGAGACTAGGGTCAATTTTGATAGCAGCCAATTAACCTAACAGTATGTTTTTTGGAGTGTGGGAGGAAACCGCAGCACCCGGAGGAAACCCACGCAAACACAGGGAGAACATACAAACTTCACACAGATAAGGCCATGGTTGATATAAGTACTGGCTCTGCTTACCATTGTCCAGTCTAGTACATAACTGTATTAATGCTGTGAAATATTATTACTTTGAATGCCTTAAATATGCAAGAGCGCATTTGGGTAAGTTTATGCTAATAAAAGATATATGCACTTTTCTTGCCTACCCATACTATTTAATAACCACCAAAAATTAAGCAATGTGTGGGCACTGCTTCCAGTTGAAATCAGTCTGTCTGTCTGTCTATCTATCTATCTATCTATCTATCTATCTATCTATCGGTCTGTCTATCTTTAAAACTGAAAGACATCCATTAAAAATACACAATGACAGCATATTTAGTGTGTAATTGATGCTAAAACACAATTCTCACTCTCCTAATATAGCTGATTTTTGACAATGAACTGCATTTTTCATGTGAAGCATTTGATGTCATAAAGATGTAAACCTCACAAAGCAATTCTGTCACTGGTCAGTTTGCTTGACAGACATCTGACTTTAGCCAATGGAAACATGGTGACATGTAAATATGAAAGCACATTAGGACAAAATATGCAATAAGATAGAGGCAAAGGGAGATGGCTGCTGGGAATGTATTTATTTTTATCCCAGAACACCTTTAAATCTAAGTATTAATACTACGTTGATGTACTTTTCAAATTGGAGAGCTACTTTTTACTAAAAGTACATCTCCCTTATATAATTAAGTATAATGCAGACCTGCTCAAAAACTTAGTATAATTAAAGAAGTCTTATGCCATAAATGATGATGATGATGATGATGATGAGAGCTGCTTATGTGAATGTCTATAGTGGTTTTCTCTACCAGTGTCACTGTATTAGACAACTGTTATCAAACTTAGCAATAATGATGCATTAATCTGCCAATCAAGTGTGGAAGCTTGCTATGTGTATAGGCATAGTAAACACATATCATCATCATCCTCATTATCATTTATTTATATAGTGTCACTAATAGCGCAGCGCTGTACAGAGAACCCATTCACATCAGTCCCTACCCTATTGGAGCTTACAGTCTAAATTCCCTAATATAGACACACACTCACACACAGACAGTGAGGGAGAGACTAGGGTCAATTTTGATAGCAGCCAATTAACCTAACAGTATGTTTTTTGGAGTGTGGGAGGAAACCGCAGCACCCGGAGGAAACCCACGCAAACACAGGGAGAACATACAAACTTCACACAGATAAGGCCATGGTTGATATAAGTACTGGCTCTGCTTACCATTGTCCAGTCTAGTACATAACTGTATTAATGCTGTGAAATATTATTACTTTGAATGCCTTAAATATGCAAGAGCGCATTTGGGTAAGTTGATGCTAATAAAAGATATATGCACTTTTCTTGCCTACCCATACTATTTAATAACCACCAAAAATTAAGCAATGTGTGGGCACTGCTTCCAGTTGAAATCAGTCTGTCTGTCTGTCTATCTATCTATCTATCTATCTATCTATCTATCTATCTATCTATCTATCTATCTATCTATCTATCTATCTATCGGTCTGTCTATCTTTAAAACTGAAAGACATCCATTAAAAATACACAATGACAGCATATTTAGTGTGTAATTGATGCTAAAACACAATTCTCACTCTCCTAATATAGCTGATTTTTGACAATGAACTGCATTTTTCATGTGAAGCATTTGATGTCATAAAGATGTAAACCTCACAAAGCAATTCTGTCACTGGTCAGTTTGCTTGACAGACATCTGACTTTAGCCAATGGAAACATGGTGACATGTAAATATGAAAGCACATTAGGACAAAATATGCAATAAGATAGAGGCAAAGGGAGATGGCTGCTGGGAATGTATTTATTTTTATCCCAGAACACCTTTAAATCTAAGTATTAATACTACGTTGATGTACTTTTCAAATTGGAGAGCTACTTTTTACTAAAAGTACATCTCCCTTATATAATTAAGTATAATGCAGACCTGCTCAAAAACTTAGTATAATTAAAGAAGTCTTATGCCATAAATGATGATGATGATGATGATGATGAGAGCTGCTTATGTGAATGTCTATAGTGGTTTTCTCTACCAGTGTCACTGTATTAGACAACTGTTATCAAACTTAGCAATAATGATGCATTAATCTGCCAATCAAGTGTGGAAGCTTGCTATGTGTATAGGCATAGTAAACACATATCATCATCATCCTCATTATCATTTATTTATATAGTGTCACTAATAGCGCAGCGCTGTACAGAGAACCCATTCACATCAGTCCCTACCCTATTGGAGCTTACAGTCTAAATTCCCTAATATAGACACACACTCACACACAGACAGAGAGGGAGAGACTAGGGTCAATTTTGATAGCAGCCAATTAACCTAACAGTATGTTTTTTGGAGTGTGGGAGGAAACCGCAGCACCCGGAGGAAACCCACGCAAACACAGGGAGAACATACAAACTTCACACAGATAAGGCCATGGTTGATATAAGTACTGGCTCTGCTTACCATTGTCCAGTCTAGTACATAACTGTATTAATGCTGTGAAATATTATTACTTTGAATGCCTTAAATATGCAAGAGCGCATTTGGGTAAGTTTATGCTAATAAAAGATATATGCACTTTTCTTGCCTACCCATACTATTTAATAACCACCAAAAATTAAGCAATGTGTGGGCACTGCTTCCAGTTGAAATCAGTCTGTCTGTCTGTCTATCTATCTATCTATCTATCTATCTATCTATCTATCTATCTATCGGTCTGTCTATCTTTAAAACTGAAAGACATCCATTAAAAATACACAATGACAGCATATTTAGTGTGTAATTGATGCTAAAACACAATTCTCACTCTCCTAATATAGCTGATTTTTGACAATGAACTGCATTTTTCATGTGAAGCATTTGATGTCATAAAGATGTAAACCTCACAAAGCAATTCTGTCACTGGTCAGTTTGCTTGACAGACATCTGACTTTAGCCAATGGAAACATGGTGACATGTAAATATGAAAGCACATTAGGACAAAATATGCAATAAGATAGAGGCAAAGGGAGATGGCTGCTGGGAATGTATTTATTTTTATCCCAGAACACCTTTAAATCTAAGTATTAATACTACGTTGATGTACTTTTCAAATTGGAGAGCTACTTTTTACTAAAAGTACATCTCCCTTATATAATTAAGTATAATGCAGACCTGCTCAAAAACTTAGTATAATTAAAGAAGTCTTATGCCATAAATGATGATGATGATGATGATGATGATGATGAGAGCTGCTTATGTGAATGTCTATAGTGGTTTTCTCTACCAGTGTCACTGTATTAGACAACTGTTATCAAACTTAGCAATAATGATGCATTAATCTGCCAATCAAGTGTGGAAGCTTGCTATGTGTATAGGCATAGTAAACACATATCATCATCATCCTCATTATCATTTATTTATATAGTGTCACTAATAGCGCAGCGCTGTACAGAGAACCCATTCACATCAGTCCCTACCCTATTGGAGCTTACAGTCTAAATTCCCTAATATAGACACACACTCACACACAGACAGAGAGGGAGAGACTAGGGTCAATTTTGATAGCAGCCAATTAACCTAACAGTATGTTTTTTGGAGTGTGGGAGGAAACCGCAGCACCCGGAGGAAACCCACGCAAACACAGGGAGAACATACAAACTTCACACAGATAAGGCCATGGTTGATATAAGTACTGGCTCTGCTTACCATTGTCCAGTCTAGTACATAACTGTATTAATGCTGTGAAATATTATTACTTTGAATGCCTTAAATATGCAAGAGCGCATTTGGGTAAGTTTATGCTAATAAAAGATATATGCACTTTTCTTGCCTACCCATACTATTTAATAACCACCAAAAATTAAGCAATGTGTGGGCACTGCTTCCAGTTGAAATCAGTCTGTCTGTCTGTCTATCTATCTATCTATCTATCTATCTATCTATCTATCGGTCTGTCTATCTTTAAAACTGAAAGACATCCATTAAAAATACACAATGACAGCATATTTAGTGTGTAATTGATGCTAAAACACAATTCTCACTCTCCTAATATAGCTGATTTTTGACAATGAACTGCATTTTTCATGTGAAGCATTTGATGTCATAAAGATGTAAACCTCACAAAGCAATTCTGTCACTGGTCAGTTTGCTTGACAGACATCTGACTTTAGCCAATGGAAACATGGTGACATGTAAATATGAAAGCACATTAGGACAAAATATGCAATAAGATAGAGGCAAAGGGAGATGGCTGCTGGGAATGTATTTATTTTTATCCCAGAACACCTTTAAATCTAAGTATTAATACTACGTTGATGTACTTTTCAAATTGGAGAGCTACTTTTTACTAAAAGTACATCTCCCTTATATAATTAAGTATAATGCAGACCTGCTCAAAAACTTAGTATAATTAAAGAAGTCTTATGCCATAAATGATGATGATGATGATGATGATGAGAGCTGCTTATGTGAATGTCTATAGTGGTTTTCTCTACCAGTGTCACTGTATTAGACAACTGTTATCAAACTTAGCAATAATGATGCATTAATCTGCCAATCAAGTGTGGAAGCTTGCTATGTGTATAGGCATAGTAAACACATATCATCATCATCCTCATTATCATTTATTTATATAGTGTCACTAATAGCGCAGCGCTGTACAGAGAACCCATTCACATCAGTCCCTACCCTATTGGAGCTTACAGTCTAAATTCCCTAATATAGACACACACTCACACACAGACAGTGAGGGAGAGACTAGGGTCAATTTTGATAGCAGCCAATTAACCTAACAGTATGTTTTTTGGAGTGTGGGAGGAAACCGCAGCACCCGGAGGAAACCCACGCAAACACAGGGAGAACATACAAACTTCACACAGATAAGGCCATGGTTGATATAAGTACTGGCTCTGCTTACCATTGTCCAGTCTAGTACATAACTGTATTAATGCTGTGAAATATTATTACTTTGAATGCCTTAAATATGCAAGAGCGCATTTGGGTAAGTTGATGCTAATAAAAGATATATGCACTTTTCTTGCCTACCCATACTATTTAATAACCACCAAAAATTAAGCAATGTGTGGGCACTGCTTCCAGTTGAAATCAGTCTGTCTGTCTGTCTATCTATCTATCTATCTATCTATCTATCTATCTATCTATCTATCTATCTATCTATCTATCTATCTATCTATCGGTCTGTCTATCTTTAAAACTGAAAGACATCCATTAAAAATACACAATGACAGCATATTTAGTGTGTAATTGATGCTAAAACACAATTCTCACTCTCCTAATATAGCTGATTTTTGACAATGAACTGCATTTTTCATGTGAAGCATTTGATGTCATAAAGATGTAAACCTCACAAAGCAATTCTGTCACTGGTCAGTTTGCTTGACAGACATCTGACTTTAGCCAATGGAAACATGGTGACATGTAAATATGAAAGCACATTAGGACAAAATATGCAATAAGATAGAGGCAAAGGGAGATGGCTGCTGGGAATGTATTTATTTTTATCCCAGAACACCTTTAAATCTAAGTATTAATACTACGTTGATGTACTTTTCAAATTGGAGAGCTACTTTTTACTAAAAGTACATCTCCCTTATATAATTAAGTATAATGCAGACCTGCTCAAAAACTTAGTATAATTAAAGAAGTCTTATGCCATAAATGATGATGATGATGATGATGATGAGAGCTGCTTATGTGAATGTCTATAGTGGTTTTCTCTACCAGTGTCACTGTATTAGACAACTGTTATCAAACTTAGCAATAATGATGCATTAATCTGCCAATCAAGTGTGGAAGCTTGCTATGTGTATAGGCATAGTAAACACATATCATCATCATCCTCATTATCATTTATTTATATAGTGTCACTAATAGCGCAGCGCTGTACAGAGAACCCATTCACATCAGTCCCTACCCTATTGGAGCTTACAGTCTAAATTCCCTAATATAGACACACACTCACACACAGACAGAGAGGGAGAGACTAGGGTCAATTTTGATAGCAGCCAATTAACCTAACAGTATGTTTTTTGGAGTGTGGGAGGAAACCGCAGCACCCGGAGGAAACCCACGCAAACACAGGGAGAACATACAAACTTCACACAGATAAGGCCATGGTTGATATAAGTACTGGCTCTGCTTACCATTGTCCAGTCTAGTACATAACTGTATTAATGCTGTGAAATATTATTACTTTGAATGCCTTAAATATGCAAGAGCGCATTTGGGTAAGTTTATGCTAATAAAAGATATATGCACTTTTCTTGCCTACCCATACTATTTAATAACCACCAAAAATTAAGCAATGTGTGGGCACTGCTTCCAGTTGAAATCAGTCTGTCTGTCTGTCTATCTATCTATCTATCTATCTATCTATCTATCTATCGGTCTGTCTATCTTTAAAACTGAAAGACATCCATTAAAAATACACAATGACAGCATATTTAGTGTGTAATTGATGCTAAAACACAATTCTCACTCTCCTAATATAGCTGATTTTTGACAATGAACTGCATTTTTCATGTGAAGCATTTGATGTCATAAAGATGTAAACCTCACAAAGCAATTCTGTCACTGGTCAGTTTGCTTGACAGACATCTGACTTTAGCCAATGGAAACATGGTGACATGTAAATATGAAAGCACATTAGGACAAAATATGCAATAAGATAGAGGCAAAGGGAGATGGCTGCTGGGAATGTATTTATTTTTATCCCAGAACACCTTTAAATCTAAGTATTAATACTACGTTGATGTACTTTTCAAATTGGAGAGCTACTTTTTACTAAAAGTACATCTCCCTTATATAATTAAGTATAATGCAGACCTGCTCAAAAACTTAGTATAATTAAAGAAGTCTTATGCCATAAATGATGATGATGATGATGATGATGAGAGCTGCTTATGTGAATGTCTATAGTGGTTTTCTCTACCAGTGTCACTGTATTAGACAACTGTTATCAAACTTAGCAATAATGATGCATTAATCTGCCAATCAAGTGTGGAAGCTTGCTATGTGTATAGGCATAGTAAACACATATCATCATCATCCTCATTATCATTTATTTATATAGTGTCACTAATAGCGCAGCGCTGTACAGAGAACCCATTCACATCAGTCCCTACCCTATTGGAGCTTACAGTCTAAATTCCCTAATATAGACACACACTCACACACAGACAGTGAGGGAGAGACTAGGGTCAATTTTGATAGCAGCCAATTAACCTAACAGTATGTTTTTTGGAGTGTGGGAGGAAACCGCAGCACCCGGAGGAAACCCACGCAAACACAGGGAGAACATACAAACTTCACACAGATAAGGCCATGGTTGATATAAGTACTGGCTCTGCTTACCATTGTCCAGTCTAGTACATAACTGTATTAATGCTGTGAAATATTATTACTTTGAATGCCTTAAATATGCAAGAGCGCATTTGGGTAAGTTGATGCTAATAAAAGATATATGCACTTTTCTTGCCTACCCATACTATTTAATAACCACCAAAAATTAAGCAATGTGTGGGCACTGCTTCCAGTTGAAATCAGTCTGTCTGTCTGTCTATCTATCTATCTATCTATCTATCTATCTATCTATCTATCTATCTATCTATCTATCTATCTATCTATCGGTCTGTCTATCTTTAAAACTGAAAGACATCCATTAAAAATACACAATGACAGCATATTTAGTGTGTAATTGATGCTAAAACACAATTCTCACTCTCCTAATATAGCTGATTTTTGACAATGAACTGCATTTTTCATGTGAAGCATTTGATGTCATAAAGATGTAAACCTCACAAAGCAATTCTGTCACTGGTCAGTTTGCTTGACAGACATCTGACTTTAGCCAATGGAAACAT
The DNA here is from genome assembly GCF_038048845.1 of Mixophyes fleayi. Lineage (NCBI taxonomy): Eukaryota > Metazoa > Chordata > Amphibia > Anura > Limnodynastidae > Mixophyes > Mixophyes fleayi. The sequence continues at coordinate 86,915 of NW_027447042.1, read as the reverse complement.
GGTGACATGTAAATATGAAAGCACATTAGGACAAAATATGCAATAAGATAGAGGCAAAGGGAGATGGCTGCTGGGAATGTATTTATTTTTATCCCAGAACACCTTTAAATCTAAGTATTAATACTACGTTGATGTACTTTTCAAATTGGAGAGCTACTTTTTACTAAAAGTACATCTCCCTTATATAATTAAGTATAATGCAGACCTGCTCAAAAACTTAGTATAATTAAAGAAGTCTTATGCCATAAATGATGATGATGATGATGATGATGAGAGCTGCTTATGTGAATGTCTATAGTGGTTTTCTCTACCAGTGTCACTGTATTAGACAACTGTTATCAAACTTAGCAATAATGATGCATTAATCTGCCAATCAAGTGTGGAAGCTTGCTATGTGTATAGGCATAGTAAACACATATCATCATCATCCTCATTATCATTTATTTATATAGTGTCACTAATAGCGCAGCGCTGTACAGAGAACCCATTCACATCAGTCCCTACCCTATTGGAGCTTACAGTCTAAATTCCCTAATATAGACACACACTCACACACAGACAGAGAGGGAGAGACTAGGGTCAATTTTGATAGCAGCCAATTAACCTAACAGTATGTTTTTTGGAGTGTGGGAGGAAACCGCAGCACCCGGAGGAAACCCACGCAAACACAGGGAGAACATACAAACTTCACACAGATAAGGCCATGGTTGATATAAGTACTGGCTCTGCTTACCATTGTCCAGTCTAGTACATAACTGTATTAATGCTGTGAAATATTATTACTTTGAATGCCTTAAATATGCAAGAGCGCATTTGGGTAAGTTTATGCTAATAAAAGATATATGCACTTTTCTTGCCTACCCATACTATTTAATAACCACCAAAAATTAAGCAATGTGTGGGCACTGCTTCCAGTTGAAATCAGTCTGTCTGTCTGTCTATCTATCTATCTATCTATCTATCTATCTATCTATCTATCTATCTATCGGTCTGTCTATCTTTAAAACTGAAAGACATCCATTAAAAATACACAATGACAGCATATTTAGTGTGTAATTGATGCTAAAACACAATTCTCACTCTCCTAATATAGCTGATTTTTGACAATGAACTGCATTTTTCATGTGAAGCATTTGATGTCATAAAGATGTAAACCTCACAAAGCAATTCTGTCACTGGTCAGTTTGCTTGACAGACATCTGACTTTAGCCAATGGAAACATGGTGACATGTAAATATGAAAGCACATTAGGACAAAATATGCAATAAGATAGAGGCAAAGGGAGATGGCTGCTGGGAATGTATTTATTTTTATCCCAGAACACCTTTAAATCTAAGTATTAATACTACGTTGATGTACTTTTCAAATTGGAGAGCTACTTTTTACTAAAAGTACATCTCCCTTATATAATTAAGTATAATGCAGACCTGCTCAAAAACTTAGTATAATTAAAGAAGTCTTATGCCATAAATGATGATGATGATGATGATGATGATGATGAGAGCTGCTTATGTGAATGTCTATAGTGGTTTTCTCTACCAGTGTCACTGTATTAGACAACTGTTATCAAACTTAGCAATAATGATGCATTAATCTGCCAATCAAGTGTGGAAGCTTGCTATGTGTATAGGCATAGTAAACACATATCATCATCATCCTCATTATCATTTATTTATATAGTGTCACTAATAGCGCAGCGCTGTACAGAGAACCCATTCACATCAGTCCCTACCCTATTGGAGCTTACAGTCTAAATTCCCTAATATAGACACACACTCACACACAGACAGAGAGGGAGAGACTAGGGTCAATTTTGATAGCAGCCAATTAACCTAACAGTATGTTTTTTGGAGTGTGGGAGGAAACCGCAGCACCCGGAGGAAACCCACGCAAACACAGGGAGAACATACAAACTTCACACAGATAAGGCCATGGTTGATATAAGTACTGGCTCTGCTTACCATTGTCCAGTCTAGTACATAACTGTATTAATGCTGTGAAATATTATTACTTTGAATGCCTTAAATATGCAAGAGCGCATTTGGGTAAGTTTATGCTAATAAAAGATATATGCACTTTTCTTGCCTACCCATACTATTTAATAACCACCAAAAATTAAGCAATGTGTGGGCACTGCTTCCAGTTGAAATCAGTCTGTCTGTCTGTCTATCTATCTATCTATCTATCTATCTATCTATCTATCGGTCTGTCTATCTTTAAAACTGAAAGACATCCATTAAAAATACACAATGACAGCATATTTAGTGTGTAATTGATGCTAAAACACAATTCTCACTCTCCTAATATAGCTGATTTTTGACAATGAACTGCATTTTTCATGTGAAGCATTTGATGTCATAAAGATGTAAACCTCACAAAGCAATTCTGTCACTGGTCAGTTTGCTTGACAGACATCTGACTTTAGCCAATGGAAACATGGTGACATGTAAATATGAAAGCACATTAGGACAAAATATGCAATAAGATAGAGGCAAAGGGAGATGGCTGCTGGGAATGTATTTATTTTTATCCCAGAACACCTTTAAATCTAAGTATTAATACTACGTTGATGTACTTTTCAAATTGGAGAGCTACTTTTTACTAAAAGTACATCTCCCTTATATAATTAAGTATAATGCAGACCTGCTCAAAAACTTAGTATAATTAAAGAAGTCTTATGCCATAAATGATGATGATGATGATGATGATGAGAGCTGCTTATGTGAATGTCTATAGTGGTTTTCTCTACCAGTGTCACTGTATTAGACAACTGTTATCAAACTTAGCAATAATGATGCATTAATCTGCCAATCAAGTGTGGAAGCTTGCTATGTGTATAGGCATAGTAAACACATATCATCATCATCCTCATTATCATTTATTTATATAGTGTCACTAATAGCGCAGCGCTGTACAGAGAACCCATTCACATCAGTCCCTACCCTATTGGAGCTTACAGTCTAAATTCCCTAATATAGACACACACTCACACACAGACAGTGAGGGAGAGACTAGGGTCAATTTTGATAGCAGCCAATTAACCTAACAGTATGTTTTTTGGAGTGTGGGAGGAAACCGCAGCACCCGGAGGAAACCCACGCAAACACAGGGAGAACATACAAACTTCACACAGATAAGGCCATGGTTGATATAAGTACTGGCTCTGCTTACCATTGTCCAGTCTAGTACATAACTGTATTAATGCTGTGAAATATTATTACTTTGAATGCCTTAAATATGCAAGAGCGCATTTGGGTAAGTTGATGCTAATAAAAGATATATGCACTTTTCTTGCCTACCCATACTATTTAATAACCACCAAAAATTAAGCAATGTGTGGGCACTGCTTCCAGTTGAAATCAGTCTGTCTGTCTGTCTATCTATCTATCTATCTATCTATCTATCTATCTATCTATCTATCTATCTATCTATCTATCTATCTATCTATCTATCTATCGGTCTGTCTATCTTTAAAACTGAAAGACATCCATTAAAAATACACAATGACAGCATATTTAGTGTGTAATTGATGCTAAAACACAATTCTCACTCTCCTAATATAGCTGATTTTTGACAATGAACTGCATTTTTCATGTGAAGCATTTGATGTCATAAAGATGTAAACCTCACAAAGCAATTCTGTCACTGGTCAGTTTGCTTGACAGACATCTGACTTTAGCCAATGGAAACATGGTGACATGTAAATATGAAAGCACATTAGGACAAAATATGCAATAAGATAGAGGCAAAGGGAGATGGCTGCTGGGAATGTATTTATTTTTATCCCAGAACACCTTTAAATCTAAGTATTAATACTACGTTGATGTACTTTTCAAATTGGAGAGCTACTTTTTACTAAAAGTACATCTCCCTTATATAATTAAGTATAATGCAGACCTGCTCAAAAACTTAGTATAATTAAAGAAGTCTTATGCCATAAATGATGATGATGATGATGATGATGAGAGCTGCTTATGTGAATGTCTATAGTGGTTTTCTCTACCAGTGTCACTGTATTAGACAACTGTTATCAAACTTAGCAATAATGATGCATTAATCTGCCAATCAAGTGTGGAAGCTTGCTATGTGTATAGGCATAGTAAACACATATCATCATCATCCTCATTATCATTTATTTATATAGTGTCACTAATAGCGCAGCGCTGTACAGAGAACCCATTCACATCAGTCCCTACCCTATTGGAGCTTACAGTCTAAATTCCCTAATATAGACACACACTCACACACAGACAGAGAGGGAGAGACTAGGGTCAATTTTGATAGCAGCCAATTAACCTAACAGTATGTTTTTTGGAGTGTGGGAGGAAACCGCAGCACCCGGAGGAAACCCACGCAAACACAGGGAGAACATACAAACTTCACACAGATAAGGCCATGGTTGATATAAGTACTGGCTCTGCTTACCATTGTCCAGTCTAGTACATAACTGTATTAATGCTGTGAAATATTATTACTTTGAATGCCTTAAATATGCAAGAGCGCATTTGGGTAAGTTTATGCTAATAAAAGATATATGCACTTTTCTTGCCTACCCATACTATTTAATAACCACCAAAAATTAAGCAATGTGTGGGCACTGCTTCCAGTTGAAATCAGTCTGTCTGTCTGTCTATCTATCTATCTATCTATCTATCTATCTATCTATCTATCTATCGGTCTGTCTATCTTTAAAACTGAAAGACATCCATTAAAAATACACAATGACAGCATATTTAGTGTGTAATTGATGCTAAAACACAATTCTCACTCTCCTAATATAGCTGATTTTTGACAATGAACTGCATTTTTCATGTGAAGCATTTGATGTCATAAAGATGTAAACCTCACAAAGCAATTCTGTCACTGGTCAGTTTGCTTGACAGACATCTGACTTTAGCCAATGGAAACATGGTGACATGTAAATATGAAAGCACATTAGGACAAAATATGCAATAAGATAGAGGCAAAGGGAGATGGCTGCTGGGAATGTATTTATTTTTATCCCAGAACACCTTTAAATCTAAGTATTAATACTACGTTGATGTACTTTTCAAATTGGAGAGCTACTTTTTACTAAAAGTACATCTCCCTTATATAATTAAGTATAATGCAGACCTGCTCAAAAACTTAGTATAATTAAAGAAGTCTTATGCCATAAATGATGATGATGATGATGATGATGATGATGAGAGCTGCTTATGTGAATGTCTATAGTGGTTTTCTCTACCAGTGTCACTGTATTAGACAACTGTTATCAAACTTAGCAATAATGATGCATTAATCTGCCAATCAAGTGTGGAAGCTTGCTATGTGTATAGGCATAGTAAACACATATCATCATCATCCTCATTATCATTTATTTATATAGTGTCACTAATAGCGCAGCGCTGTACAGAGAACCCATTCACATCAGTCCCTACCCTATTGGAGCTTACAGTCTAAATTCCCTAATATAGACACACACTCACACACAGACAGAGAGGGAGAGACTAGGGTCAATTTTGATAGCAGCCAATTAACCTAACAGTATGTTTTTTGGAGTGTGGGAGGAAACCGCAGCACCCGGAGGAAACCCACGCAAACACAGGGAGAACATACAAACTTCACACAGATAAGGCCATGGTTGATATAAGTACTGGCTCTGCTTACCATTGTCCAGTCTAGTACATAACTGTATTAATGCTGTGAAATATTATTACTTTGAATGCCTTAAATATGCAAGAGCGCATTTGGGTAAGTTTATGCTAATAAAAGATATATGCACTTTTCTTGCCTACCCATACTATTTAATAACCACCAAAAATTAAGCAATGTGTGGGCACTGCTTCCAGTTGAAATCAGTCTGTCTGTCTGTCTATCTATCTATCTATCTATCTATCTATCTATCTATCTATCTATCTATCTATCGGTCTGTCTATCTTTAAAACTGAAAGACATCCATTAAAAATACACAATGACAGCATATTTAGTGTGTAATTGATGCTAAAACACAATTCTCACTCTCCTAATATAGCTGATTTTTGACAATGAACTGCATTTTTCATGTGAAGCATTTGATGTCATAAAGATGTAAACCTCACAAAGCAATTCTGTCACTGGTCAGTTTGCTTGACAGACATCTGACTTTAGCCAATGGAAACATGGTGACATGTAAATATGAAAGCACATTAGGACAAAATATGCAATAAGATAGAGGCAAAGGGAGATGGCTGCTGGGAATGTATTTATTTTTTATCCCAGAACACCTTTAAATCTAAGTATTAATACTACGTTGATGTACTTTTCAAATTGGAGAGCTACTTTTTACTAAAAGTACATCTCCCTTATATAATTAAGTATAATGCAGACCTGCTCAAAAACTTAGTATAATTAAAGAAGTCTTATGCTATAAATGATGATGATGATGATGATGAGAGCTGCTTATGTGAATGTCTATAGTGGTTTTCTCTACCAGTGTCACTGTATTAGACAACTGTTATCAAACTTAGCAATAATGATGCATTAATCTGCCAATCAAGTGTGGAAGCTTGCTATGTGTATAGGCATAGTAAACACATATCATCATCATCCTCATTATCATTTATTTATATAGTGTCACTAATAGCGCAGCGCTGTACAGAGAACCCATTCACATCAGTCCCTACCCTATTGGAGCTTACAGTCTAAATTCCCTAATATAGACACACACTCACACACAGAGAGAGAGGGAGAGACTAGGGTCAATTTTGATAGCAGCCAATTAACCTAACAGTATGTTTTTTGGAGTGTGGGAGGAAACCGCAGCACCCGGAGGAAACCCACGCAAACACAGGGAGAACATACAAACTTCACACAGATAAGGCCATGGTTGATATAAGTACTGGCTCTGCTTACCATTGTCCAGTCTAGTACATAACTGTATTAATGCTGTGAAATATTATTACTTTGAATGCCTTAAATATGCAAGAGCGCATTTGGGTAAGTTTATGCTAATAAAAGATATATGCACTTTTCTTGCCTACCCATACTATTTAATAACCACCAAAAATTAAGCAATGTGTGGGCACTGCTTCCAGTTGAAATCAGTCTGTCTGTCTGTCTGTCTATCTATCTATCTATCTATCTATCTATCTATCTATCTATCTATCTATCTATCTATCTATCGGTCTGTCTATCTTTAAAACTGAAAGACATCCATTAAAAATACACAATGACAGCATATTTAGTGTGTAATTGATGCTAAAACACAATTCTCACTCTCCTAATATAGCTGATTTTTGACAATGAACTGCATTTTTCATGTGAAGCATTTGATGTCATAAAGATGTAAACCTCACAAAGCAATTCTGTCACTGGTCAGTTTGCTTGACAGACATCTGACTTTAGCCAATGGAAACATGGTGACATGTAAATATGAAAGCACATTAGGACAAAATATGCAATAAGATAGAGGCAAAGGGAGATGGCTGCTGGGAATGTATTTATTTTTTATCCCAGAACACCTTTAAATCTAAGTATTAATACTACGTTGATGTACTTTTCAAATTGGAGAGCTACTTTTTACTAAAAGTACATCTCCCTTATATAATTAAGTATAATGCAGACCTGCTCAAAAACTTAGTATAATTAAAGAAGTCTTATGCCATAAATGATGATGATGATGATGATGAGAGCTGCTTATGTGAATGTCTATAGTGGTTTTCTCTACCAGTGTCACTGTATTAGACAACTGTTATCAAACTTAGCAATAATGATGCATTAATCTGCCAATCAAGTGTGGAAGCTTGCTATGTGTATAGGCATAGTAAACACATATCATCATCATCCTCATTATCATTTATTTATATAGTGTCACTAATAGCGCAGCGCTGTACAGAGAACCCATTCACATCAGTCCCTACCCTATTGGAGCTTACAGTCTAAATTCCCTAATATAGACACACACTCACACACAGAGAGAGAGGGAGAGACTAGGGTCAATTTTGATAGCAGCCAATTAACCTAACAGTATGTTTTTTGGAGTGTGGGAGGAAACCGCAGCACCCGGAGGAAACCCACGCAAACACAGGGAGAACATACAAACTTCACACAGATAAGGCCATGGTTGATATAAGTACTGGCTCTGCTTACCATTGTCCAGTCTAGTACATAACTGTATTAATGCTGTGAAATATTATTACTTTGAATGCCTTAAATATGCAAGAGCGCATTTGGGTAAGTTTATGCTAATAAAAGATATATGCACTTTTCTTGCCTACCCATACTATTTAATAACCACCAAAAATTAAGCAATGTGTGGGCACTGCTTCCAGTTGAAATCAGTCTGTCTGTCTGTCTGTCTATCTATCTATCTATCTATCTATCTATCTATCTATCTATCTATCTATCTATCTATCTATCTATCTATCTATCTATCGGTCTGTCTATCTTTAAAACTGAAAGACATCCATTAAAAATACACAATGACAGCATATTTAGTGTGTAATTGATGCTAAAACACAATTCTCACTCTCCTAATATAGCTGATTTTTGACAATGAACTGCATTTTTCATGTGAAGCATTTGATGTCATAAAGATGTAAACCTCACAAAGCAATTCTGTCACTGGTCAGTTTGCTTGACAGACATCTGACTTTAGCCAATGGAAACATGGTGACATGTAAATATGAAAGCACATTAGGACAAAATATGCAATAAGATAGAGGCAAAGGGAGATGGCTGCTGGGAATGTATTTATTTTTTATCCCAGAACACCTTTAAATCTAAGTATTAATACTACGTTGATGTACTTTTCAAATTGGAGAGCTACTTTTTACTAAAAGTACATCTCCCTTATATAATTAAGTATAATGCAGACCTGCTCAAAAACTTAGTATAATTAAAGAAGTCTTATGCCATAAATGATGATGATGATGATGATGAGAGCTGCTTATGTGAATGTCTATAGTGGTTTTCTCTACCAGTGTCACTGTATTAGACAACTGTTATCAAACTTAGCAATAATGATGCATTAATCTGCCAATCAAGTGTGGAAGCTTGCTATGTGTATAGGCATAGTAAACACATATCATCATCATCCTCATTATCATTTATTTATATAGTGTCACTAATAGCGCAGCGCTGTACAGAGAACCCATTCACATCAGTCCCTACCCTATTGGAGCTTACAGTCTAAATTCCCTAATATAGACACACACTCACACACAGAGAGAGAGGGAGAGACTAGGGTCAATTTTGATAGCAGCCAATTAACCTAACAGTATGTTTTTTGGAGTGTGGGAGGAAACCGCAGCACCCGGAGGAAACCCACGCAAACACAGGGAGAACATACAAACTTCACACAGATAAGGCCATGGTTGATATAAGTACTGGCTCTGCTTACCATTGTCCAGTCTAGTACATAACTGTATTAATGCTGTGAAATATTATTACTTTGAATGCCTTAAATATGCAAGAGCGCATTTGGGTAAGTTTATGCTAATAAAAGATATATGCACTTTTCTTGCCTACCCATACTATTTAATAACCACCAAAAATTAAGCAATGTGTGGGCACTGCTTCCAGTTGAAATCAGTCTGTCTGTCTGTCTATCTATCTATCTATCTATCTATCTATCTATCTATCTATCTATCTATCTATCTATCTATCTATCGGTCTGTCTATCTTTAAAACTGAAAGACATCCATTAAAAATACACAATGACAGCATATTTAGTGTGTAATTGATGTTAAAACACAATTCTCACTCTCCTAATATAGCTGATTTTTGACAATGAACTGCATTTTTCATGTGAAGCATTTGATGTCATAAAGATGTAAACCTCACAAAGCAATTCTGTCACTGGTCAGTTTGCTTGACAGACATCTGACTTTAGCCAATGGAAACATGGTGACATGTAAATATGAAAGCACATTAGGACAAAATATGCAATAAGATAGAGGCAAATGGAGATGGCTGCTGGGAATGTATTTATTTTTATCCCAGAACACCTTTAAATCTAAGTATTAATACTACGTTGATGTACTTTTCAAATTGGAGAGCTACTTTTTACTAAAAGTACATCTCCCTTATATAATTAAGTATAATGCAGACCTGCTCAAAAACTTAGTATAATTAAAGAAGTCTTATGCCATAAATGATGATGATGATGATGATGAGAGCTGCTTATGTGAATGTCTATAGTGGTTTTCTCTACCAGTGTCACTGTATTAGACAACTGTTATCAAACTTAGCAATAATGATGCATTAATCTGCCAATCAAGTGTGGAAGCTTGCTATGTGTATAGGCATAGTAAACACATATCATCATCATCCTCATTATCATTTATTTATATAGTGTCACTAATAGCGCAGCGCTGTACAGAGAACCCATTCACATCAGTCCCTACCCTATTGGAGCTTACAGTCTAAATTCCCTAATATAGACACACACTCACACACAGAGAGAGAGGGAGAGACTAGGGTCAATTTTGATAGCAGCCAATTAACCTAACAGTATGTTTTTTGGAGTGTGGGAGGAAACCGCAGCACCCGGAGGAAACCCACGCAAACACAGGGAGAACATACAAACTTCACACAGATAAGGCCATGGTTGATATAAGTACTGGCTCTGCTTACCATTGTCCAGTCTAGTACATAACTGTATTAATGCTGTGAAATATTATTACTTTGAATGCCTTAAATATGCAAGAGCGCATTTGGGTAAGTTTATGCTAATAAAAGATATATGCACTTTTCTTGCCTACCCATACTATTTAATAACCACCAAAAATTAAGCAATGTGTGGGCACTGCTTCCAGTTGAAATCAGTCTGTCTGTCTGTCTATCTATCTATCTATCTATCTATCTATCTATCTATCTATCTATCGGTCTGTCTATCTTTAAAACTGAAAGACATCCATTAAAAATACACAATGACAGCATATTTAGTGTGTAATTGATGCTAAAACACAATTCTCACTCTCCTAATATAGCTGATTTTTGACAATGAACTGCATTTTTCATGTGAAGCATTTGATGTCATAAAGATGTAAACCTCACAAAGCAATTCTGTCACTGGTCAGTTTGCTTGACAGACATCTGACTTTAGCCAATGGAAACATGGTGACATGTAAATATGAAAGCACATTAGGACAAAATATGCAATAAGATAGAGGCAAAGGGAGATGGCTGCTGGGAATGTATTTATTTTTTATCCCAGAACACCTTTAAATCTAAGTATTAATACTACGTTGATGTACTTTTCAAATTGGAGAGCTACTTTTTACTAAAAGTACATCTCCCTTATATAATTAAGTATAATGCAGACCTGCTCAAAAACTTAGTATAATTAAAGAAGTCTTATGCCATAAATGATGATGATGATGATGATGAGAGCTGCTTATGTGAATGTCTATAGTGGTTTTCTCTACCAGTGTCACTGTATTAGACAACTGTTATCAAACTTAGCAATAATGATGCATTAATCTGCCAATCAAGTGTGGAAGCTTGCTATGTGTATAGGCATAGTAAACACATATCATCATCATCCTCATTATCATTTATTTATATAGTGTCACTAATAGCGCAGCGCTGTACAGAGAACCCATTCACATCAGTCCCTACCCTATTGGAGCTTACAGTCTAAATTCCCTAATATAGACACACACTCACACACAGAGAGAGAGGGAGAGACTAGGGTCAATTTTGATAGCAGCCAATTAACCTAACAGTATGTTTTTTGGAGTGTGGGAGGAAACCGCAGCACCCGGAGGAAACCCACGCAAACACAGGGAGAACATACAAACTTCACACAGATAAGGCCATGGTTGATATAAGTACTGGCTCTGCTTACCATTGTCCAGTCTAGTACATAACTGTATTAATGCTGTGAAATATTATTACTTTGAATGCCTTAAATATGCAAGAGCGCATTTGGGTAAGTTTATGCTAATAAAAGATATATGCACTTTTCTTGCCTACCCATACTATTTAATAACCACCAAAAATTAAGCAATGTGTGGGCACTGCTTCCAGTTGAAATCAGTCTGTCTGTCTGTCTATCTATCTATCTATCTATCTATCTATCTATCTATCTATCGGTCTGTCTATCTTTAAAACTGAAAGACATCCATTAAAAATACACAATGACAGCATATTTAGTGTGTAATTGATGCTAAAACACAATTCTCACTCTCCTAATATAGCTGATTTTTGACAATGAACTGCATTTTTCATGTGAAGCATTTGATGTCATAAAGATGTAAACCTCACAAAGCAATTCTGTCACTGGTCAGTTTGCTTGACAGACATCTGACTTTAGCCAATGGAAACATGGTGACATGTAAATATGAAAGCACATTAGGACAAAATATGCAATAAGATAGAGGCAAAGGGAGATGGCTGCTGGGAATGTATTTATTTTTTATCCCAGAACACCTTTAAATCTAAGTATTAATACTACGTTGATGTACTTTTCAAATTGGAGAGCTACTTTTTACTAAAAGTACATCTCCCTTATATAATTAAGTATAATGCAGACCTGCTCAAAAACTTAGTATAATTAAAGAAGTCTTATGCCATAAATGATGATGATGATGATGATGAGAGCTGCTTATGTGAATGTCTATAGTGGTTTTCTCTACCAGTGTCACTGTATTAGACAACTGTTATCAAACTTAGCAATAATGATGCATTAATCTGCCAATCAAGTGTGGAAGCTTGCTATGTGTATAGGCATAGTAAACACATATCATCATCATCCTCATTATCATTTATTTATATAGTGTCACTAATAGCGCAGCGCTGTACAGAGAACCCATTCACATCAGTCCCTACCCTATTGGAGCTTACAGTCTAAATTCCCTAATATAGACACACACTCACACACAGAGAGAGAGGGAGAGACTAGGGTCAATTTTGATAGCAGCCAATTAACCTAACAGTATGTTTTTTGGAGTGTGGGAGGAAACCGCAGCACCCGGAGGAAACCCACGCAAACACAGGGAGAACATACAAACTTCACACAGATAAGGCCATGGTTGATATAAGTACTGGCTCTGCTTACCATTGTCCAGTCTAGTACATAACTGTATTAATGCTGTGAAATATTATTACTTTGAATGCCTTAAATATGCAAGAGCGCATTTGGGTAAGTTTATGCTAATAAAAGATATATGCACTTTTCTTGCCTACCCATACTATTTAATAACCACCAAAAATTAAGCAATGTGTGGGCACTGCTTCCAGTTGAAATCAGTCTGTCTGTCTGTCTATCTATCTATCTATCTATCTATCTATCTATCTATCTATCGGTCTGTCTATCTTTAAAACTGAAAGACATCCATTAAAAATACACAATGACAGCATATTTAGTGTGTAATTGATGCTAAAACACAATTCTCACTCTCCTAATATAGCTGATTTTTGACAATGAACTGCATTTTTCATGTGAAGCATTTGATGTCATAAAGATGTAAACCTCACAAAGCAATTCTGTCACTGGTCAGTTTGCTTGACAGACATCTGACTTTAGCCAATGGAAACATGGTGACATGTAAATATGAAAGCACATTAGGACAAAATATGCAATAAGATAGAGGCAAAGGGAGATGGCTGCTGGGAATGTATTTATTTTTTATCCCAGAACACCTTTAAATCTAAGTATTAATACTACGTTGATGTACTTTTCAAATTGGAGAGCTACTTTTTACTAAAAGTACATCTCCCTTATATAATTAAGTATAATGCAGACCTGCTCAAAAACTTAGTATAATTAAAGAAGTCTTATGCCATAAATGATGATGATGATGATGATGAGAGCTGCTTATGTGAATGTCTATAGTGGTTTTCTCTACCAGTGTCACTGTATTAGACAACTGTTATCAAACTTAGCAATAATGATGCATTAATCTGCCAATCAAGTGTGGAAGCTTGCTATGTGTATAGGCATAGTAAACACATATCATCATCATCCTCATTATCATTTATTTATATAGTGTCACTAATAGCGCAGCGCTGTACAGAGAACCCATTCACATCAGTCCCTACCCTATTGGAGCTTACAGTCTAAATTCCCTAATATAGACACACACTCACACACAGAGAGAGAGGGAGAGACTAGGGTCAATTTTGATAGCAGCCAATTAACCTAACAGTATGTTTTTTGGAGTGTGGGAGGAAACCGCAGCACCCGGAGGATACCCACGCAAACACAGGGAGAACATACAAACTTCACACAGATAAGGCCATGGTTGATATAAGTACTGGCTCTGCTTACCATTGTCCAGTCTAGTACATAACTGTATTAATGCTGTGAAATATTATTACTTTGAATGCCTTAAATATGCAAGAGCGCATTTGGGTAAGTTTATGCTAATAAAAGATATATGCACTTTTCTTGCCTACCCATACTATTTAATAACCACCAAAAATTAAGCAATGTGTGGGCACTGCTTCCAGTTGAAATCAGTCTGTCTGTCTGTCTGTCTATCTATCTATCTATCTATCTATCTATCTATCTATCTATCTATCTATCTATCGGTCTGTCTATCTTTAAAACTGAAAGACATCCATTAAAAATACACAATGACAGCATATTTAGTGTGTAATTGATGCTAAAACACAATTCTCACTCTCCTAATATAGCTGATTTTTGACAATGAACTGCATTTTTCATGTGAAGCATTTGATGTCATAAAGATGTAAACCTCACAAAGCAATTCTGTCACTGGTCAGTTTGCTTGACAGACATCTGACTTTAGCCAATGGAAACATGGTGACATGTAAATATGAAAGCACATTAGGACAAAATATGCAATAAGATAGAGGCAAATGGAGATGGCTGCTGGGAATGTATTTATTTTTATCCCAGAACACCTTTAAATCTAAGTATTAATACTACGTTGATGTACTTTTCAAATTGGAGAGCTACTTTTTACTAAAAGTACATCTCCCTTATATAATTAAGTATAATGCAGACCTGCTCAAAAACTTAGTATAATTAAAGAAGTCTTATGCCATAAATGATGATGATGATGATGATGAGAGCTGCTTATGTGAATGTCTATAGTGGTTTTCTCTACCAGTGTCACTGTATTAGACAACTGTTATCAAACTTAGCAATAATGATGCATTAATCTGCCAATCAAGTGTGGAAGCTTGCTATGTGTATAGGCATAGTAAACACATATCATCATCATCCTCATTATCATTTATTTATATAGTGTCACTAATAGCGCAGCGCTGTACAGAGAACCCATTCACATCAGTCCCTACCCTATTGGAGCTTACAGTCTAAATTCCCTAATATAGACACACACTCACACACAGAGAGAGAGGGAGAGACTAGGGTCAATTTTGATAGCAGCCAATTAACCTAACAGTATGTTTTTTGGAGTGTGGGAGGAAACCGCAGCACCCGGAGGATACCCACGCAAACACAGGGAGAACATACAAACTTCACACAGATAAGGCCATGGTTGATATAAGTACTGGCTCTGCTTACCATTGTCCAGTCTAGTACATAACTGTATTAATGCTGTGAAATATTATTACTTTGAATGCCTTAAATATGCAAGAGCGCATTTGGGTAAGTTTATGCTAATAAAAGATATATGCACTTTTCTTGCCTACCCATACTATTTAATAACCACCAAAAATTAAGCAATGTGTGGGCACTGCTTCCAGTTGAAATCAGTCTGTCTGTCTGTCTATCTATCTATCTATCTATCTATCTATCTATCTATCTATCGGTCTGTCTATCTTTAAAACTGAAAGACATCCATTAAAAATACACAATGACAGCATATTTAGTGTGTAATTGATGCTAAAACACAATTCTCACTCTCCTAATATAGCTGATTTTTGACAATGAACTGCATTTTTCATGTGAAGCATTTGATGTCATAAAGATGTAAACCTCACAAAGCAATTCTGTCACTGGTCAGTTTGCTTGACAGACATCTGACTTTAGCCAATGGAAACATGGTGACATGTAAATATGAAAGCACATTAGGACAAAATATGCAATAAGATAGAGGCAAAGGGAGATGGCTGCTGGGAATGTATTTATTTTTTATCCCAGAACACCTTTAAATCTAAGTATTAATACTACGTTGATGTACTTTTCAAATTGGAGAGCTACTTTTTACTAAAAGTACATCTCCCTTATATAATTAAGTATAATGCAGACCTGCTCAAAAACTTAGTATAATTAAAGAAGTCTTATGCCATAAATGATGATGATGATGATGATGAGAGCTGCTTATGTGAATGTCTATAGTGGTTTTCTCTACCAGTGTCACTGTATTAGACAACTGTTATCAAACTTAGCAATAATGATGCATTAATCTGCCAATCAAGTGTGGAAGCTTGCTATGTGTATAGGCATAGTAAACACATATCATCATCATCCTCATTATCATTTATTTATATAGTGTCACTAATAGCGCAGCGCTGTACAGAGAACCCATTCACATCAGTCCCTACCCTATTGGAGCTTACAGTCTAAATTCCCTAATATAGACACACACTCACACACAGAGAGAGAGGGAGAGACTAGGGTCAATTTTGATAGCAGCCAATTAACCTAACAGTATGTTTTTTGGAGTGTGGGAGGAAACCGCAGCACCCGGAGGAAACCCACGCAAACACAGGGAGAACATACAAACTTCACACAGATAAGGCCATGGTTGATATAAGTACTGGCTCTGCTTACCATTGTCCAGTCTAGTACATAACTGTATTAATGCTGTGAAATATTATTACTTTGAATGCCTTAAATATGCAAGAGCGCATTTGGGTAAGTTTATGCTAATAAAAGATATATGCACTTTTCTTGCCTACCCATACTATTTAATAACCACCAAAAATTAAGCAATGTGTGGGCACTGCTTCCAGTTGAAATCAGTCTGTCTGTCTGTCTATCTATCTATCTATCTATCTATCTATCTATCTATCTATCGGTCTGTCTATCTTTAAAACTGAAAGACATCCATTAAAAATACACAATGACAGCATATTTAGTGTGTAATTGATGCTAAAACACAATTCTCACTCTCCTAATATAGCTGATTTTTGACAATGAACTGCATTTTTCATGTGAAGCATTTGATGTCATAAAGATGTAAACCTCACAAAGCAATTCTGTCACTGGTCAGTTTGCTTGACAGACATCTGACTTTAGCCAATGGAAACATGGTGACATGTAAATATGAAAGCACATTAGGACAAAATATGCAATAAGATAGAGGCAAAGGGAGATGGCTGCTGGGAATGTATTTATTTTTTATCCCAGAACACCTTTAAATCTAAGTATTAATACTACGTTGATGTACTTTTCAAATTGGAGAGCTACTTTTTACTAAAAGTACATCTCCCTTATATAATTAAGTATAATGCAGACCTGCTCAAAAACTTAGTATAATTAAAGAAGTCTTATGCCATAAATGATGATGATGATGATGATGAGAGCTGCTTATGTGAATGTCTATAGTGGTTTTCTCTACCAGTGTCACTGTATTAGACAACTGTTATCAAACTTAGCAATAATGATGCATTAATCTGCCAATCAAGTGTGGAAGCTTGCTATGTGTATAGGCATAGTAAACACATATCATCATCATCCTCATTATCATTTATTTATATAGTGTCACTAATAGCGCAGCGCTGTACAGAGAACCCATTCACATCAGTCCCTACCCTATTGGAGCTTACAGTCTAAATTCCCTAATATAGACACACACTCACACACAGAGAGAGAGGGAGAGACTAGGGTCAATTTTGATAGCAGCCAATTAACCTAACAGTATGTTTTTTGGAGTGTGGGAGGAAACCGCAGCACCCGGAGGATACCCACGCAAACACAGGGAGAACATACAAACTTCACACAGATAAGGCCATGGTTGATATAAGTACTGGCTCTGCTTACCATTGTCCAGTCTAGTACATAACTGTATTAATGCTGTGAAATATTATTACTTTGAATGCCTTAAATATGCAAGAGCGCATTTGGGTAAGTTTATGCTAATAAAAGATATATGCACTTTTCTTGCCTACCCATACTATTTAATAACCACCAAAAATTAAGCAATGTGTGGGCACTGCTTCCAGTTGAAATCAGTCTGTCTGTCTGTCTGTCTATCTATCTATCTATCTATCTATCTATCTATCTATCTATCTATCTATCTATCGGTCTGTCTATCTTTAAAACTGAAAGACATCCATTAAAAATACACAATGACAGCATATTTAGTGTGTAATTGATGCTAAAACACAATTCTCACTCTCCTAATATAGCTGATTTTTGACAATGAACTGCATTTTTCATGTGAAGCATTTGATGTCATAAAGATGTAAACCTCACAAAGCAATTCTGTCACTGGTCAGTTTGCTTGACAGACATCTGACTTTAGCCAATGGAAACATGGTGACATGTAAATATGAAAGCACATTAGGACAAAATATGCAATAAGATAGAGGCAAATGGAGATGGCTGCTGGGAATGTATTTATTTTTATCCCAGAACACCTTTAAATCTAAGTATTAATACTACGTTGATGTACTTTTCAAATTGGAGAGCTACTTTTTACTAAAAGTACATCTCCCTTATATAATTAAGTATAATGCAGACCTGCTCAAAAACTTAGTATAATTAAAGAAGTCTTATGCCATAAATGATGATGATGATGATGATGAGAGCTGCTTATGTGAATGTCTATAGTGGTTTTCTCTACCAGTGTCACTGTATTAGACAACTGTTATCAAACTTAGCAATAATGATGCATTAATCTGCCAATCAAGTGTGGAAGCTTGCTATGTGTATAGGCATAGTAAACACATATCATCATCATCCTCATTATCATTTATTTATATAGTGTCACTAATAGCGCAGCGCTGTACAGAGAACCCATTCACATCAGTCCCTACCCTATTGGAGCTTACAGTCTAAATTCCCTAATATAGACACACACTCACACACAGAGAGAGAGGGAGAGACTAGGGTCAATTTTGATAGCAGCCAATTAACCTAACAGTATGTTTTTTGGAGTGTGGGAGGAAACCGCAGCACCCGGAGGATACCCACGCAAACACAGGGAGAACATACAAACTTCACACAGATAAGGCCATGGTTGATATAAGTACTGGCTCTGCTTACCATTGTCCAGTCTAGTACATAACTGTATTAATGCTGTGAAATATTATTACTTTGAATGCCTTAAATATGCAAGAGCGCATTTGGGTAAGTTTATGCTAATAAAAGATATATGCACTTTTCTTGCCTACCCATACTATTTAATAACCACCAAAAATTAAGCAATGTGTGGGCACTGCTTCCAGTTGAAATCAGTCTGTCTGTCTGTCTATCTATCTATCTATCTATCTATCTATCTATCTATCTATCGGTCTGTCTATCTTTAAAACTGAAAGACATCCATTAAAAATACACAATGACAGCATATTTAGTGTGTAATTGATGCTAAAACACAATTCTCACTCTCCTAATATAGCTGATTTTTGACAATGAACTGCATTTTTCATGTGAAGCATTTGATGTCATAAAGATGTAAACCTCACAAAGCAATTCTGTCACTGGTCAGTTTGCTTGACAGACATCTGACTTTAGCCAATGGAAACATGGTGACATGTAAATATGAAAGCACATTAGGACAAAATATGCAATAAGATAGAGGCAAAGGGAGATGGCTGCTGGGAATGTATTTATTTTTTATCCCAGAACACCTTTAAATCTAAGTATTAATACTACGTTGATGTACTTTTCAAATTGGAGAGCTACTTTTTACTAAAAGTACATCTCCCTTATATAATTAAGTATAATGCAGACCTGCTCAAAAACTTAGTATAATTAAAGAAGTCTTATGCCATAAATGATGATGATGATGATGATGAGAGCTGCTTATGTGAATGTCTATAGTGGTTTTCTCTACCAGTGTCACTGTATTAGACAACTGTTATCAAACTTAGCAATAATGATGCATTAATCTGCCAATCAAGTGTGGAAGCTTGCTATGTGTATAGGCATAGTAAACACATATCATCATCATCCTCATTATCATTTATTTATATAGTGTCACTAATAGCGCAGCGCTGTACAGAGAACCCATTCACATCAGTCCCTACCCTATTGGAGCTTACAGTCTAAATTCCCTAATATAGACACACACTCACACACAGAGAGAGAGGGAGAGACTAGGGTCAATTTTGATAGCAGCCAATTAACCTAACAGTATGTTTTTTGGAGTGTGGGAGGAAACCGCAGCACCCGGAGGAAACCCACGCAAACACAGGGAGAACATACAAACTTCACACAGATAAGGCCATGGTTGATATAAGTACTGGCTCTGCTTACCATTGTCCAGTCTAGTACATAACTGTATTAATGCTGTGAAATATTATTACTTTGAATGCCTTAAATATGCAAGAGCGCATTTGGGTAAGTTTATGCTAATAAAAGATATATGCACTTTTCTTGCCTACCCATACTATTTAATAACCACCAAAAATTAAGCAATGTGTGGGCACTGCTTCCAGTTGAAATCAGTCTGTCTGTCTGTCTATCTATCTATCTATCTATCTATCTATCTATCTATCTATCGGTCTGTCTATCTTTAAAACTGAAAGACATCCATTAAAAATACACAATGACAGCATATTTAGTGTGTAATTGATGCTAAAACACAATTCTCACTCTCCTAATATAGCTGATTTTTGACAATGAACTGCATTTTTCATGTGAAGCATTTGATGTCATAAAGATGTAAACCTCACAAAGCAATTCTGTCACTGGTCAGTTTGCTTGACAGACATCTGACTTTAGCCAATGGAAACATGGTGACATGTAAATATGAAAGCACATTAGGACAAAATATGCAATAAGATAGAGGCAAAGGGAGATGGCTGCTGGGAATGTATTTATTTTTTATCCCAGAACACCTTTAAATCTAAGTATTAATACTACGTTGATGTACTTTTCAAATTGGAGAGCTACTTTTTACTAAAAGTACATCTCCCTTATATAATTAAGTATAATGCAGACCTGCTCAAAAACTTAGTATAATTAAAGAAGTCTTATGCCATAAATGATGATGATGATGATGATGAGAGCTGCTTATGTGAATGTCTATAGTGGTTTTCTCTACCAGTGTCACTGTATTAGACAACTGTTATCAAACTTAGCAATAATGATGCATTAATCTGCCAATCAAGTGTGGAAGCTTGCTATGTGTATAGGCATAGTAAACACATATCATCATCATCCTCATTATCATTTATTTATATAGTGTCACTAATAGCGCAGCGCTGTACAGAGAACCCATTCACATCAGTCCCTACCCTATTGGAGCTTACAGTCTAAATTCCCTAATATAGACACACACTCACACACAGAGAGAGAGGGAGAGACTAGGGTCAATTTTGATAGCAGCCAATTAACCTAACAGTATGTTTTTTGGAGTGTGGGAGGAAACCGCAGCACCCGGAGGATACCCACGCAAACACAGGGAGAACATACAAACTTCACACAGATAAGGCCATGGTTGATATAAGTACTGGCTCTGCTTACCATTGTCCAGTCTAGTACATAACTGTATTAATGCTGTGAAATATTATTACTTTGAATGCCTTAAATATGCAAGAGCGCATTTGGGTAAGTTTATGCTAATAAAAGATATATGCACTTTTCTTGCCTACCCATACTATTTAATAACCACCAAAAATTAAGCAATGTGTGGGCACTGCTTCCAGTTGAAATCAGTCTGTCTGTCTGTCTGTCTATCTATCTATCTATCTATCTATCTATCTATCTATCTATCTATCGGTCTGTCTATCTTTAAAACTGAAAGACATCCATTAAAAATACACAATGACAGCATATTTAGTGTGTAATTGATGCTAAAACACAATTCTCACTCTCCTAATATAGCTGATTTTTGACAATGAACTGCATTTTTCATGTGAAGCATTTGATGTCATAAAGATGTAAACCTCACAAAGCAATTCTGTCACTGGTCAGTTTGCTTGACAGACATCTGACTTTAGCCAATGGAAACATGGTGACATGTAAATATGAAAGCACATTAGGACAAAATATGCAATAAGATAGAGGCAAATGGAGATGGCTGCTGGGAATGTATTTATTTTTATCCCAGAACACCTTTAAATCTAAGTATTAATACTACGTTGATGTACTTTTCAAATTGGAGAGCTACTTTTTACTAAAAGTACATCTCCCTTATATAATTAAGTATAATGCAGACCTGCTCAAAAACTTAGTATAATTAAAGAAGTCTTATGCCATAAATGATGATGATGATGATGATGAGAGCTGCTTATGTGAATGTCTATAGTGGTTTTCTCTACCAGTGTCACTGTATTAGACAACTGTTATCAAACTTAGCAATAATGATGCATTAATCTGCCAATCAAGTGTGGAAGCTTGCTATGTGTATAGGCATAGTAAACACATATCATCATCATCCTCATTATCATTTATTTATATAGTGTCACTAATAGCGCAGCGCTGTACAGAGAACCCATTCACATCAGTCCCTACCCTATTGGAGCTTACAGTCTAAATTCCCTAATATAGACACACACTCACACACAGAGAGAGAGGGAGAGACTAGGGTCAATTTTGATAGCAGCCAATTAACCTAACAGTATGTTTTTTGGAGTGTGGGAGGAAACCGCAGCACCCGGAGGATACCCACGCAAACACAGGGAGAACATACAAACTTCACACAGATAAGGCCATGGTTGATATAAGTACTGGCTCTGCTTACCATTGTCCAGTCTAGTACATAACTGTATTAATGCTGTGAAATATTATTACTTTGAATGCCTTAAATATGCAAGAGCGCATTTGGGTAAGTTTATGCTAATAAAAGATATATGCACTTTTCTTGCCTACCCATACTATTTAATAACCACCAAAAATTAAGCAATGTGTGGGCACTGCTTCCAGTTGAAATCAGTCTGTCTGTCTGTCTATCTATCTATCTATCTATCTATCTATCTATCTATCTATCTATCGGTCTGTCTATCTTTAAAACTGAAAGACATCCATTAAAAATACACAATGACAGCATATTTAGTGTGTAATTGATGCTAAAACACAATTCTCACTCTCCTAATATAGCTGATTTTTGACAATGAACTGCATTTTTCATGTGAAGCATTTGATGTCATAAAGATGTAAACCTCACAAAGCAATTCTGTCACTGGTCAGTTTGCTTGACAGACATCTGACTTTAGCCAATGGAAACATGGTGACATGTAAATATGAAAGCACATTAGGACAAAATATGCAATAAGATAGAGGCAAAGGGAGATGGCTGCTGGGAATGTATTTATTTTTATCCCAGAACACCTTTAAATCTAAGTATTAATACTACGTTGATGTACTTTTCAAATTGGAGAGCTACTTTTTACTAAAAGTACATCTCCCTTATATAATTAAGTATAATGCAGACCTGCTCAAAAACTTAGTATAATTAAAGAAGTCTTATGCCATAAATGATGATGATGATGATGATGATGAGAGCTGCTTATGTGAATGTCTATAGTGGTTTTCTCTACCAGTGTCACTGTATTAGACAACTGTTATCAAACTTAGCAATAATGATGCATTAATCTGCCAATCAAGTGTGGAAGCTTGCTATGTGTATAGGCATAGTAAACACATATCATCATCATCCTCATTATCATTTATTTATATAGTGTCACTAATAGCGCAGCGCTGTACAGAGAACCCATTCACATCAGTCCCTACCCTATTGGAGCTTACAGTCTAAATTCCCTAATATAGACACACACTCACACACAGAGAGAGAGGGAGAGACTAGGGTCAATTTTGATAGCAGCCAATTAACCTAACAGTATGTTTTTTGGAGTGTGGGAGGAAACCGCAGCACCCGGAGGAAACCCACGCAAACACAGGGAGAACATACAAACTTCACACAGATAAGGCCATGGTTGATATAAGTACTGGCTCTGCTTACCATTGTCCAGTCTAGTACATAACTGTATTAATGCTGTGAAATATTATTACTTTGAATGCCTTAAATATGCAAGAGCGCATTTGGGTAAGTTTATGCTAATAAAAGATATATGCACTTTTCTTGCCTACCCATACTATTTAATAACCACCAAAAATTAAGCAATGTGTGGGCACTGCTTCCAGTTGAAATCAGTCTGTCTGTCTGTCTATCTATCTATCTATCTATCTATCTATCTATCTATCTATCGGTCTGTCTATCTTTAAAACTGAAAGACATCCATTAAAAATACACAATGACAGCATATTTAGTGTGTAATTGATGCTAAAACACAATTCTCACTCTCCTAATATAGCTGATTTTTGACAATGAACTGCATTTTTCATGTGAAGCATTTGATGTCATAAAGATGTAAACCTCACAAAGCAATTCTGTCACTGGTCAGTTTGCTTGACAGACATCTGACTTTAGCCAATGGAAACATGGTGACATGTAAATATGAAAGCACATTAGGACAAAATATGCAATAAGATAGAGGCAAAGGGAGATGGCTGCTGGGAATGTATTTATTTTTTATCCCAGAACACCTTTAAATCTAAGTATTAATACTACGTTGATGTACTTTTCAAATTGGAGAGCTACTTTTTACTAAAAGTACATCTCCCTTATATAATTAAGTATAATGCAGACCTGCTCAAAAACTTAGTATAATTAAAGAAGTCTTATGCCATAAATGATGATGATGATGATGATGAGAGCTGCTTATGTGAATGTCTATAGTGGTTTTCTCTACCAGTGTCACTGTATTAGACAACTGTTATCAAACTTAGCAATAATGATGCATTAATCTGCCAATCAAGTGTGGAAGCTTGCTATGTGTATAGGCATAGTAAACACATATCATCATCATCCTCATTATCATTTATTTATATAGTGTCACTAATAGCGCAGCGCTGTACAGAGAACCCATTCACATCAGTCCCTACCCTATTGGAGCTTACAGTCTAAATTCCCTAATATAGACACACACTCACACACAGAGAGAGAGGGAGAGACTAGGGTCAATTTTGATAGCAGCCAATTAACCTAACAGTATGTTTTTTGGAGTGTGGGAGGAAACCGCAGCACCCGGAGGATACCCACGCAAACACAGGGAGAACATACAAACTTCACACAGATAAGGCCATGGTTGATATAAGTACTGGCTCTGCTTACCATTGTCCAGTCTAGTACATAACTGTATTAATGCTGTGAAATATTATTACTTTGAATGCCTTAAATATGCAAGAGCGCATTTGGGTAAGTTTATGCTAATAAAAGATATATGCACTTTTCTTGCCTACCCATACTATTTAATAACCACCAAAAATTAAGCAATGTGTGGGCACTGCTTCCAGTTGAAATCAGTCTGTCTGTCTGTCTGTCTATCTATCTATCTATCTATCTATCTATCTATCTATCTATCTATCTATCGGTCTGTCTATCTTTAAAACTGAAAGACATCCATTAAAAATACACAATGACAGCATATTTAGTGTGTAATTGATGCTAAAACACAATTCTCACTCTCCTAATATAGCTGATTTTTGACAATGAACTGCATTTTTCATGTGAAGCATTTGATGTCATAAAGATGTAAACCTCACAAAGCAATTCTGTCACTGGTCAGTTTGCTTGACAGACATCTGACTTTAGCCAATGGAAACATGGTGACATGTAAATATGAAAGCACATTAGGACAAAATATGCAATAAGATAGAGGCAAATGGAGATGGCTGCTGGGAATGTATTTATTTTTATCCCAGAACACCTTTAAATCTAAGTATTAATACTACGTTGATGTACTTTTCAAATTGGAGAGCTACTTTTTACTAAAAGTACATCTCCCTTATATAATTAAGTATAATGCAGACCTGCTCAAAAACTTAGTATAATTAAAGAAGTCTTATGCCATAAATGATGATGATGATGATGATGAGAGCTGCTTATGTGAATGTCTATAGTGGTTTTCTCTACCAGTGTCACTGTATTAGACAACTGTTATCAAACTTAGCAATAATGATGCATTAATCTGCCAATCAAGTGTGGAAGCTTGCTATGTGTATAGGCATAGTAAACACATATCATCATCATCCTCATTATCATTTATTTATATAGTGTCACTAATAGCGCAGCGCTGTACAGAGAACCCATTCACATCAGTCCCTACCCTATTGGAGCTTACAGTCTAAATTCCCTAATATAGACACACACTCACACACAGAGAGAGAGGGAGAGACTAGGGTCAATTTTGATAGCAGCCAATTAACCTAACAGTATGTTTTTTGGAGTGTGGGAGGAAACCGCAGCACCCGGAGGAAACCCACGCAAACACAGGGAGAACATACAAACTTCACACAGATAAGGCCATGGTTGATATAAGTACTGGCTCTGCTTACCATTGTCCAGTCTAGTACATAACTGTATTAATGCTGTGAAATATTATTACTTTGAATGCCTTAAATATGCAAGAGCGCATTTGGGTAAGTTTATGCTAATAAAAGATATATGCACTTTTCTTGCCTACCCATACTATTTAATAACCACCAAAAATTAAGCAATGTGTGGGCACTGCTTCCAGTTGAAATCAGTCTGTCTGTCTGTCTATCTATCTATCTATCTATCTATCTATCTATCTATCTATCTATCGGTCTGTCTATCTTTAAAACTGAAAGACATCCATTAAAAATACACAATGACAGCATATTTAGTGTGTAATTGATGCTAAAACACAATTCTCACTCTCCTAATATAGCTGATTTTTGACAATGAACTGCATTTTTCATGTGAAGCATTTGATGTCATAAAGATGTAAACCTCACAAAGCAATTCTGTCACTGGTCAGTTTGCTTGACAGACATCTGACTTTAGCCAATGGAAACATGGTGACATGTAAATATGAAAGCACATTAGGACAAAATATGCAATAAGATAGAGGCAAAGGGAGATGGCTGCTGGGAATGTATTTATTTTTTATCCCAGAACACCTTTAAATCTAAGTATTAATACTACGTTGATGTACTTTTCAAATTGGAGAGCTACTTTTTACTAAAAGTACATCTCCCTTATATAATTAAGTATAATGCAGACCTGCTCAAAAACTTAGTATAATTAAAGAAGTCTTATGCCATAAATGATGATGATGATGATGATGAGAGCTGCTTATGTGAATGTCTATAGTGGTTTTCTCTACCAGTGTCACTGTATTAGACAACTGTTATCAAACTTAGCAATAATGATGCATTAATCTGCCAATCAAGTGTGGAAGCTTGCTATGTGTATAGGCATAGTAAACACATATCATCATCATCCTCATTATCATTTATTTATATAGTGTCACTAATAGCGCAGCGCTGTACAGAGAACCCATTCACATCAGTCCCTACCCTATTGGAGCTTACAGTCTAAATTCCCTAATATAGACACACACTCACACACAGAGAGAGAGGGAGAGACTAGGGTCAATTTTGATAGCAGCCAATTAACCTAACAGTATGTTTTTTGGAGTGTGGGAGGAAACCGCAGCACCCGGAGGATACCCACGCAAACACAGGGAGAACATACAAACTTCACACAGATAAGGCCATGGTTGATATAAGTACTGGCTCTGCTTACCATTGTCCAGTCTAGTACATAACTGTATTAATGCTGTGAAATATTATTACTTTGAATGCCTTAAATATGCAAGAGCGCATTTGGGTAAGTTTATGCTAATAAAAGATATATGCACTTTTCTTGCCTACCCATACTATTTAATAACCACCAAAAATTAAGCAATGTGTGGGCACTGCTTCCAGTTGAAATCAGTCTGTCTGTCTGTCTGTCTATCTATCTATCTATCTATCTATCTATCTATCTATCTATCTATCTATCTATCGGTCTGTCTATCTTTAAAACTGAAAGACATCCATTAAAAATACACAATGACAGCATATTTAGTGTGTAATTGATGCTAAAACACAATTCTCACTCTCCTAATATAGCTGATTTTTGACAATGAACTGCATTTTTCATGTGAAGCATTTGATGTCATAAAGATGTAAACCTCACAAAGCAATTCTGTCACTGGTCAGTTTGCTTGACAGACATCTGACTTTAGCCAATGGAAACATGGTGACATGTAAATATGAAAGCACATTAGGACAAAATATGCAATAAGATAGAGGCAAATGGAGATGGCTGCTGGGAATGTATTTATTTTTATCCCAGAACACCTTTAAATCTAAGTATTAATACTACGTTGATGTACTTTTCAAATTGGAGAGCTACTTTTTACTAAAAGTACATCTCCCTTATATAATTAAGTATAATGCAGACCTGCTCAAAAACTTAGTATAATTAAAGAAGTCTTATGCCATAAATGATGATGATGATGATGATGAGAGCTGCTTATGTGAATGTCTATAGTGGTTTTCTCTACCAGTGTCACTGTATTAGACAACTGTTATCAAACTTAGCAATAATGATGCATTAATCTGCCAATCAAGTGTGGAAGCTTGCTATGTGTATAGGCATAGTAAACACATATCATCATCATCCTCATTATCATTTATTTATATAGTGTCACTAATAGCGCAGCGCTGTACAGAGAACCCATTCACATCAGTCCCTACCCTATTGGAGCTTACAGTCTAAATTCCCTAATATAGACACACACTCACACACAGAGAGAGAGGGAGAGACTAGGGTCAATTTTGATAGCAGCCAATTAACCTAACAGTATGTTTTTTGGAGTGTGGGAGGAAACCGCAGCACCCGGAGGAAACCCACGCAAACACAGGGAGAACATACAAACTTCACACAGATAAGGCCATGGTTGATATAAGTACTGGCTCTGCTTACCATTGTCCAGTCTAGTACATAACTGTATTAATGCTGTGAAATATTATTACTTTGAATGCCTTAAATATGCAAGAGCGCATTTGGGTAAGTTTATGCTAATAAAAGATATATGCACTTTTCTTGCCTACCCATACTATTTAATAACCACCAAAAATTAAGCAATGTGTGGGCACTGCTTCCAGTTGAAATCAGTCTGTCTGTCTGTCTATCTATCTATCTATCTATCTATCTATCTATCTATCTATCTATCGGTCTGTCTATCTTTAAAACTGAAAGACATCCATTAAAAATACACAATGACAGCATATTTAGTGTGTAATTGATGCTAAAACACAATTCTCACTCTCCTAATATAGCTGATTTTTGACAATGAACTGCATTTTTCATGTGAAGCATTTGATGTCATAAAGATGTAAACCTCACAAAGCAATTCTGTCACTGGTCAGTTTGCTTGACAGACATCTGACTTTAGCCAATGGAAACATGGTGACATGTAAATATGAAAGCACATTAGGACAAAATATGCAATAAGATAGAGGCAAAGGGAGATGGCTGCTGGGAATGTATTTATTTTTTATCCCAGAACACCTTTAAATCTAAGTATTAATACTACGTTGATGTACTTTTCAAATTGGAGAGCTACTTTTTACTAAAAGTACATCTCCCTTATATAATTAAGTATAATGCAGACCTGCTCAAAAACTTAGTATAATTAAAGAAGTCTTATGCCATAAATGATGATGATGATGATGATGAGAGCTGCTTATGTGAATGTCTATAGTGGTTTTCTCTACCAGTGTCACTGTATTAGACAACTGTTATCAAACTTAGCAATAATGATGCATTAATCTGCCAATCAAGTGTGGAAGCTTGCTATGTGTATAGGCATAGTAAACACATATCATCATCATCCTCATTATCATTTATTTATATAGTGTCACTAATAGCGCAGCGCTGTACAGAGAACCCATTCACATCAGTCCCTACCCTATTGGAGCTTACAGTCTAAATTCCCTAATATAGACACACACTCACACACAGAGAGAGAGGGAGAGACTAGGGTCAATTTTGATAGCAGCCAATTAACCTAACAGTATGTTTTTTGGAGTGTGGGAGGAAACCGCAGCACCCGGAGGAAACCCACGCAAACACAGGGAGAACATACAAACTTCACACAGATAAGGCCATGGTTGATATAAGTACTGGCTCTGCTTACCATTGTCCAGTCTAGTACATAACTGTATTAATGCTGTGAAATATTATTACTTTGAATGCCTTAAATATGCAAGAGCGCATTTGGGTAAGTTTATGCTAATAAAAGATATATGCACTTTTCTTGCCTACCCATACTATTTAATAACCACCAAAAATTAAGCAATGTGTGGGCACTGCTTCCAGTTGAAATCAGTCTGTCTATCTATCTATCTATCTATCTATCTATCTATCTATCTATCTATCTATCTATCTATCTATCTATCTATCTATCGGTCTGTCTATCTTTAAAACTGAAAGACATCCATTAAAAATACACAATGACAGCATATTTAGTGTGTAATTGATGCTAAAACACAATTCTCACTCTCCTAATATAGCTGATTTTTGACAATGAACTGCATTTTTCATGTGAAGCATTTGATGTCATAAAGATGTAAACCTCACAAAGCAATTCTGTCACTGGTCAGTTTGCTTGACAGACATCTGACTTTAGCCAATGGAAACATGGTGACATGTAAATATGAAAGCACATTAGGACAAAATATGCAATAAGATAGAGGCAAAGGGAGATGGCTGCTGGGAATGTATTTATTTTTATCCCAGAACACCTTTAAATCTAAGTATTAATACTACGTTGATGTACTTTTCAAATTGGAGAGCTACTTTTTACTAAAAGTACATCTCCCTTATATAATTAAGTATAATGCAGACCTGCTCAAAAACTTAGTATAATTAAAGAAGTCTTATGCCATAAATGATGATGATGATGATGATGAGAGCTGCTTATGTGAATGTCTATAGTGGTTTTCTCTACCAGTGTCACTGTATTAGACAACTGTTATCAAACTTAGCAATAATGATGCATTAATCTGCCAATCAAGTGTGGAAGCTTGCTATGTGTATAGGCATAGTAAACACATATCATCATCATCCTCATTATCATTTATTTATATAGTGTCACTAATAGCGCAGCGCTGTACAGAGAACCCATTCACATCAGTCCCTACCCTATTGGAGCTTACAGTCTAAATTCCCTAATATAGACACACACTCACACACAGAGAGAGAGGGAGAGACTAGGGTCAATTTTGATAGCAGCCAATTAACCTAACAGTATGTTTTTTGGAGTGTGGGAGGAAACCGCAGCACCCGGAGGAAACCCACGCAAACACAGGGAGAACATACAAACTTCACACAGATAAGGCCATGGTTGATATAAGTACTGGCTCTGCTTACCATTGTCCAGTCTAGTACATAACTGTATTAATGCTGTGAAATATTATTACTTTGAATGCCTTAAATATGCAAGAGCGCATTTGGGTAAGTTTATGCTAATAAAAGATATATGCACTTTTCTTGCCTACCCATACTATTTAATAACCACCAAAAATTAAGCAATGTGTGGGCACTGCTTCCAGTTGAAATCAGTCTGTCTGTCTGTCTGTCTATCTATCTATCTATCTATCTATCTATCTATCTATCTATCTATCTATCTATCTATCTATCTATCTATCTATCGGTCTGTCTATCTTTAAAACTGAAAGACATCCATTAAAAATACACAATGACAGCATATTTAGTGTGTAATTGATGCTAAAACACAATTCTCACTCTCCTAATATAGCTGATTTTTGACAATGAACTGCATTTTTCATGTGAAGCATTTGATGTCATAAAGATGTAAACCTCACAAAGCAATTCTGTCACTGGTCAGTTTGCTTGACAGACATCTGACTTTAGCCAATGGAAACATGGTGACATGTAAATATGAAAGCACATTAGGACAAAATATGCAATAAGATAGAGGCAAAGGGAGATGGCTGCTGGGAATGTATTTATTTTTATCCCAGAACACCTTTAAATCTAAGTATTAATACTACGTTGATGTACTTTTCAAATTGGAGAGCTACTTTTTACTAAAAGTACATCTCCCTTATATAATTAAGTATAATGCAGACCTGCTCAAAAACTTAGTATAATTAAAGAAGTCTTATGCCATAAATGATGATGATGATGATGATGAGAGCTGCTTATGTGAATGTCTATAGTGGTTTTCTCTACCAGTGTCACTGTATTAGACAACTGTTATCAAACTTAGCAATAATGATGCATTAATCTGCCAATCAAGTGTGGAAGCTTGCTATGTGTATAGGCATAGTAAACACATATCATCATCATCCTCATTATCATTTATTTATATAGTGTCACTAATAGCGCAGCGCTGTACAGAGAACCCATTCACATCAGTCCCTACCCTATTGGAGCTTACAGTCTAAATTCCCTAATATAGACACACACTCACACACAGAGAGAGAGGGAGAGACTAGGGTCAATTTTGATAGCAGCCAATTAACCTAACAGTATGTTTTTTGGAGTGTGGGAGGAAACCGCAGCACCCGGAGGAAACCCACGCAAACACAGGGAGAACATACAAACTTCACACAGATAAGGCCATGGTTGATATAAGTACTGGCTCTGCTTACCATTGTCCAGTCTAGTACATAACTGTATTAATGCTGTGAAATATTATTACTTTGAATGCCTTAAATATGCAAGAGCGCATTTGGGTAAGTTTATGCTAATAAAAGATATATGCACTTTTCTTGCCTACCCATACTATTTAATAACCACCAAAAATTAAGCAATGTGTGGGCACTGCTTCCAGTTGAAATCAGTCTGTCTGTCTGTCTGTCTATCTATCTATCTATCTATCTATCTATCTATCTATCTATCTATCTATCTATCGGTCTGTCTATCTTTAAAACTGAAAGACATCCATTAAAAATACACAATGACAGCATATTTAGTGTGTAATTGATGCTAAAACACAATTCTCACTCTCCTAATATAGCTGATTTTTGACAATGAACTGCATTTTTCATGTGAAGCATTTGATGTCATAAAGATGTAAACCTCACAAAGCAATTCTGTCACTGGTCAGTTTGCTTGACAGACATCTGACTTTAGCCAATGGAAACATGGTGACATGTAAATATGAAAGCACATTAGGACAAAATATGCAATAAGATAGAGGCAAAGGGAGATGGCTGCTGGGAATGTATTTATTTTTTATCCCAGAACACCTTTAAATCTAAGTATTAATACTACGTTGATGTACTTTTCAAATTGGAGAGCTACTTTTTACTAAAAGTACATCTCCCTTATATAATTAAGTATAATGCAGACCTGCTCAAAAACTTAGTATAATTAAAGAAGTCTTATGCCATAAATGATGATGATGATGATGATGATGAGAGCTGCTTATGTGAATGTCTATAGTGGTTTTCTCTACCAGTGTCACTGTATTAGACAACTGTTATCAAACTTAGCAATAATGATGCATTAATCTGCCAATCAAGTGTGGAAGCTTGCTATGTGTATAGGCATAGTAAACACATATCATCATCATCCTCATTATCATTTATTTATATAGTGTCACTAATAGCGCAGCGCTGTACAGAGAACCCATTCACATCAGTCCCTACCCTATTGGAGCTTACAGTCTAAATTCCCTAATATAGACACACACTCACACACAGAGAGAGAGGGAGAGACTAGGGTCAATTTTGATAGCAGCCAATTAACCTAACAGTATGTTTTTTGGAGTGTGGGAGGAAACCGCAGCACCCGGAGGAAACCCACGCAAACACAGGGAGAACATACAAACTTCACACAGATAAGGCCATGGTTGATATAAGTACTGGCTCTGCTTACCATTGTCCAGTCTAGTACATAACTGTATTAATGCTGTGAAATATTATTACTTTGAATGCCTTAAATATGCAAGAGCGCATTTGGGTAAGTTTATGCTAATAAAAGATATATGCACTTTTCTTGCCTACCCATACTATTTAATAACCACCAAAAATTAAGCAATGTGTGGGCACTGCTTCCAGTTGAAATCAGTCTGTCTGTCTGTCTGTCTATCTATCTATCTATCTATCTATCTATCTATCTATCTATCTATCTATCTATCTATCTATCTATCTATCTATCGGTCTGTCTATCTTTAAAACTGAAAGACATCCATTAAAAATACACAATGACAGCATATTTAGTGTGTAATTGATGCTAAAACACAATTCTCACTCTCCTAATATAGCTGATTTTTGACAATGAACTGCATTTTTCATGTGAAGCATTTGATGTCATAAAGATGTAAACCTCACAAAGCAATTCTGTCACTGGTCAGTTTGCTTGACAGACATCTGACTTTAGCCAATGGAAACATGGTGACATGTAAATATGAAAGCACATTAGGACAAAATATGCAATAAGATAGAGGCAAAGGGAGATGGCTGCTGGGAATGTATTTATTTTTTATCCCAGAACACCTTTAAATCTAAGTATTAATACTACGTTGATGTACTTTTCAAATTGGAGAGCTACTTTTTACTAAAAGTACATCTCCCTTATATAATTAAGTATAATGCAGACCTGCTCAAATACTTAGTATAATTAAAGAAGTCTTATGCCATAAATGATGATGATGATGATGATGATGAGAGCTGCTTATGTGAATGTCTATAGTGGTTTTCTCTACCAGTGTCACTGTATTAGACAACTGTTATCAAACTTAGCAATAATGATGCATTAATCTGCCAATCAAGTGTGGAAGCTTGCTATGTGTATAGGCATAGTAAACACATATCATCATCATCCTCATTATCATTTATTTATATAGTGTCACTAATAGCGCAGCGCTGTACAGAGAACCCATTCACATCAGTCCCTACCCTATTGGAGCTTACAGTCTAAATTCCCTAATATAGACACACACTCACACACAGAGAGAGAGGGAGAGACTAGGGTCAATTTTGATAGCAGCCAATTAACCTAACAGTATGTTTTTTGGAGTGTGGGAGGAAACCGCAGCACCCGGAGGAAACCCACGCAAACACAGGGAGAACATACAAACTTCACACAGATAAGGCCATGGTTGATATAAGTACTGGCTCTGCTTACCATTGTCCAGTCTAGTACATAACTGTATTAATGCTGTGAAATATTATTACTTTGAATGCCTTAAATATGCAAGAGCGCATTTGGGTAAGTTTATGCTAATAAAAGATATATGCACTTTTCTTGCCTACCCATACTATTTAATAACCACCAAAAATTAAGCAATGTGTGGGCACTGCTTCCAGTTGAAATCAGTCTGTCTGTCTGTCTGTCTATCTATCTATCTATCTATCTATCTATCTATCTATCTATCTATCTATCTATCTATCTATCTATCTATCTATCGGTCTGTCTATCTTTAAAACTGAAAGACATCCATTAAAAATACACAATGACAGCATATTTAGTGTGTAATTGATGCTAAAACACAATTCTCACTCTCCTAATATAGCTGATTTTTGACAATGAACTGCATTTTTCATGTGAAGCATTTGATGTCATAAAGATGTAAACCTCACAAAGCAATTCTGTCACTGGTCAGTTTGCTTGACAGACATCTGACTTTAGCCAATGGAAACATGGTGACATGTAAATATGAAAGCACATTAGGACAAAATATGCAATAAGATAGAGGCAAAGGGAGATGGCTGCTGGGAATGTATTTATTTTTATCCCAGAACACCTTTAAATCTAAGTATTAATACTACGTTGATGTACTTTTCAAATTGGAGAGCTACTTTTTACTAAAAGTACATCTCCCTTATATAATTAAGTATAATGCAGACCTGCTCAAAAACTTAGTATAATTAAAGAAGTCTTATGCCATAAATGATGATGATGATGATGATGAGAGCTGCTTATGTGAATGTCTATAGTGGTTTTCTCTACCAGTGTCACTGTATTAGACAACTGTTATCAAACTTAGCAATAATGATGCATTAATCTGCCAATCAAGTGTGGAAGCTTGCTATGTGTATAGGCATAGTAAACACATATCATCATCATCCTCATTATCATTTATTTATATAGTGTCACTAATAGCGCAGCGCTGTACAGAGAACCCATTCACATCAGTCCCTACCCTATTGGAGCTTACAGTCTAAATTCCCTAATATAGACACACACTCACACACAGAGAGAGAGGGAGAGACTAGGGTCAATTTTGATAGCAGCCAATTAACCTAACAGTATGTTTTTTGGAGTGTGGGAGGAAACCGCAGCACCCGGAGGAAACCCACGCAAACACAGGGAGAACATACAAACTTCACACAGATAAGGCCATGGTTGATATAAGTACTGGCTCTGCTTACCATTGTCCAGTCTAGTACATAACTGTATTAATGCTGTGAAATATTATTACTTTGAATGCCTTAAATATGCAAGAGCGCATTTGGGTAAGTTTATGCTAATAAAAGATATATGCACTTTTCTTGCCTACCCATACTATTTAATAACCACCAAAAATTAAGCAATGTGTGGGCACTGCTTCCAGTTGAAATCAGTCTGTCTGTCTGTCTGTCTATCTATCTATCTATCTATCTATCTATCTATCTATCTATCTATCTATCTATCTATCTATCTATCTATCGGTCTGTCTATCTTTAAAACTGAAAGACATCCATTAAAAATACACAATGACAGCATATTTAGTGTGTAATTGATGCTAAAACACAATTCTCACTCTCCTAATATAGCTGATTTTTGACAATGAACTGCATTTTTCATGTGAAGCATTTGATGTCATAAAGATGTAAACCTCACAAAGCAATTCTGTCACTGGTCAGTTTGCTTGACAGACATCTGACTTTAGCCAATGGAAACATGGTGACATGTAAATATGAAAGCACATTAGGACAAAATATGCAATAAGATAGAGGCAAAGGGAGATGGCTGCTGGGAATGTATTTATTTTTATCCCAGAACACCTTTAAATCTAAGTATTAATACTACGTTGATGTACTTTTCAAATTGGAGAGCTACTTTTTACTAAAAGTACATCTCCCTTATATAATTAAGTATAATGCAGACCTGCACAAAAACTTAGTATAATTAAAGAAGTCTTATGCCATAAATGATGATGATGATGATGATGAGAGCTGCTTATGTGAATGTCTATAGTGGTTTTCTCTACCAGTGTCACTGTATTAGACAACTGTTATCAAACTTAGCAATAATGATGCATTAATCTGCCAATCAAGTGTGGAAGCTTGCTATGTGTATAGGCATAGTAAACACATATCATCATCATCCTCATTATCATTTATTTATATAGTGTCACTAATAGCGCAGCGCTGTACAGAGAACCCATTCACATCAGTCCCTACCCTATTGGAGCTTACAGTCTAAATTCCCTAATATAGACACACACTCACACACAGAGAGAGAGGGAGAGACTAGGGTCAATTTTGATAGCAGCCAATTAACCTAACAGTATGTTTTTTGGAGTGTGGGAGGAAACCGCAGCACCCGGAGGAAACCCACGCAAACACAGGGAGAACATACAAACTTCACACAGATAAGGCCATGGTTGATATAAGTACTGGCTCTGCTTACCATTGTCCAGTCTAGTACATAACTGTATTAATGCTGTGAAATATTATTACTTTGAATGCCTTAAATATGCAAGAGCGCATTTGGGTAAGTTTATGCTAATAAAAGATATATGCACTTTTCTTGCCTACCCATACTATTTAATAACCACCAAAAATTAAGCAATGTGTGGGCACTGCTTCCAGTTGAAATCAGTCTGTCTGTCTGTCTATCTATCTATCTATCTATCTATCTATCTATCTATCTATCTATCTATCTATCTATCGGTCTGTCTATCTTTAAAACTGAAAGACATCCATTAAAAATACACAATGACAGCATATTTAGTGTGTAATTGATGCTAAAACACAATTCTCACTCTCCTAATATAGCTGATTTTTGACAATGAACTGCATTTTTCATGTGAAGCATTTGATGTCATAAAGATGTAAACCTCACAAAGCAATTCTGTCACTGGTCAGTTTGCTTGACAGACATCTGACTTTAGCCAATGGAAACATGGTGACATGTAAATATGAAAGCACATTAGGACAAAATATGCAATAAGATAGAGGCAAAGGGAGATGGCTGCTGGGAATGTATTTATTTTTTATCCCAGAACACCTTTAAATCTAAGTATTAATACTACGTTGATGTACTTTTCAAATTGGAGAGGTACTTTTTACTAAAAGTACATCTCCCTTATATAATTAAGTATAATGCAGACCTGCTCAAAAACTTAGTATAATTAAAGAAGTCTTATGCCATAAATGATGATGATGATGATGATGAGAGCTGCTTATGTGAATGTCTATAGTGGTTTTCTCTACCAGTGTCACTGTATTAGACAACTGTTATCAAACTTAGCAATAATGATGCATTAATCTGCCAATCAAGTGTGGAAGCTTGCTATGTGTATAGGCATAGTAAACACATATCATCATCATCCTCATTATCATTTATTTATATAGTGTCACTAATAGCGCAGCGCTGTACAGAGAACCCATTCACATCAGTCCCTACCCTATTGGAGCTTACAGTCTAAATTCCCTAATATAGACACACACTCACACACAGAGAGAGAGGGAGAGACTAGGGTCAATTTTGATAGCAGCCAATTAACCTAACAGTATGTTTTTTGGAGTGTGGGAGGAAACCGCAGCACCCGGAGGAAACCCACGCAAACACAGGGAGAACATACAAACTTCACACAGATAAGGCCATGGTTGATATAAGTACTGGCTCTGCTTACCATTGTCCAGTCTAGTACATAACTGTATTAATGCTGTGAAATATTATTACTTTGAATGCCTTAAATATGCAAGAGCGCATTTGGGTAAGTTTATGCTAATAAAAGATATATGCACTTTTCTTGCCTACCCATACTATTTAATAACCACCAAAAATTAAGCAATGTGTGGGCACTGCTTCCAGTTGAAATCAGTCTGTCTGTCTGTCTGTCTATCTATCTATCTATCTATCTATCTATCTATCTATCTATCTATCTATCTATCGGTCTGTCTATCTTTAAAACTGAAAGACATCCATTAAAAATACACAATGACAGCATATTTAGTGTGTAATTGATGCTAAAACACAATTCTCACTCTCCTAATATAGCTGATTTTTGACAATGAACTGCATTTTTCATGTGAAGCATTTGATGTCATAAAGATGTAAACCTCACAAAGCAATTCTGTCACTGGTCAGTTTGCTTGACAGACATCTGACTTTAGCCAATGGAAACATGGTGACATGTAAATATGAAAGCACATTAGGACAAAATATGCAATAAGATAGAGGCAAAGGGAGATGGCTGCTGGGAATGTATTTATTTTTTATCCCAGAACACCTTTAAATCTAAGTATTAATACTACGTTGATGTACTTTTCAAATTGGAGAGCTACTTTTTACTAAAAGTACATCTCCCTTATATAATTAAGTATAATGCAGACCTGCTCAAAAGCTTAGTATAATTAAAGAAGTCTTATGCCATAAATGATGATGATGATGATGATGAGAGCTGCTTATGTGAATGTCTATAGTGGTTTTCTCTACCAGTGTCACTGTATTAGACAACTGTTATCAAACTTAGCAATAATGATGCATTAATCTGCCAATCAAGTGTGGAAGCTTGCTATGTGTATAGGCATAGTAAACACATATCATCATCATCCTCATTATCATTTATTTATATAGTGTCACTAATAGCGCAGCGCTGTACAGAGAACCCATTCACATCAGTCCCTACCCTATTGGAGCTTACAGTCTAAATTCCCTAATATAGACACACACTCACACACAGAGAGAGAGGGAGAGACTAGGGTCAATTTTGATAGCAGCCAATTAACCTAACAGTATGTTTTTTGGAGTGTGGGAGGAAACCGCAGCACCCGGAGGAAACCCACGCAAACACAGGGAGAACATACAAACTTCACACAGATAAGGCCATGGTTGATATAAGTACTGGCTCTGCTTACCATTGTCCAGTCTAGTACATAACTGTATTAATGCTGTGAAATATTATTACTTTGAATGCCTTAAATATGCAAGAGCGCATTTGGGTAAGTTTATGCTAATAAAAGATATATGCACTTTTCTTGCCTACCCATACTATTTAATAACCACCAAAAATTAAGCAATGTGTGGGCACTGCTTCCAGTTGAAATCAGTCTGTCTGTCTGTCTGTCTATCTATCTATCTATCTATCTATCTATCTATCTATCTATCTATC
Source organism: Mixophyes fleayi (assembly GCF_038048845.1). Classification (NCBI taxonomy): domain Eukaryota; kingdom Metazoa; phylum Chordata; class Amphibia; order Anura; family Limnodynastidae; genus Mixophyes; species Mixophyes fleayi. The sequence continues at coordinate 46,682 of NW_027447042.1, read as the reverse complement.
TATCTATCGGTCTGTCTATCTTTAAAACTGAAAGACATCCATTAAAAATACACAATGACAGCATATTTAGTGTGTAATTGATGCTAAAACACAATTCTCACTCTCCTAATATAGCTGATTTTTGACAATGAACTACATTTTTCATGTGAAGCATTTGATGTCATAAAGATGTAAACCTCACAAAGCAATTCTGTCACTGGTCAGTTTGCTTGACAGACATCTGACTTTAGCCAATGGAAACATGGTGACATGTAAATATGAAAGCACATTAGGACAAAATATGCAATAAGATAGAGGCAAAGGGAGATGGCTGCTGGGAATGTATTTATTTTTATCCCAGAACACCTTTAAATCTAAGTATTAATACTACGTTGATGTACTTTTCAAATTGGAGAGCTACTTTTTACTAAAAGTACATCTCCCTTATATAATTAAGTATAATGCAGACCTGCTCAAAAACTTAGTATAATTAAAGAAGTCTTATGCCATAAATGATGATGATGATGATGATGAGAGCTGCTTATGTGAATGTCTATAGTGGTTTTCTCTACCAGTGTCACTGTATTAGACAACTGTTATCAAACTTAGCAATAATGATGCATTAATCTGCCAATCAAGTGTGGAAGCTTGCTATGTGTATAGGCATAGTAAACACATATCATCATCATCCTCATTATCATTTATTTATATAGTGTCACTAATAGCGCAGCGCTGTACAGAGAACCCATTCACATCAGTCCCTACCCTATTGGAGCTTACAGTCTAAATTCCCTAATATAGACACACACTCACACACAGAGAGAGAGGGAGAGACTAGGGTCAATTTTGATAGCAGCCAATTAACCTAACAGTATGTTTTTTGGAGTGTGGGAGGAAACCGCAGCACCCGGAGGAAACCCACGCAAACACAGGGAGAACATACAAACTTCACACAGATAAGGCCATGGTTGATATAAGTACTGGCTCTGCTTACCATTGTCCAGTCTAGTACATAACTGTATTAATGCTGTGAAATATTATTACTTTGAATGCCTTAAATATGCAAGAGCGCATTTGGGTAAGTTTATGCTAATAAAAGATATATGCACTTTTCTTGCCTACCCATACTATTTAATAACCACCAAAAATTAAGCAATGTGTGGGCACTGCTTCCAGTTGAAATCAGTCTGTCTGTCTGTCTATCTATCTATCTATCTATCTATCTATCTATCTATCTATCTATCTATCTATCTATCTATCGGTCTGTCTATCTTTAAAACTGAAAGACATCCATTAAAAATACACAATGACAGCATATTTAGTGTGTAATTGATGCTAAAACACAATTCTCACTCTCCTAATATAGCTGATTTTTGACAATGAACTGCATTTTTCATGTGAAGCATTTGATGTCATAAAGATGTAAACCTCACAAAGCAATTCTGTCACTGGTCAGTTTGCTTGACAGACATCTGACTTTAGCCAATGGAAACATGGTGACATGTAAATATGAAAGCACATTAGGACAAAATATGCAATAAGATAGAGGCAAAGGGAGATGGCTGCTGGGAATGTATTTATTTTTATCCCAGAACACCTTTAAATCTAAGTATTAATACTACGTTGATGTACTTTTCAAATTGGAGAGCTACTTTTTACTAAAAGTACATCTCCCTTATATAATTAAGTATAATGCAGACCTGCTCAAAAGCTTAGTATAATTAAAGAAGTCTTATGCCATAAATGATGATGATGATGATGATGATGATGATGATGATGATTGATGATGATGAGGATGATGAGAGCTGCTTATGTGAATGTCTATAGTGGTTTTCTCTACCAGTGTCACTGTATTAGACAACTGTTATCAAACTTAGCAATAATGATGCATTAATCTGCCAATCAAGTGTGGAAGCTTGCTATGTGTATAGGCATAGTAAACACATATCATCATCATCCTCATTATCATTTATTTATATAGTGTCACTAATAGCGCAGCGCTGTACAGAGAACCCATTCACATCAGTCCCTACCCTATTGGAGCTTACAGTCTAAATTCCCTAATATAGACACACACTCACACACAGAGAGAGAGGGAGAGACTAGGGTCAATTTTGATAGCAGCCAATTAACCTAACAGTATGTTTTTTGGAGTGTGGGAGGAAACCGCAGCACCCGGAGGAAACCCACGCAAACACAGGGAGAACATACAAACTTCACACAGATAAGGCCATGGTTGATATAAGTACTGGCTCTGCTTACCATTGTCCAGTCTAGTACATAACTGTATTAATGCTGTGAAATATTATTACTTTGAATGCCTTAAATATGCAAGAGCGCATTTGGGTAAGTTTATGCTAATAAAAGATATATGCACTTTTCTTGCCTACCCATACTATTTAATAACCACCAAAAATTAAGCAATGTGTGGGCACTGCTTCCAGTTGAAATCAGTCTGTCTGTCTGTCTATCTATCTATCTATCTATCTATCTATCTATCTATCTATCTATCGGTCTGTCTATCTTTAAAACTGAAAGACATCCATTAAAAATACACAATGACAGCATATTTAGTGTGTAATTGATGCTAAAACACAATTCTCACTCTCCTAATATAGCTGATTTTTGACAATGAACTGCATTTTTCATGTGAAGCATTTGATGTCATAAAGATGTAAACCTCACAAAGCAATTCTGTCACTGGTCAGTTTGCTTGACAGACATCTGACTTTAGCCAATGGAAACATGGTGACATGTAAATATGAAAGCACATTAGGACAAAATATGCAATAAGATAGAGGCAAAGGGAGATGGCTGCTGGGAATGTATTTATTTTTATCCCAGAACACCTTTAAATCTAAGTATTAATACTACGTTGATGTACTTTTCAAATTGGAGAGCTACTTTTTACTAAAAGTACATCTCCCTTATATAATTAAGTATAATGCAGACCTGCTCAAAAACTTAGTATAATTAAAGAAGTCTTATGCCATAAATGATGATGATGATGATGATGAGAGCTGCTTATGTGAATGTCTATAGTGGTTTTCTCTACCAGTGTCACTGTATTAGACAACTGTTATCAAACTTAGCAATAATGATGCATTAATCTGCCAATCAAGTGTGGAAGCTTGCTATGTGTATAGGCATAGTAAACACATATCATCATCATCCTCATTATCATTTATTTATATAGTGTCACTAATAGCGCAGCGCTGTACAGAGAACCCATTCACATCAGTCCCTACCCTATTGGAGCTTACAGTCTAAATTCCCTAATATAGACACACACTCACACACAGAGAGAGAGGGAGAGACTAGGGTCAATTTTGATAGCAGCCAATTAACCTAACAGTATGTTTTTTGGAGTGTGGGAGGAAACCGCAGCACCCGGAGGAAACCCACGCAAACACAGGGAGAACATACAAACTTCACACAGATAAGGCCATGGTTGATATAAGTACTGGCTCTGCTTACCATTGTCCAGTCTAGTACATAACTGTATTAATGCTGTGAAATATTATTACTTTGAATGCCTTAAATATGCAAGAGCGCATTTGGGTAAGTTTATGCTAATAAAAGATATATGCACTTTTCTTGCCTACCCATACTATTTAATAACCACCAAAAATTAAGCAATGTGTGGGCACTGCTTCCAGTTGAAATCAGTCTGTCTGTCTGTCTATCTATCTATCTATCTATCTATCTATCTATCTATCTATCTATCGGTCTGTCTATCTTTAAAACTGAAAGACATCCATTAAAAATACACAATGACAGCATATTTAGTGTGTAATTGATGCTAAAACACAATTCTCACTCTCCTAATATAGCTGATTTTTGACAATGAACTGCATTTTTCATGTGAAGCATTTGATGTCATAAAGATGTAAACCTCACAAAGCAATTCTGTCACTGGTCAGTTTGCTTGACAGACATCTGACTTTAGCCAATGGAAACATGGTGACATGTAAATATGAAAGCACATTAGGACAAAATATGCAATAAGATAGAGGCAAAGGGAGATGGCTGCTGGGAATGTATTTATTTTTATCCCAGAACACCTTTAAATCTAAGTATTAATACTACGTTGATGTACTTTTCAAATTGGAGAGCTACTTTTTACTAAAAGTACATCTCCCTTATATAATTAAGTATAATGCAGACCTGCTCAAAAACTTAGTATAATTAAAGAAGTCTTATGCCATAAATGATGATGATGATGATGATGAGAGCTGCTTATGTGAATGTCTATAGTGGTTTTCTCTACCAGTGTCACTGTATTAGACAACTGTTATCAAACTTAGCAATAATGATGCATTAATCTGCCAATCAAGTGTGGAAGCTTGCTATGTGTATAGGCATAGTAAACACATATCATCATCATCCTCATTATCATTTATTTATATAGTGTCACTAATAGCGCAGCGCTGTACAGAGAACCCATTCACATCAGTCCCTACCCTATTGGAGCTTACAGTCTAAATTCCCTAATATAGACACACACTCACACACAGAGAGAGAGGGAGAGACTAGGGTCAATTTTGATAGCAGCCAATTAACCTAACAGTATGTTTTTTGGAGTGTGGGAGGAAACCGCAGCACCCGGAGGAAACCCACGCAAACACAGGGAGAACATACAAACTTCACACAGATAAGGCCATGGTTGATATAAGTACTGGCTCTGCTTACCATTGTCCAGTCTAGTACATAACTGTATTAATGCTGTGAAATATTATTACTTTGAATGCCTTAAATATGCAAGAGCGCATTTGGGTAAGTTTATGCTAATAAAAGATATATGCACTTTTCTTGCCTACCCATACTATTTAATAACCACCAAAAATTAAGCAATGTGTGGGCACTGCTTCCAGTTGAAATCAGTCTGTCTGTCTGTCTGTCTATCTATCTATCTATCTATCTATCTATCTATCTATCTATCTATCTATCTATCTATCGGTCTGTCTATCTTTAAAACTGAAAGACATCCATTAAAAATACACAATGACAGCATATTTAGTGTGTAATTGATGCTAAAACACAATTCTCACTCTCCTAATATAGCTGATTTTTGACAATGAACTGCATTTTTCATGTGAAGCATTTGATGTCATAAAGATGTAAACCTCACAAAGCAATTCTGTCACTGGTCAGTTTGCTTGACAGACATCTGACTTTAGCCAATGGAAACATGGTGACATGTAAATATGAAAGCACATTAGGACAAAATATGCAATAAGATAGAGGCAAAGGGAGATGGCTGCTGGGAATGTATTTATTTTTATCCCAGAACACCTTTAAATCTAAGTATTAATACTACGTTGATGTACTTTTCAAATTGGAGAGCTACTTTTTACTAAAAGTACATCTCCCTTATATAATTAAGTATAATGCAGACCTGCTCAAAAACTTAGTATAATTAAAGAAGTCTTATGCCATAAATGATGATGATGATGATGATGAGAGCTGCTTATGTGAATGTCTATAGTGGTTTTCTCTACCAGTGTCACTGTATTAGACAACTGTTATCAAACTTAGCAATAATGATGCATTAATCTGCCAATCAAGTGTGGAAGCTTGCTATGTGTATAGGCATAGTAAACACATATCATCATCATCCTCATTATCATTTATTTATATAGTGTCACTAATAGCGCAGCGCTGTACAGAGAACCCATTCACATCAGTCCCTACCCTATTGGAGCTTACAGTCTAAATTCCCTAATATAGACACACACTCACACACAGAGAGAGAGGGAGAGACTAGGGTCAATTTTGATAGCAGCCAATTAACCTAACAGTATGTTTTTTGGAGTGTGGGAGGAAACCGCAGCACCCGGAGGAAACCCACGCAAACACAGGGAGAACATACAAACTTCACACAGATAAGGCCATGGTTGATATAAGTACTGGCTCTGCTTACCATTGTCCAGTCTAGTACATAACTGTATTAATGCTGTGAAATATTATTACTTTGAATGCCTTAAATATGCAAGAGCGCATTTGGGTAAGTTTATGCTAATAAAAGATATATGCACTTTTCTTGCCTACCCATACTATTTAATAACCACCAAAAATTAAGCAATGTGTGGGCACTGCTTCCAGTTGAAATCAGTCTGTCTGTCTGTCTATCTATCTATCTATCTATCTATCTATCTATCTATCTATCTATCGGTCTGTCTATCTTTAAAACTGAAAGACATCCATTAAAAATACACAATGACAGCATATTTAGTGTGTAATTGATGCTAAAACACAATTCTCACTCTCCTAATATAGCTGATTTTTGACAATGAACTGCATTTTTCATGTGAAGCATTTGATGTCATAAAGATGTAAACCTCACAAAGCAATTCTGTCACTGGTCAGTTTGCTTGACAGACATCTGACTTTAGCCAATGGAAACATGGTGACATGTAAATATGAAAGCACATTAGGACAAAATATGCAATAAGATAGAGGCAAAGGGAGATGGCTGCTGGGAATGTATTTATTTTTATCCCAGAACACCTTTAAATCTAAGTATTAATACTACGTTGATGTACTTTTCAAATTGGAGAGCTACTTTTTACTAAAAGTACATCTCCCTTATATAATTAAGTATAATGCAGACCTGCTCAAAAGCTTAGTATAATTAAAGAAGTCTTATGCCATAAATGATGATGATGATGATGATGATGATGATGATGATGATGATGTTGATGATGAGGATGATGAGAGCTGCTTATGTGAATGTCTATAGTGGTTTTCTCTACCAGTGTCACTGTATTAGACAACTGTTATCAAACTTAGCAATAATGATGCATTAATCTGCCAATCAAGTGTGGAAGCTTGCTATGTGTATAGGCATAGTAAACACATATCATCATCATCCTCATTATCATTTATTTATATAGTGTCACTAATAGCGCAGCGCTGTACAGAGAACCCATTCACATCAGTCCCTACCCTATTGGAGCTTACAGTCTAAATTCCCTAATATAGACACACACTCACACACAGAGAGAGAGGGAGAGACTAGGGTCAATTTTGATAGCAGCCAATTAACCTAACAGTATGTTTTTTGGAGTGTGGGAGGAAACCGCAGCACCCGGAGGAAACCCACGCAAACACAGGGAGAACATACAAACTTCACACAGATAAGGCCATGGTTGATATAAGTACTGGCTCTGCTTACCATTGTCCAGTCTAGTACATAACTGTATTAATGCTGTGAAATATTATTACTTTGAATGCCTTAAATATGCAAGAGCGCATTTGGGTAAGTTTATGCTAATAAAAGATATATGCACTTTTCTTGCCTACCCATACTATTTAATAACCACCAAAAATTAAGCAATGTGTGGGCACTGCTTCCAGTTGAAATCAGTCTGTCTGTCTGTCTATCTATCTATCTATCTATCTATCTATCTATCTATCTATCGGTCTGTCTATCTTTAAAACTGAAAGACATCCATTAAAAATACACAATGACAGCATATTTAGTGTGTAATTGATGCTAAAACACAATTCTCACTCTCCTAATATAGCTGATTTTTGACAATGAACTGCATTTTTCATGTGAAGCATTTGATGTCATAAAGATGTAAACCTCACAAAGCAATTCTGTCACTGGTCAGTTTGCTTGACAGACATCTGACTTTAGCCAATGGAAACATGGTGACATGTAAATATGAAAGCACATTAGGACAAAATATGCAATAAGATAGAGGCAAAGGGAGATGGCTGCTGGGAATGTATTTATTTTTATCCCAGAACACCTTTAAATCTAAGTATTAATACTACGTTGATGTACTTTTCAAATTGGAGAGCTACTTTTTACTAAAAGTACATCTCCCTTATATAATTAAGTATAATGCAGACCTGCTCAAATACTTAGTATAATTAAAGAAGTCTTATGCCATAAATGATGATGATGATGATGATGAGAGCTGCTTATGTGAATGTCTATAGTGGTTTTCTCTACCAGTGTCACTGTATTAGACAACTGTTATCAAACTTAGCAATAATGATGCATTAATCTGCCAATCAAGTGTGGAAGCTTGCTATGTGTATAGGCATAGTAAACACATATCATCATCATCCTCATTATCATTTATTTATATAGTGTCACTAATAGCGCAGCGCTGTACAGAGAACCCATTCACATCAGTCCCTACCCTATTGGAGCTTACAGTCTAAATTCCCTAATATAGACACACACTCACACACAGAGAGAGAGGGAGAGACTAGGGTCAATTTTGATAGCAGCCAATTAACCTAACAGTATGTTTTTTGGAGTGTGGGAGGAAACCGCAGCACCCGGAGGAAACCCACGCAAACACAGGGAGAACATACAAACTTCACACAGATAAGGCCATGGTTGATATAAGTACTGGCTCTGCTTACCATTGTCCAGTCTAGTACATAACTGTATTAATGCTGTGAAATATTATTACTTTGAATGCCTTAAATATGCAAGAGCGCATTTGGGTAAGTTTATGCTAATAAAAGATATATGCACTTTTCTTGCCTACCCATACTATTTAATAACCACCAAAAATTAAGCAATGTGTGGGCACTGCTTCCAGTTGAAATCAGTCTGTCTGTCTGTCTATCTATCTATCTATCTATCTATCTATCTATCTATCTATCTATCTATCTATCTATCTATCGGTCTGTCTATCTTTAAAACTGAAAGACATCCATTAAAAATACACAATGACAGCATATTTAGTGTGTAATTGATGCTAAAACACAATTCTCACTCTCCTAATATAGCTGATTTTTGACAATGAACTGCATTTTTCATGTGAAGCATTTGATGTCATAAAGATGTAAACCTCACAAAGCAATTCTGTCACTGGTCAGTTTGCTTGACAGACATCTGACTTTAGCCAATGGAAACATGGTGACATGTAAATATGAAAGCACATTAGGACAAAATATGCAATAAGATAGAGGCAAAGGGAGATGGCTGCTGGGAATGTATTTATTTTTATCCCAGAACACCTTTAAATCTAAGTATTAATACTACGTTGATGTACTTTTCAAATTGGAGAGCTACTTTTTACTAAAAGTACATCTCCCTTATATAATTAAGTATAATGCAGACCTGCTCAAAAGCTTAGTATAATTAAAGAAGTCTTATGCCATAAATGATGATGATGATGATGATGATGATGATGATGATGATGATGATGATGATGATGAGGATGATGAGAGCTGCTTATGTGAATGTCTATAGTGGTTTTCTCTACCAGTGTCACTGTATTAGACAACTGTTATCAAACTTAGCAATAATGATGCATTAATCTGCCAATCAAGTGTGGAAGCTTGCTATGTGTATAGGCATAGTAAACACATATCATCATCATCCTCATTATCATTTATTTATATAGTGTCACTAATAGCGCAGCGCTGTACAGAGAACCCATTCACATCAGTCCCTACCCTATTGGAGCTTACAGTCTAAATTCCCTAATATAGACACACACTCACACACAGAGAGAGAGGGAGAGACTAGGGTCAATTTTGATAGCAGCCAATTAACCTAACAGTATGTTTTTTGGAGTGTGGGAGGAAACCGCAGCACCCGGAGGAAACCCACGCAAACACAGGGAGAACATACAAACTTCACACAGATAAGGCCATGGTTGATATAAGTACTGGCTCTGCTTACCATTGTCCAGTCTAGTACATAACTGTATTAATGCTGTGAAATATTATTACTTTGAATGCCTTAAATATGCAAGAGCGCATTTGGGTAAGTTTATGCTAATAAAAGATATATGCACTTTTCTTGCCTACCCATACTATTTAATAACCACCAAAAATTAAGCAATGTGTGGGCACTGCTTCCAGTTGAAATCAGTCTGTCTGTCTGTCTATCTATCTATCTATCTATCTATCTATCTATCTATCTATCTATCTATCTATCGGTCTGTCTATCTTTAAAACTGAAAGACATCCATTAAAAATACACAATGACAGCATATTTAGTGTGTAATTGATGCTAAAACACAATTCTCACTCTCCTAATATAGCTGATTTTTGACAATGAACTGCATTTTTCATGTGAAGCATTTGATGTCATAAAGATGTAAACCTCACAAAGCAATTCTGTCACTGGTCAGTTTGCTTGACAGACATCTGACTTTAGCCAATGGAAACATGGTGACATGTAAATATGAAAGCACATTAGGACAAAATATGCAATAAGATAGAGGCAAAGGGAGATGGCTGCTGGGAATGTATTTATTTTTATCCCAGAACACCTTTAAATCTAAGTATTAATACTACGTTGATGTACTTTTCAAATTGGAGAGCTACTTTTTACTAAAAGTACATCTCCCTTATATAATTAAGTATAATGCAGACCTGCTCAAAAGCTTAGTATAATTAAAGAAGTCTTATGCCATAAATGATGATGATGATGATGATGATGATGATGATGATGATGATGATGATGATGAGGATGATGAGAGCTGCTTATGTGAATGTCTATAGTGGTTTTCTCTACCAGTGTCACTGTATTAGACAACTGTTATCAAACTTAGCAATAATGATGCATTAATCTGCCAATCAAGTGTGGAAGCTTGCTATGTGTATAGGCATAGTAAACACATATCATCATCATCCTCATTATCATTTATTTATATAGTGTCACTAATAGCGCAGCGCTGTACAGAGAACCCATTCACATCAGTCCCTACCCTATTGGAGCTTACAGTCTAAATTCCCTAATATAGACACACACTCACACACAGAGAGAGAGGGAGAGACTAGGGTCAATTTTGATAGCAGCCAATTAACCTAACAGTATGTTTTTTGGAGTGTGGGAGGAAACCGCAGCACCCGGAGGAAACCCACGCAAACACAGGGAGAACATACAAACTTCACACAGATAAGGCCATGGTTGATATAAGTACTGGCTCTGCTTACCATTGTCCAGTCTAGTACATAACTGTATTAATGCTGTGAAATATTATTACTTTGAATGCCTTAAATATGCAAGAGCGCATTTGGGTAAGTTTATGCTAATAAAAGATATATGCACTTTTCTTGCCTACCCATACTATTTAATAACCACCAAAAATTAAGCAATGTGTGGGCACTGCTTCCAGTTGAAATCAGTCTGTCTGTCTGTCTATCTATCTATCTATCTATCTATCTATCTATCTATCTATCGGTCTGTCTATCTTTAAAACTGAAAGACATCCATTAAAAATACACAATGACAGCATATTTAGTGTGTAATTGATGCTAAAACACAATTCTCACTCTCCTAATATAGCTGATTTTTGACAATGAACTGCATTTTTCATGTGAAGCATTTGATGTCATAAAGATGTAAACCTCACAAAGCAATTCTGTCACTGGTCAGTTTGCTTGACAGACATCTGACTTTAGCCAATGGAAACATGGTGACATGTAAATATGAAAGCACATTAGGACAAAATATGCAATAAGATAGAGGCAAAGGGAGATGGCTGCTGGGAATGTATTTATTTTTATCCCAGAACACCTTTAAATCTAAGTATTAATACTACGTTGATGTACTTTTCAAATTGGAGAGCTACTTTTTACTAAAAGTACATCTCCCTTATATAATTAAGTATAATGCAGACCTGCTCAAAAACTTAGTATAATTAAAGAAGTCTTATGCCATAAATGATGATGATGATGATGATGATGAGAGCTGCTTATGTGAATGTCTATAGTGGTTTTCTCTACCAGTGTCACTGTATTAGACAACTGTTATCAAACTTAGCAATAATGATGCATTAATCTGCCAATCAAGTGTGGAAGCTTGCTATGTGTATAGGCATAGTAAACACATATCATCATCATCCTCATTATCATTTATTTATATAGTGTCACTAATAGCGCAGCGCTGTACAGAGAACCCATTCACATCAGTCCCTACCCTATTGGAGCTTACAGTCTAAATTCCCTAATATAGACACACACTCACACACAGAGAGAGAGGGAGAGACTAGGGTCAATTTTGATAGCAGCCAATTAACCTAACAGTATGTTTTTTGGAGTGTGGGAGGAAACCGCAGCACCCGGAGGAAACCCACGCAAACACAGGGAGAACATACAAACTTCACACAGATAAGGCCATGGTTGATATAAGTACTGGCTCTGCTTACCATTGTCCAGTCTAGTACATAACTGTATTAATGCTGTGAAATATTATTACTTTGAATGCCTTAAATATGCAAGAGCGCATTTGGGTAAGTTTATGCTAATAAAAGATATATGCACTTTTCTTGCCTACCCATACTATTTAATAACCACCAAAAATTAAGCAATGTGTGGGCACTGCTTCCAGTTGAAATCAGTCTGTCTGTCTGTCTATCTATCTATCTATCTATCTATCTATCTATCTATCTATCTATCTATCTATCTATCTATCTATCTATCGGTCTGTCTATCTTTAAAACTGAAAGACATCCATTAAAAATACACAATGACAGCATATTTAGTGTGTAATTGATGCTAAAACACAATTCTCACTCTCCTAATATAGCTGATTTTTGACAATGAACTGCATTTTTCATGTGAAGCATTTGATGTCATAAAGATGTAAACCTCACAAAGCAATTCTGTCACTGGTCAGTTTGCTTGACAGACATCTGACTTTAGCCAATGGAAACATGGTGACATGTAAATATGAAAGCACATTAGGACAAAATATGCAATAAGATAGAGGCAAAGGGAGATGGCTGCTGGGAATGTATTTATTTTTATCCCAGAACACCTTTAAATCTAAGTATTAATACTACGTTGATGTACTTTTCAAATTGGAGAGCTACTTTTTACTAAAAGTACATCTCCCTTATATAATTAAGTATAATGCAGACCTGCTCAAAAGCTTAGTATAATTAAAGAAGTCTTATGCCATAAATGATGATGATGATGATGATGATGATGATGATGATTGATGATGATGAGGATGATGAGAGCTGCTTATGTGAATGTCTATAGTGGTTTTCTCTACCAGTGTCACTGTATTAGACAACTGTTATCAAACTTAGCAATAATGATGCATTAATCTGCCAATCAAGTGTGGAAGCTTGCTATGTGTATAGGCATAGTAAACACATATCATCATCATCCTCATTATCATTTATTTATATAGTGTCACTAATAGCGCAGCGCTGTACAGAGAACCCATTCACATCAGTCCCTACCCTATTGGAGCTTACAGTCTAAATTCCCTAATATAGACACACACTCACACACAGAGAGAGAGGGAGAGACTAGGGTCAATTTTGATAGCAGCCAATTAACCTAACAGTATGTTTTTTGGAGTGTGGGAGGAAACCGCAGCACCCGGAGGAAACCCACGCAAACACAGGGAGAACATACAAACTTCACACAGATAAGGCCATGGTTGATATAAGTACTGGCTCTGCTTACCATTGTCCAGTCTAGTACATAACTGTATTAATGCTGTGAAATATTATTACTTTGAATGCCTTAAATATGCAAGAGCGCATTTGGGTAAGTTTATGCTAATAAAAGATATATGCACTTTTCTTGCCTACCCATACTATTTAATAACCACCAAAAATTAAGCAATGTGTGGGCACTGCTTCCAGTTGAAATCAGTCTGTCTGTCTGTCTATCTATCTATCTATCTATCTATCTATCTATCTATCGGTCTGTCTATCTTTAAAACTGAAAGACATCCATTAAAAATACACAATGACAGCATATTTAGTGTGTAATTGATGCTAAAACACAATTCTCACTCTCCTAATATAGCTGATTTTTGACAATGAACTGCATTTTTCATGTGAAGCATTTGATGTCATAAAGATGTAAACCTCACAAAGCAATTCTGTCACTGGTCAGTTTGCTTGACAGACATCTGACTTTAGCCAATGGAAACATGGTGACATGTAAATATGAAAGCACATTAGGACAAAATATGCAATAAGATAGAGGCAAAGGGAGATGGCTGCTGGGAATGTATTTATTTTTATCCCAGAACACCTTTAAATCTAAGTATTAATACTACGTTGATGTACTTTTCAAATTGGAGAGCTACTTTTTACTAAAAGTACATCTCCCTTATATAATTAAGTATAATGCAGACCTGCTCAAAAACTTAGTATAATTAAAGAAGTCTTATGCCATAAATGATGATGATGATGATGATGAGAGCTGCTTATGTGAATGTCTATAGTGGTTTTCTCTACCAGTGTCACTGTATTAGACAACTGTTATCAAACTTAGCAATAATGATGCATTAATCTGCCAATCAAGTGTGGAAGCTTGCTATGTGTATAGGCATAGTAAACACATATCATCATCATCCTCATTATCATTTATTTATATAGTGTCACTAATAGCGCAGCGCTGTACAGAGAACCCATTCACATCAGTCCCTACCCTATTGGAGCTTACAGTCTAAATTCCCTAATATAGACACACACTCACACACAGAGAGAGAGGGAGAGACTAGGGTCAATTTTGATAGCAGCCAATTAACCTAACAGTATGTTTTTTGGAGTGTGGGAGGAAACCGCAGCACCCGGAGGAAACCCACGCAAACACAGGGAGAACATACAAACTTCACACAGATAAGGCCATGGTTGATATAAGTACTGGCTCTGCTTACCATTGTCCAGTCTAGTACATAACTGTATTAATGCTGTGAAATATTATTACTTTGAATGCCTTAAATATGCAAGAGCGCATTTGGGTAAGTTTATGCTAATAAAAGATATATGCACTTTTCTTGCCTACCCATACTATTTAATAACCACCAAAAATTAAGCAATGTGTGGGCACTGCTTCCAGTTGAAATCAGTCTGTCTGTCTGTCTGTCTATCTATCTATCTATCTATCTATCTATCTATCTATCTATCTATCTATCGGTCTGTCTATCTTTAAAACTGAAAGACATCCATTAAAAATACACAATGACAGCATATTTAGTGTGTAATTGATGCTAAAACACAATTCTCACTCTCCTAATATAGCTGATTTTTGACAATGAACTGCATTTTTCATGTGAAGCATTTGATGTCATAAAGATGTAAACCTCACAAAGCAATTCTGTCACTGGTCAGTTTGCTTGACAGACATCTGACTTTAGCCAATGGAAACATGGTGACATGTAAATATGAAAGCACATTAGGACAAAATATGCAATAAGATAGAGGCAAAGGGAGATGGCTGCTGGGAATGTATTTATTTTTATCCCAGAACACCTTTAAATCTAAGTATTAATACTACGTTGATGTACTTTTCAAATTGGAGAGCTACTTTTTACTAAAAGTACATCTCCCTTATATAATTAAGTATAATGCAGACCTGCTCAAAAACTTAGTATAATTAAAGAAGTCTTATGCCATAAATGATGATGATGATGATGATGAGAGCTGCTTATGTGAATGTCTATAGTGGTTTTCTCTACCAGTGTCACTGTATTAGACAACTGTTATCAAACTTAGCAATAATGATGCATTAATCTGCCAATCAAGTGTGGAAGCTTGCTATGTGTATAGGCATAGTAAACACATATCATCATCATCCTCATTATCATTTATTTATATAGTGTCACTAATAGCGCAGCGCTGTACAGAGAACCCATTCACATCAGTCCCTACCCTATTGGAGCTTACAGTCTAAATTCCCTAATATAGACACACACTCACACACAGAGAGAGAGGGAGAGACTAGGGTCAATTTTGATAGCAGCCAATTAACCTAACAGTATGTTTTTTGGAGTGTGGGAGGAAACCGCAGCACCCGGAGGAAACCCACGCAAACACAGGGAGAACATACAAACTTCACACAGATAAGGCCATGGTTGATATAAGTACTGGCTCTGCTTACCATTGTCCAGTCTAGTACATAACTGTATTAATGCTGTGAAATATTATTACTTTGAATGCCTTAAATATGCAAGAGCGCATTTGGGTAAGTTTATGCTAATAAAAGATATATGCACTTTTCTTGCCTACCCATACTATTTAATAACCACCAAAAATTAAGCAATGTGTGGGCACTGCTTCCAGTTGAAATCAGTCTGTCTGTCTGTCTATCTATCTATCTATCTATCTATCTATCTATCTATCTATCTATCTATCTATCTATCTATCGGTCTGTCTATCTTTAAAACTGAAAGACATCCATTAAAAATACACAATGACAGCATATTTAGTGTGTAATTGATGCTAAAACACAATTCTCACTCTCCTAATATAGCTGATTTTTGACAATGAACTGCATTTTTCATGTGAAGCATTTGATGTCATAAAGATGTAAACCTCACAAAGCAATTCTGTCACTGGTCAGTTTGCTTGACAGACATCTGACTTTAGCCAATGGAAACATGGTGACATGTAAATATGAAAGCACATTAGGACAAAATATGCAATAAGATAGAGGCAAAGGGAGATGGCTGCTGGGAATGTATTTATTTTTATCCCAGAACACCTTTAAATCTAAGTATTAATACTACGTTGATGTACTTTTCAAATTGGAGAGCTACTTTTTACTAAAAGTACATCTCCCTTATATAATTAAGTATAATGCAGACCTGCTCAAAAGCTTAGTATAATTAAAGAAGTCTTATGCCATAAATGATGATGATGATGATGATGATGATGATGATGATGATGATGATTGATGATGATGAGGATGATGAGAGCTGCTTATGTGAATGTCTATAGTGGTTTTCTCTACCAGTGTCACTGTATTAGACAACTGTTATCAAACTTAGCAATAATGATGCATTAATCTGCCAATCAAGTGTGGAAGCTTGCTATGTGTATAGGCATAGTAAACACATATCATCATCATCCTCATTATCATTTATTTATATAGTGTCACTAATAGCGCAGCGCTGTACAGAGAACCCATTCACATCAGTCCCTACCCTATTGGAGCTTACAGTCTAAATTCCCTAATATAGACACACACTCACACACAGAGAGAGAGGGAGAGACTAGGGTCAATTTTGATAGCAGCCAATTAACCTAACAGTATGTTTTTTGGAGTGTGGGAGGAAACCGCAGCACCCGGAGGAAACCCACGCAAACACAGGGAGAACATACAAACTTCACACAGATAAGGCCATGGTTGATATAAGTACTGGCTCTGCTTACCATTGTCCAGTCTAGTACATAACTGTATTAATGCTGTGAAATATTATTACTTTGAATGCCTTAAATATGCAAGAGCGCATTTGGGTAAGTTTATGCTAATAAAAGATATATGCACTTTTCTTGCCTACCCATACTATTTAATAACCACCAAAAATTAAGCAATGTGTGGGCACTGCTTCCAGTTGAAATCAGTCTGTCTGTCTGTCTATCTATCTATCTATCTATCTATCTATCTATCTATCTATCTATCGGTCTGTCTATCTTTAAAACTGAAAGACATCCATTAAAAATACACAATGACAGCATATTTAGTGTGTAATTGATGCTAAAACACAATTCTCACTCTCCTAATATAGCTGATTTTTGACAATGAACTGCATTTTTCATGTGAAGCATTTGATGTCATAAAGATGTAAACCTCACAAAGCAATTCTGTCACTGGTCAGTTTGCTTGACAGACATCTGACTTTAGCCAATGGAAACATGGTGACATGTAAATATGAAAGCACATTAGGACAAAATATGCAATAAGATAGAGGCAAAGGGAGATGGCTGCTGGGAATGTATTTATTTTTATCCCAGAACACCTTTAAATCTAAGTATTAATACTACGTTGATGTACTTTTCAAATTGGAGAGCTACTTTTTACTAAAAGTACATCTCCCTTATATAATTAAGTATAATGCAGACCTGCTCAAAAACTTAGTATAATTAAAGAAGTCTTATGCCATAAATGATGATGATGATGATGATGAGAGCTGCTTATGTGAATGTCTATAGTGGTTTTCTCTACCAGTGTCACTGTATTAGACAACTGTTATCAAACTTAGCAATAATGATGCATTAATCTGCCAATCAAGTGTGGAAGCTTGCTATGTGTATAGGCATAGTAAACACATATCATCATCATCCTCATTATCATTTATTTATATAGTGTCACTAATAGCGCAGCGCTGTACAGAGAACCCATTCACATCAGTCCCTACCCTATTGGAGCTTACAGTCTAAATTCCCTAATATAGACACACACTCACACACAGAGAGAGAGGGAGAGACTAGGGTCAATTTTGATAGCAGCCAATTAACCTAACAGTATGTTTTTTGGAGTGTGGGAGGAAACCGCAGCACCCGGAGGAAACCCACGCAAACACAGGGAGAACATACAAACTTCACACAGATAAGGCCATGGTTGATATAAGTACTGGCTCTGCTTACCATTGTCCAGTCTAGTACATAACTGTATTAATGCTGTGAAATATTATTACTTTGAATGCCTTAAATATGCAAGAGCGCATTTGGGTAAGTTTATGCTAATAAAAGATATATGCACTTTTCTTGCCTACCCATACTATTTAATAACCACCAAAAATTAAGCAATGTGTGGGCACTGCTTCCAGTTGAAATCAGTCTGTCTGTCTGTCTATCTATCTATCTATCTATCTATCTATCTATCTATCTATCTATCGGTCTGTCTATCTTTAAAACTGAAAGACATCCATTAAAAATACACAATGACAGCATATTTAGTGTGTAATTGATGCTAAAACACAATTCTCACTCTCCTAATATAGCTGATTTTTGACAATGAACTGCATTTTTCATGTGAAGCATTTGATGTCATAAAGATGTAAACCTCACAAAGCAATTCTGTCACTGGTCAGTTTGCTTGACAGACATCTGACTTTAGCCAATGGAAACATGGTGACATGTAAATATGAAAGCACATTAGGACAAAATATGCAATAAGATAGAGGCAAAGGGAGATGGCTGCTGGGAATGTATTTATTTTTATCCCAGAACACCTTTAAATCTAAGTATTAATACTACGTTGATGTACTTTTCAAATTGGAGAGCTACTTTTTACTAAAAGTACATCTCCCTTATATAATTAAGTATAATGCAGACCTGCTCAAAAGCTTAGTATAATTAAAGAAGTCTTATGCCATAAATGATGATGATGATGATGATGATGATGATGATTGATGATGATGAGGATGATGAGAGCTGCTTATGTGAATGTCTATAGTGGTTTTCTCTACCAGTGTCACTGTATTAGACAACTGTTATCAAACTTAGCAATAATGATGCATTAATCTGCCAATCAAGTGTGGAAGCTTGCTATGTGTATAGGCATAGTAAACACATATCATCATCATCCTCATTATCATTTATTTATATAGTGTCACTAATAGCGCAGCGCTGTACAGAGAACCCATTCACATCAGTCCCTACCCTATTGGAGCTTACAGTCTAAATTCCCTAATATAGACACACACTCACACACAGAGAGAGAGGGAGAGACTAGGGTCAATTTTGATAGCAGCCAATTAACCTAACAGTATGTTTTTTGGAGTGTGGGAGGAAACCGCAGCACCCGGAGGAAACCCACGCAAACACAGGGAGAACATACAAACTTCACACAGATAAGGCCATGGTTGATATAAGTACTGGCTCTGCTTACCATTGTCCAGTCTAGTACATAACTGTATTAATGCTGTGAAATATTATTACTTTGAATGCCTTAAATATGCAAGAGCGCATTTGGGTAAGTTTATGCTAATAAAAGATATATGCACTTTTCTTGCCTACCCATACTATTTAATAACCACCAAAAATTAAGCAATGTGTGGGCACTGCTTCCAGTTGAAATCAGTCTGTCTGTCTGTCTATCTATCTATCTATCTATCTATCTATCTATCTATCTATCTATCTATCGGTTTGTCTATCTTTAAAACTGAAAGACATCCATTAAAAATACACAATGACAGCATATTTAGTGTGTAATTGATGCTAAAACACAATTCTCACTCTCCTAATATAGCTGATTTTTGACAATGAACTGCATTTTTCATGTGAAGCATTTGATGTCATAAAGATGTAAACCTCACAAAGCAATTCTGTCACTGGTCAGTTTGCTTGACAGACATCTGACTTTAGCCAATGGAAACATGGTGACATGTAAATATGAAAGCACATTAGGACAAAATATGCAATAAGATAGAGGCAAAGGGAGATGGCTGCTGGGAATGTATTTATTTTTATCCCAGAACACCTTTAAATCTAAGTATTAATACTACGTTGATGTACTTTTCAAATTGGAGAGCTACTTTTTACTAAAAGTACATCTCCCTTATATAATTAAGTATAATGCAGACCTGCTCAAAAACTTAGTATAATTAAAGAAGTCTTATGCCATAAATGATGATGATGATGATGATGAGAGCTGCTTATGTGAATGTCTATAGTGGTTTTCTCTACCAGTGTCACTGTATTAGACAACTGTTATCAAACTTAGCAATAATGATGCATTAATCTGCCAATCAAGTGTGGAAGCTTGCTATGTGTATAGGCATAGTAAACACATATCATCATCATCCTCATTATCATTTATTTATATAGTGTCACTAATAGCGCAGCGCTGTACAGAGAACCCATTCACATCAGTCCCTACCCTATTGGAGCTTACAGTCTAAATTCCCTAATATAGACACACACTCACACACAGAGAGAGAGGGAGAGACTAGGGTCAATTTTGATAGCAGCCAATTAACCTAACAGTATGTTTTTTGGAGTGTGGGAGGAAACCGCAGCACCCGGAGGAAACCCACGCAAACACAGGGAGAACATACAAACTTCACACAGATAAGGCCATGGTTGATATAAGTACTGGCTCTGCTTACCATTGTCCAGTCTAGTACATAACTGTATTAATGCTGTGAAATATTATTACTTTGAATGCCTTAAATATGCAAGAGCGCATTTGGGTAAGTTTATGCTAATAAAAGATATATGCACTTTTCTTGCCTACCCATACTATTTAATAACCACCAAAAATTAAGCAATGTGTGGGCACTGCTTCCAGTTGAAATCAGTCTGTCTGTCTGTCTATCTATCTATCTATCTATCTATCTATCTATCTATCTATCTATCTATCTATCTATCTATCTATCTATCGGTTTGTCTATCTTTAAAACTGAAAGACATCCATTAAAAATACACAATGACAGCATATTTAGTGTGTAATTGATGCTAAAACACAATTCTCACTCTCCTAATATAGCTGATTTTTGACAATGAACTGCATTTTTCATGTGAAGCATTTGATGTCATAAAGATGTAAACCTCACAAAGCAATTCTGTCACTGGTCAGTTTGCTTGACAGACATCTGACTTTAGCCAATGGAAACATGGTGACATGTAAATATGAAAGCACATTAGGACAAAATATGCAATAAGATAGAGGCAAAGGGAGATGGCTGCTGGGAATGTATTTATTTTTATCCCAGAACACCTTTAAATCTAAGTATTAATACTACGTTGATGTACTTTTCAAATTGGAGAGCTACTTTTTACTAAAAGTACATCTCCCTTATATAATTAAGTATAATGCAGACCTGCTCAAAAACTTAGTATAATTAAAGAAGTCTTATGCCATAAATGATGATGATGATGATGATGAGAGCTGCTTATGTGAATGTCTATAGTGGTTTTCTCTACCAGTGTCACTGTATTAGACAACTGTTATCAAACTTAGCAATAATGATGCATTAATCTGCCAATCAAGTGTGGAAGCTTGCTATGTGTATAGGCATAGTAAACACATATCATCATCATCCTCATTATCATTTATTTATATAGTGTCACTAATAGCGCAGCGCTGTACAGAGAACCCATTCACATCAGTCCCTACCCTATTGGAGCTTACAGTCTAAATTCCCTAATATAGACACACACTCACACACAGAGAGAGAGGGAGAGACTAGGGTCAATTTTGATAGCAGCCAATTAACCTAACAGTATGTTTTTTGGAGTGTGGGAGGAAACCGCAGCACCCGGAGGAAACCCACGCAAACACAGGGAGAACATACAAACTTCACACAGATAAGGCCATGGTTGATATAAGTACTGGCTCTGCTTACCATTGTCCAGTCTAGTACATAACTGTATTAATGCTGTGAAATATTATTACTTTGAATGCCTTAAATATGCAAGAGCGCATTTGGGTAAGTTTATGCTAATAAAAGATATATGCACTTTTCTTGCCTACCCATACTATTTAATAACCACCAAAAATTAAGCAATGTGTGGGCACTGCTTCCAGTTGAAATCAGTCTGTCTGTCTGTCTATCTATCTATCTATCTATCTATCTATCTATCGGTTTGTCTATCTTTAAAACTGAAAGACATCCATTAAAAATACACAATGACAGCATATTTAGTGTGTAATTGATGCTAAAACACAATTCTCACTCTCCTAATATAGCTGATTTTTGACAATGAACTGCATTTTTCATGTGAAGCATTTGATGTCATAAAGATGTAAACCTCACAAAGCAATTCTGTCACTGGTCAGTTTGCTTGACAGACATCTGACTTTAGCCAATGGAAACATGGTGACATGTAAATATGAAAGCACATTAGGACAAAATATGCAATAAGATAGAGGCAAAGGGAGATGGCTGCTGGGAATGTATTTATTTTTATCCCAGAACACCTTTAAATCTAAGTATTAATACTACGTTGATGTACTTTTCAAATTGGAGAGCTACTTTTTACTAAAAGTACATCTCCCTTATATAATTAAGTATAATGCAGACCTGCTCAAAAACTTAGTATAATTAAAGAAGTCTTATGCCATAAATGATGATGATGATGATGATGAGAGCTGCTTATGTGAATGTCTATAGTGGTTTTCTCTACCAGTGTCACTGTATTAGACAACTGTTATCAAACTTAGCAATAATGATGCATTAATCTGCCAATCAAGTGTGGAAGCTTGCTATGTGTATAGGCATAGTAAACACATATCATCATCATCCTCATTATCATTTATTTATATAGTGTCACTAATAGCGCAGCGCTGTACAGAGAACCCATTCACATCAGTCCCTACCCTATTGGAGCTTACAGTCTAAATTCCCTAATATAGACACACACTCACACACAGACAGAGAGGGAGAGACTAGGGTCAATTTTGATAGCAGCCAATTAACCTAACAGTATGTTTTTTGGAGTGTGGGAGGAAACCGCAGCACCCGGAGGAAACCCACGCAAACACAGGGAGAACATACAAACTTCACACAGATAAGGCCATGGTTGATATAAGTACTGGCTCTGCTTACCATTGTCCAGTCTAGTACATAACTGTATTAATGCTGTGAAATATTATTACTTTGAATGCCTTAAATATGCAAGAGCGCATTTGGGTAAGTTTATGCTAATAAAAGATATATGCACTTTTCTTGCCTACCCATACTATTTAATAACCACCAAAAATTAAGCAATGTGTGGGCACTGCTTCCAGTTGAAATCAGTCTGTCTGTCTGTCTATCTATCTATCTATCTATCTATCTATCTATCTATCTATCTATCTATCTATCTATCGGTTTGTCTATCTTTAAAACTGAAAGACATCCATTAAAAATACACAATGACAGCATATTTAGTGTGTAATTGATGCTAAAACACAATTCTCACTCTCCTAATATAGCTGATTTTTGACAATGAACTGCATTTTTCATGTGAAGCATTTGATGTCATAAAGATGTAAACCTCACAAAGCAATTCTGTCACTGGTCAGTTTGCTTGACAGACATCTGACTTTAGCCAATGGAAACATGGTGACATGTAAATATGAAAGCACATTAGGACAAAATATGCAATAAGATAGAGGCAAAGGGAGATGGCTGCTGGGAATGTATTTATTTTTATCCCAGAACACCTTTAAATCTAAGTATTAATACTACGTTGATGTACTTTTCAAATTGGAGAGCTACTTTTTACTAAAAGTACATCTCCCTTATATAATTAAGTATAATGCAGACCTGCTCAAAAACTTAGTATAATTAAAGAAGTCTTATGCCATAAATGATGATGATGATGATGATGAGAGCTGCTTATGTGAATGTCTATAGTGGTTTTCTCTACCAGTGTCACTGTATTAGACAACTGTTATCAAACTTAGCAATAATGATGCATTAATCTGCCAATCAAGTGTGGAAGCTTGCTATGTGTATAGGCATAGTAAACACATATCATCATCATCCTCATTATCATTTATTTATATAGTGTCACTAATAGCGCAGCGCTGTACAGAGAACCCATTCACATCAGTCCCTACCCTATTGGAGCTTACAGTCTAAATTCCCTAATATAGACACACACTCACACACAGAGAGAGAGGGAGAGACTAGGGTCAATTTTGATAGCAGCCAATTAACCTAACAGTATGTTTTTTGGAGTGTGGGAGGAAACCGCAGCACCCGGAGGAAACCCACGCAAACACAGGGAGAACATACAAACTTCACACAGATAAGGCCATGGTTGATATAAGTACTGGCTCTGCTTACCATTGTCCAGTCTAGTACATAACTGTATTAATGCTGTGAAATATTATTACTTTGAATGCCTTAAATATGCAAGAGCGCATTTGGGTAAGTTTATGCTAATAAAAGATATATGCACTTTTCTTGCCTACCCATACTATTTAATAACCACCAAAAATTAAGCAATGTGTGGGCACTGCTTCCAGTTGAAATCAGTCTGTCTGTCTGTCTATCTATCTATCTATCTATCTATCTATCTATCTATCTATCTATCGGTTTGTCTATCTTTAAAACTGAAAGACATCCATTAAAAATACACAATGACAGCATATTTAGTGTGTAATTGATGCTAAAACACAATTCTCACTCTCCTAATATAGCTGATTTTTGACAATGAACTGCATTTTTCATGTGAAGCATTTGATGTCATAAAGATGTAAACCTCACAAAGCAATTCTGTCACTGGTCAGTTTGCTTGACAGACATCTGACTTTAGCCAATGGAAACATGGTGACATGTAAATATGAAAGCACATTAGGACAAAATATGCAATAAGATAGAGGCAAAGGGAGATGGCTGCTGGGAATGTATTTATTTTTATCCCAGAACACCTTTAAATCTAAGTATTAATACTACGTTGATGTACTTTTCAAATTGGAGAGCTACTTTTTACTAAAAGTACATCTCCCTTATATAATTAAGTATAATGCAGACCTGCTCAAAAACTTAGTATAATTAAAGAAGTCTTATGCCATAAATGATGATGATGATGATGATGAGAGCTGCTTATGTGAATGTCTATAGTGGTTTTCTCTACCAGTGTCACTGTATTAGACAACTGTTATCAAACTTAGCAATAATGATGCATTAATCTGCCAATCAAGTGTGGAAGCTTGCTATGTGTATAGGCATAGTAAACACATATCATCATCATCCTCATTATCATTTATTTATATAGTGTCACTAATAGCGCAGCGCTGTACAGAGAACCCATTCACATCAGTCCCTACCCTATTGGAGCTTACAGTCTAAATTCCCTAATATAGACACACACTCACACACAGAGAGAGAGGGAGAGACTAGGGTCAATTTTGATAGCAGCCAATTAACCTAACAGTATGTTTTTTGGAGTGTGGGAGGAAACCGCAGCACCCGGAGGAAACCCACGCAAACACAGGGAGAACATACAAACTTCACACAGATAAGGCCATGGTTGATATAAGTACTGGCTCTGCTTACCATTGTCCAGTCTAGTACATAACTGTATTAATGCTGTGAAATATTATTACTTTGAATGCCTTAAATATGCAAGAGCGCATTTGGGTAAGTTTATGCTAATAAAAGATATATGCACTTTTCTTGCCTACCCATACTATTTAATAACCACCAAAAATTAAGCAATGTGTGGGCACTGCTTCCAGTTGAAATCAGTCTGTCTGTCTGTCTATCTATCTATCTATCTATCTATCTATCTATCTATCTATCTATCGGTTTGTCTATCTTTAAAACTGAAAGACATCCATTAAAAATACACAATGACAGCATATTTAGTGTGTAATTGATGCTAAAACACAATTCTCACTCTCCTAATATAGCTGATTTTTGACAATGAACTGCATTTTTCATGTGAAGCATTTGATGTCATAAAGATGTAAACCTCACAAAGCAATTCTGTCACTGGTCAGTTTGCTTGACAGACATCTGACTTTAGCCAATGGAAACATGGTGACATGTAAATATGAAAGCACATTAGGACAAAATATGCAATAAGATAGAGGCAAAGGGAGATGGCTGCTGGGAATGTATTTATTTTTATCCCAGAACACCTTTAAATCTAAGTATTAATACTACGTTGATGTACTTTTCAAATTGGAGAGCTACTTTTTACTAAAAGTACATCTCCCTTATATAATTAAGTATAATGCAGACCTGCTCAAAAACTTAGTATAATTAAAGAAGTCTTATGCCATAAATGATGATGATGATGATGATGAGAGCTGCTTATGTGAATGTCTATAGTGGTTTTCTCTACCAGTGTCACTGTATTAGACAACTGTTATCAAACTTAGCAATAATGATGCATTAATCTGCCAATCAAGTGTGGAAGCTTGCTATGTGTATAGGCATAGTAAACACATATCATCATCATCCTCATTATCATTTATTTATATAGTGTCACTAATAGCGCAGCGCTGTACAGAGAACCCATTCACATCAGTCCCTACCCTATTGGAGCTTACAGTCTAAATTCCCTAATATAGACACACACTCACACACAGAGAGAGAGGGAGAGACTAGGGTCAATTTTGATAGCAGCCAATTAACCTAACAGTATGTTTTTTGGAGTGTGGGAGGAAACCGCAGCACCCGGAGGAAACCCACGCAAACACAGGGAGAACATACAAACTTCACACAGATAAGGCCATGGTTGATATAAGTACTGGCTCTGCTTACCATTGTCCAGTCTAGTACATAACTGTATTAATGCTGTGAAATATTATTACTTTGAATGCCTTAAATATGCAAGAGCGCATTTGGGTAAGTTTATGCTAATAAAAGATATATGCACTTTTCTTGCCTACCCATACTATTTAATAACCACCAAAAATTAAGCAATGTGTGGGCACTGCTTCCAGTTGAAATCAGTCTGTCTGTCTGTCTATCTATCTATCTATCTATCTATCTATCTATCTATCTATCTATCTATCTATCGGTTTGTCTATCTTTAAAACTGAAAGACATCCATTAAAAATACACAATGACAGCATATTTAGTGTGTAATTGATGCTAAAACACAATTCTCACTCTCCTAATATAGCTGATTTTTGACAATGAACTGCATTTTTCATGTGAAGCATTTGATGTCATAAAGATGTAAACCTCACAAAGCAATTCTGTCACTGGTCAGTTTGCTTGACAGACATCTGACTTTAGCCAATGGAAACATGGTGACATGTAAATATGAAAGCACATTAGGACAAAATATGCAATAAGATAGAGGCAAAGGGAGATGGCTGCTGGGAATGTATTTATTTTTATCCCAGAACACCTTTAAATCTAAGTATTAATACTACGTTGATGTACTTTTCAAATTGGAGAGCTACTTTTTACTAAAAGTACATCTCCCTTATATAATTAAGTATAATGCAGACCTGCTCAAAAACTTAGTATAATTAAAGAAGTCTTATGCCATAAATGATGATGATGATGATGATGAGAGCTGCTTATGTGAATGTCTATAGTGGTTTTCTCTACCAGTGTCACTGTATTAGACAACTGTTATCAAACTTAGCAATAATGATGCATTAATCTGCCAATCAAGTGTGGAAGCTTGCTATGTGTATAGGCATAGTAAACACATATCATCATCATCCTCATTATCATTTATTTATATAGTGTCACTAATAGCGCAGCGCTGTACAGAGAACCCATTCACATCAGTCCCTACCCTATTGGAGCTTACAGTCTAAATTCCCTAATATAGACACACACTCACACACAGAGAGAGAGGGAGAGACTAGGGTCAATTTTGATAGCAGCCAATTAACCTAACAGTATGTTTTTTGGAGTGTGGGAGGAAACCGCAGCACCCGGAGGAAACCCACGCAAACACAGGGAGAACATACAAACTTCACACAGATAAGGCCATGGTTGATATAAGTACTGGCTCTGCTTACCATTGTCCAGTCTAGTACATAACTGTATTAATGCTGTGAAATATTATTACTTTGAATGCCTTAAATATGCAAGAGCGCATTTGGGTAAGTTTATGCTAATAAAAGATATATGCACTTTTCTTGCCTACCCATACTATTTAATAACCACCAAAAATTAAGCAATGTGTGGGCACTGCTTCCAGTTGAAATCAGTCTGTCTGTCTGTCTATCTATCTATCTATCTATCTATCTATCTATCTATCTATCTATCTATCGGTTTGTCTATCTTTAAAACTGAAAGACATCCATTAAAAATACACAATGACAGCATATTTAGTGTGTAATTGATGCTAAAACACAATTCTCACTCTCCTAATATAGCTGATTTTTGACAATGAACTGCATTTTTCATGTGAAGCATTTGATGTCATAAAGATGTAAACCTCACAAAGCAATTCTGTCACTGGTCAGTTTGCTTGACAGACATCTGACTTTAGCCAATGGAAACATGGTGACATGTAAATATGAAAGCACATTAGGACAAAATATGCAATAAGATAGAGGCAAAGGGAGATGGCTGCTGGGAATGTATTTATTTTTATCCCAGAACACCTTTAAATCTAAGTATTAATACTACGTTGATGTACTTTTCAAATTGGAGAGCTACTTTTTACTAAAAGTACATCTCCCTTATATAATTAAGTATAATGCAGACCTGCTCAAAAACTTAGTATAATTAAAGAAGTCTTATGCCATAAATGATGATGATGATGATGATGAGAGCTGCTTATGTGAATGTCTATAGTGGTTTTCTCTACCAGTGTCACTGTATTAGACAACTGTTATCAAACTTAGCAATAATGATGCATTAATCTGCCAATCAAGTGTGGAAGCTTGCTATGTGTATAGGCATAGTAAACACATATCATCATCATCCTCATTATCATTTATTTATATAGTGTCACTAATAGCGCAGCGCTGTACAGAGAACCCATTCACATCAGTCCCTACCCTATTGGAGCTTACAGTCTAAATTCCCTAATATAGACACACACTCACACACAGAGAGAGAGGGAGAGACTAGGGTCAATTTTGATAGCAGCCAATTAACCTAACAGTATGTTTTTTGGAGTGTGGGAGGAAACCGCAGCACCCGGAGGAAACCCACGCAAACACAGGGAGAACATACAAACTTCACACAGATAAGGCCATGGTTGATATAAGTACTGGCTCTGCTTACCATTGTCCAGTCTAGTACATAACTGTATTAATGCTGTGAAATATTATTACTTTGAATGCCTTAAATATGCAAGAGCGCATTTGGGTAAGTTTATGCTAATAAAAGATATATGCACTTTTCTTGCCTACCCATACTATTTAATAACCACCAAAAATTAAGCAATGTGTGGGCACTGCTTCCAGTTGAAATCAGTCTGTCTGTCTGTCTATCTATCTATCTATCTATCTATCTATCTATCTATCTATCGGTTTGTCTATCTTTAAAACTGAAAGACATCCATTAAAAATACACAATGACAGCATATTTAGTGTGTAATTGATGCTAAAACACAATTCTCACTCTCCTAATATAGCTGATTTTTGACAATGAACTGCATTTTTCATGTGAAGCATTTGATGTCATAAAGATGTAAACCTCACAAAGCAATTCTGTCACTGGTCAGTTTGCTTGACAGACATCTGACTTTAGCCAATGGAAACATGGTGACATGTAAATATGAAAGCACATTAGGACAAAATATGCAATAAGATAGAGGCAAAGGGAGATGGCTGCTGGGAATGTATTTATTTTTATCCCAGAACACCTTTAAATCTAAGTATTAATACTACGTTGATGTACTTTTCAAATTGGAGAGCTACTTTTTACTAAAAGTACATCTCCCTTATATAATTAAGTATAATGCAGACCTGCTCAAAAACTTAGTATAATTAAAGAAGTCTTATGCCATAAATGATGATGATGATGATGATGAGAGCTGCTTATGTGAATGTCTATAGTGGTTTTCTCTACCAGTGTCACTGTATTAGACAACTGTTATCAAACTTAGCAATAATGATGCATTAATCTGCCAATCAAGTGTGGAAGCTTGCTATGTGTATAGGCATAGTAAACACATATCATCATCATCCTCATTATCATTTATTTATATAGTGTCACTAATAGCGCAGCGCTGTACAGAGAACCCATTCACATCAGTCCCTACCCTATTGGAGCTTACAGTCTAAATTCCCTAATATAGACACACACTCACACACAGACAGAGAGGGAGAGACTAGGGTCAATTTTGATAGCAGCCAATTAACCTAACAGTATGTTTTTTGGAGTGTGGGAGGAAACCGCAGCACCCGGAGGAAACCCACGCAAACACAGGGAGAACATACAAACTTCACACAGATAAGGCCATGGTTGATATAAGTACTGGCTCTGCTTACCATTGTCCAGTCTAGTACATAACTGTATTAATGCTGTGAAATATTATTACTTTGAATGCCTTAAATATGCAAGAGCGCATTTGGGTAAGTTTATGCTAATAAAAGATATATGCACTTTTCTTGCCTACCCATACTATTTAATAACCACCAAAAATTAAGCAATGTGTGGGCACTGCTTCCAGTTGAAATCAGTCTGTCTGTCTGTCTATCTATCTATCTATCTATCTATCTATCTATCTATCTATCTATCTATCGGTTTGTCTATCTTTAAAACTGAAAGACATCCATTAAAAATACACAATGACAGCATATTTAGTGTGTAATTGATGCTAAAACACAATTCTCACTCTCCTAATATAGCTGATTTTTGACAATGAACTGCATTTTTCATGTGAAGCATTTGATGTCATAAAGATGTAAACCTCACAAAGCAATTCTGTCACTGGTCAGTTTGCTTGACAGACATCTGACTTTAGCCAATGGAAACATGGTGACATGTAAATATGAAAGCACATTAGGACAAAATATGCAATAAGATAGAGGCAAAGGGAGATGGCTGCTGGGAATGTATTTATTTTTATCCCAGAACACCTTTAAATCTAAGTATTAATACTACGTTGATGTACTTTTCAAATTGGAGAGCTACTTTTTACTAAAAGTACATCTCCCTTATATAATTAAGTATAATGCAGACCTGCTCAAAAACTTAGTATAATTAAAGAAGTCTTATGCCATAAATGATGATGATGATGATGATGAGAGCTGCTTATGTGAATGTCTATAGTGGTTTTCTCTACCAGTGTCACTGTATTAGACAACTGTTATCAAACTTAGCAATAATGATGCATTAATCTGCCAATCAAGTGTGGAAGCTTGCTATGTGTATAGGCATAGTAAACACATATCATCATCATCCTCATTATCATTTATTTATATAGTGTCACTAATAGCGCAGCGCTGTACAGAGAACCCATTCACATCAGTCCCTACCCTATTGGAGCTTACAGTCTAAATTCCCTAATATAGACACACACTCACACACAGAGAGAGAGGGAGAGACTAGGGTCAATTTTGATAGCAGCCAATTAACCTAACAGTATGTTTTTTGGAGTGTGGGAGGAAACCGCAGCACCCGGAGGAAACCCACGCAAACACAGGGAGAACATACAAACTTCACACAGATAAGGCCATGGTTGATATAAGTACTGGCTCTGCTTACCATTGTCCAGTCTAGTACATAACTGTATTAATGCTGTGAAATATTATTACTTTGAATGCCTTAAATATGCAAGAGCGCATTTGGGTAAGTTTATGCTAATAAAAGATATATGCACTTTTCTTGCCTACCCATACTATTTAATAACCACCAAAAATTAAGCAATGTGTGGGCACTGCTTCCAGTTGAAATCAGTCTGTCTGTCTGTCTATCTATCTATCTATCTATCTATCTATCTATCTATCTATCTATCTATCGGTTTGTCTATCTTTAAAACTGAAAGACATCCATTAAAAATACACAATGACAGCATATTTAGTGTGTAATTGATGCTAAAACACAATTCTCACTCTCCTAATATAGCTGATTTTTGACAATGAACTGCATTTTTCATGTGAAGCATTTGATGTCATAAAGATGTAAACCTCACAAAGCAATTCTGTCACTGGTCAGTTTGCTTGACAGACATCTGACTTTAGCCAATGGAAACATGGTGACATGTAAATATGAAAGCACATTAGGACAAAATATGCAATAAGATAGAGGCAAAGGGAGATGGCTGCTGGGAATGTATTTATTTTTATCCCAGAACACCTTTAAATCTAAGTATTAATACTACGTTGATGTACTTTTCAAATTGGAGAGCTACTTTTTACTAAAAGTACATCTCCCTTATATAATTAAGTATAATGCAGACCTGCTCAAAAACTTAGTATAATTAAAGAAGTCTTATGCCATAAATGATGATGATGATGATGATGAGAGCTGCTTATGTGAATGTCTATAGTGGTTTTCTCTACCAGTGTCACTGTATTAGACAACTGTTATCAAACTTAGCAATAATGATGCATTAATCTGCCAATCAAGTGTGGAAGCTTGCTATGTGTATAGGCATAGTAAACACATATCATCATCATCCTCATTATCATTTATTTATATAGTGTCACTAATAGCGCAGCGCTGTACAGAGAACCCATTCACATCAGTCCCTACCCTATTGGAGCTTACAGTCTAAATTCCCTAATATAGACACACACTCACACACAGACAGAGAGGGAGAGACTAGGGTCAATTTTGATAGCAGCCAATTAACCTAACAGTATGTTTTTTGGAGTGTGGGAGGAAACCGCAGCACCCGGAGGAAACCCACGCAAACACAGGGAGAACATACAAACTTCACACAGATAAGGCCATGGTTGATATAAGTACTGGCTCTGCTTACCATTGTCCAGTCTAGTACATAACTGTATTAATGCTGTGAAATATTATTACTTTGAATGCCTTAAATATGCAAGAGCGCATTTGGGTAAGTTTATGCTAATAAAAGATATATGCACTTTTCTTGCCTACCCATACTATTTAATAACCACCAAAAATTAAGCAATGTGTGGGCACTGCTTCCAGTTGAAATCAGTCTGTCTGTCTGTCTATCTATCTATCTATCTATCTATCTATCTATCTATCTATCTATCTATCGGTTTGTCTATCTTTAAAACTGAAAGACATCCATTAAAAATACACAATGACAGCATATTTAGTGTGTAATTGATGCTAAAACACAATTCTCACTCTCCTAATATAGCTGATTTTTGACAATGAACTGCATTTTTCATGTGAAGCATTTGATGTCATAAAGATGTAAACCTCACAAAGCAATTCTGTCACTGGTCAGTTTGCTTGACAGACATCTGACTTTAGCCAATGGAAACATGGTGACATGTAAATATGAAAGCACATTAGGACAAAATATGCAATAAGATAGAGGCAAAGGGAGATGGCTGCTGGGAATGTATTTATTTTTATCCCAGAACACCTTTAAATCTAAGTATTAATACTACGTTGATGTACTTTTCAAATTGGAGAGCTACTTTTTACTAAAAGTACATCTCCCTTATATAATTAAGTATAATGCAGACCTGCTCAAAAACTTAGTATAATTAAAGAAGTCTTATGCCATAAATGATGATGATGATGATGATGAGAGCTGCTTATGTGAATGTCTATAGTGGTTTTCTCTACCAGTGTCACTGTATTAGACAACTGTTATCAAACTTAGCAATAATGATGCATTAATCTGCCAATCAAGTGTGGAAGCTTGCTATGTGTATAGGCATAGTAAACACATATCATCATCATCCTCATTATCATTTATTTATATAGTGTCACTAATAGCGCAGCGCTGTACAGAGAACCCATTCACATCAGTCCCTACCCTATTGGAGCTTACAGTCTAAATTCCCTAATATAGACACACACTCACACACAGAGAGAGAGGGAGAGACTAGGGTCAATTTTGATAGCAGCCAATTAACCTAACAGTATGTTTTTTGGAGTGTGGGAGGAAACCGCAGCACCCGGAGGAAACCCACGCAAACACAGGGAGAACATACAAACTTCACACAGATAAGGCCATGGTTGATATAAGTACTGGCTCTGCTTACCATTGTCCAGTCTAGTACATAACTGTATTAATGCTGTGAAATATTATTACTTTGAATGCCTTAAATATGCAAGAGCGCATTTGGGTAAGTTTATGCTAATAAAAGATATATGCACTTTTCTTGCCTACCCATACTATTTAATAACCACCAAAAATTAAGCAATGTGTGGGCACTGCTTCCAGTTGAAATCAGTCTGTCTGTCTGTCTATCTATCTATCTATCTATCTATCTATCTATCTATCTATCTATCGGTTTGTCTATCTTTAAAACTGAAAGACATCCATTAAAAATACACAATGACAGCATATTTAGTGTGTAATTGATGCTAAAACACAATTCTCACTCTCCTAATATAGCTGATTTTTGACAATGAACTGCATTTTTCATGTGAAGCATTTGATGTCATAAAGATGTAAACCTCACAAAGCAATTCTGTCACTGGTCAGTTTGCTTGACAGACATCTGACTTTAGCCAATGGAAACATGGTGACATGTAAATATGAAAGCACATTAGGACAAAATATGCAATAAGATAGAGGCAAAGGGAGATGGCTGCTGGGAATGTATTTATTTTTATCCCAGAACACCTTTAAATCTAAGTATTAATACTACGTTGATGTACTTTTCAAATTGGAGAGCTACTTTTTACTAAAAGTACATCTCCCTTATATAATTAAGTATAATGCAGACCTGCTCAAAAACTTAGTATAATTAAAGAAGTCTTATGCCATAAATGATGATGATGATGATGATGAGAGCTGCTTATGTGAATGTCTATAGTGGTTTTCTCTACCAGTGTCACTGTATTAGACAACTGTTATCAAACTTAGCAATAATGATGCATTAATCTGCCAATCAAGTGTGGAAGCTTGCTATGTGTATAGGCATAGTAAACACATATCATCATCATCCTCATTATCATTTATTTATATAGTGTCACTAATAGCGCAGCGCTGTACAGAGAACCCATTCACATCAGTCCCTACCCTATTGGAGCTTACAGTCTAAATTCCCTAATATAGACACACACTCACACACAGACAGAGAGGGAGAGACTAGGGTCAATTTTGATAGCAGCCAATTAACCTAACAGTATGTTTTTTGGAGTGTGGGAGGAAACCGCAGCACCCGGAGGAAACCCACGCAAACACAGGGAGAACATACAAACTTCACACAGATAAGGCCATGGTTGATATAAGTACTGGCTCTGCTTACCATTGTCCAGTCTAGTACATAACTGTATTAATGCTGTGAAATATTATTACTTTGAATGCCTTAAATATGCAAGAGCGCATTTGGGTAAGTTTATGCTAATAAAAGATATATGCACTTTTCTTGCCTACCCATACTATTTAATAACCACCAAAAATTAAGCAATGTGTGGGCACTGCTTCCAGTTGAAATCAGTCTGTCTGTCTGTCTATCTATCTATCTATCTATCTATCTATCTATCTATCTATCTATCTATCTATCTATCTATCTATCGGTTTGTCTATCTTTAAAACTGAAAGACATCCATTAAAAATACACAATGACAGCATATTTAGTGTGTAATTGATGCTAAAACACAATTCTCACTCTCCTAATATAGCTGATTTTTGACAATGAACTGCATTTTTCATGTGAAGCATTTGATGTCATAAAGATGTAAACCTCACAAAGCAATTCTGTCACTGGTCAGTTTGCTTGACAGACATCTGACTTTAGCCAATGGAAACATGGTGACATGTAAATATGAAAGCACATTAGGACAAAATATGCAATAAGATAGAGGCAAAGGGAGATGGCTGCTGGGAATGTATTTATTTTTATCCCAGAACACCTTTAAATCTAAGTATTAATACTACGTTGATGTACTTTTCAAATTGGAGAGCTACTTTTTACTAAAAGTACATCTCCCTTATATAATTAAGTATAATGCAGACCTGCTCAAAAACTTAGTATAATTAAAGAAGTCTTATGCCATAAATGATGATGATGATGATGATGAGAGCTGCTTATGTGAATGTCTATAGTGGTTTTCTCTACCAGTGTCACTGTATTAGACAACTGTTATCAAACTTAGCAATAATGATGCATTAATCTGCCAATCAAGTGTGGAAGCTTGCTATGTGTATAGGCATAGTAAACACATATCATCATCATCCTCATTATCATTTATTTATATAGTGTCACTAATAGCGCAGCGCTGTACAGAGAACCCATTCACATCAGTCCCTACCCTATTGGAGCTTACAGTCTAAATTCCCTAATATAGACACACACTCACACACAGAGAGAGAGGGAGAGACTAGGGTCAATTTTGATAGCAGCCAATTAACCTAACAGTATGTTTTTTGGAGTGTGGGAGGAAACCGCAGCACCCGGAGGAAACCCACGCAAACACAGGGAGAACATACAAACTTCACACAGATAAGGCCATGGTTGATATAAGTACTGGCTCTGCTTACCATTGTCCAGTCTAGTACATAACTGTATTAATGCTGTGAAATATTATTACTTTGAATGCCTTAAATATGCAAGAGCGCATTTGGGTAAGTTTATGCTAATAAAAGATATATGCACTTTTCTTGCCTACCCATACTATTTAATAACCACCAAAAATTAAGCAATGTGTGGGCACTGCTTCCAGTTGAAATCAGTCTGTCTGTCTGTCTATCTATCTATCTATCTATCTATCTATCTATCTATCTATCTATCTATCTATCTATCTATCTATCGGTTTGTCTATCTTTAAAACTGAAAGACATCCATTAAAAATACACAATGACAGCATATTTAGTGTGTAATTGATGCTAAAACACAATTCTCACTCTCCTAATATAGCTGATTTTTGACAATGAACTGCATTTTTCATGTGAAGCATTTGATGTCATAAAGATGTAAACCTCACAAAGCAATTCTGTCACTGGTCAGTTTGCTTGACAGACATCTGACTTTAGCCAATGGAAACATGGTGACATGTAAATATGAAAGCACATTAGGACAAAATATGCAATAAGATAGAGGCAAAGGGAGATGGCTGCTGGGAATGTATTTATTTTTATCCCAGAACACCTTTAAATCTAAGTATTAATACTACGTTGATGTACTTTTCAAATTGGAGAGCTACTTTTTACTAAAAGTACATCTCCCTTATATAATTAAGTATAATGCAGACCTGCTCAAAAACTTAGTATAATTAAAGAAGTCTTATGCCATAAATGATGATGATGATGATGATGAGAGCTGCTTATGTGAATGTCTATAGTGGTTTTCTCTACCAGTGTCACTGTATTAGACAACTGTTATCAAACTTAGCAATAATGATGCATTAATCTGCCAATCAAGTGTGGAAGCTTGCTATGTGTATAGGCATAGTAAACACATATCATCATCATCCTCATTATCATTTATTTATATAGTGTCACTAATAGCGCAGCGCTGTACAGAGAACCCATTCACATCAGTCCCTACCCTATTGGAGCTTACAGTCTAAATTCCCTAATATAGACACACACTCACACACAGACAGAGAGGGAGAGACTAGGGTCAATTTTGATAGCAGCCAATTAACCTAACAGTATGTTTTTTGGAGTGTGGGAGGAAACCGCAGCACCCGGAGGAAACCCACGCAAACACAGGGAGAACATACAAACTTCACACAGATAAGGCCATGGTTGATATAAGTACTGGCTCTGCTTACCATTGTCCAGTCTAGTACATAACTGTATTAATGCTGTGAAATATTATTACTTTGAATGCCTTAAATATGCAAGAGCGCATTTGGGTAAGTTTATGCTAATAAAAGATATATGCACTTTTCTTGCCTACCCATACTATTTAATAACCACCAAAAATTAAGCAATGTGTGGGCACTGCTTCCAGTTGAAATCAGTCTGTCTGTCTGTCTATCTATCTATCTATCTATCTATCTATCTATCTATCTATCTATCTATCTATCTATCTATCTATCTATCGGTTTGTCTATCTTTAAAACTGAAAGACATCCATTAAAAATACACAATGACAGCATATTTAGTGTGTAATTGATGCTAAAACACAATTCTCACTCTCCTAATATAGCTGATTTTTGACAATGAACTGCATTTTTCATGTGAAGCATTTGATGTCATAAAGATGTAAACCTCACAAAGCAATTCTGTCACTGGTCAGTTTGCTTGACAGACATCTGACTTTAGCCAATGGAAACATGGTGACATGTAAATATGAAAGCACATTAGGACAAAATATGCAATAAGATAGAGGCAAAGGGAGATGGCTGCTGGGAATGTATTTATTTTTATCCCAGAACACCTTTAAATCTAAGTATTAATACTACGTTGATGTACTTTTCAAATTGGAGAGCTACTTTTTACTAAAAGTACATCTCCCTTATATAATTAAGTATAATGCAGACCTGCTCAAAAACTTAGTATAATTAAAGAAGTCTTATGCCATAAATGATGATGATGATGATGATGAGAGCTGCTTATGTGAATGTCTATAGTGGTTTTCTCTACCAGTGTCACTGTATTAGACAACTGTTATCAAACTTAGCAATAATGATGCATTAATCTGCCAATCAAGTGTGGAAGCTTGCTATGTGTATAGGCATAGTAAACACATATCATCATCATCCTCATTATCATTTATTTATATAGTGTCACTAATAGCGCAGCGCTGTACAGAGAACCCATTCACATCAGTCCCTACCCTATTGGAGCTTACAGTCTAAATTCCCTAATATAGACACACACTCACACACAGACAGAGAGGGAGAGACTAGGGTCAATTTTGATAGCAGCCAATTAACCTAACAGTATGTTTTTTGGAGTGTGGGAGGAAACCGCAGCACCCGGAGGAAACCCACGCAAACACAGGGAGAACATACAAACTTCACACAGATAAGGCCATGGTTGATATAAGTACTGGCTCTGCTTACCATTGTCCAGTCTAGTACATAACTGTATTAATGCTGTGAAATATTATTACTTTGAATGCCTTAAATATGCAAGAGCGCATTTGGGTAAGTTTATGCTAATAAAAGATATATGCACTTTTCTTGCCTACCCATACTATTTAATAACCACCAAAAATTAAGCAATGTGTGGGCACTGCTTCCAGTTGAAATCAGTCTGTCTGTCTGTCTATCTATCTATCTATCTATCTATCTATCTATCTATCTATCGGTTTGTCTATCTTTAAAACTGAAAGACATCCATTAAAAATACACAATGACAGCATATTTAGTGTGTAATTGATGCTAAAACACAATTCTCACTCTCCTAATATAGCTGATTTTTGACAATGAACTGCATTTTTCATGTGAAGCATTTGATGTCATAAAGATGTAAACCTCACAAAGCAATTCTGTCACTGGTCAGTTTGCTTGACAGACATCTGACTTTAGCCAATGGAAACATGGTGACATGTAAATATGAAAGCACATTAGGACAAAATATGCAATAAGATAGAGGCAAAGGGAGATGGCTGCTGGGAATGTATTTATTTTTATCCCAGAACACCTTTAAATCTAAGTATTAATACTACGTTGATGTACTTTTCAAATTGGAGAGCTACTTTTTACTAAAAGTACATCTCCCTGATATAATTAAGTATAATGCAGACCTGCTCAAAAACTTAGTATAATTAAAGAAGTCTTATGCCATAAATGATGATGATGATGATGATGAGAGCTGCTTATGTGAATGTCTATAGTGGTTTTCTCTACCAGTGTCACTGTATTAGACAACTGTTATCAAACTTAGCAATAATGATGCATTAATCTGCCAATCAAGTGTGGAAGCTTGCTATGTGTATAGGCATAGTAAACACATATCATCATCATCCTCATTATCATTTATTTATATAGTGTCACTAATAGCGCAGCGCTGTACAGAGAACCCATTCACATCAGTCCCTACCCTATTGGAGCTTACAGTCTAAATTCCCTAATATAGACACACACTCACACACAGAGAGAGAGGGAGAGACTAGGGTCAATTTTGATAGCAGCCAATTAACCTAACAGTATGTTTTTTGGAGTGTGGGAGGAAACCGCAGCACCCGGAGGAAACCCACGCAAACACAGGGAGAACATACAAACTTCACACAGATAAGGCCATGGTTGATATAAGTACTGGCTCTGCTTACCATTGTCCAGTCTAGTACATAACTGTATTAATGCTGTGAAATATTATTACTTTGAATGCCTTAAATATGCAAGAGCGCATTTGGGTAAGTTTATGCTAATAAAAGATATATGCACTTTTCTTGCCTACCCATACTATTTAATAACCACCAAAAATTAAGCAATGTGTGGGCACTGCTTCCAGTTGAAATCAGTCTGTCTGTCTGTCTATCTATCTATCTATCTATCTATCTATCTATCTATCTATCTATCTATCTATCTATCGGTTTGTCTATCTTTAAAACTGAAAGACATCCATTAAAAATACACAATGACAGCATATTTAGTGTGTAATTGATGCTAAAACACAATTCTCACTCTCCTAATATAGCTGATTTTTGACAATGAACTGCATTTTTCATGTGAAGCATTTGATGTCATAAAGATGTAAACCTCACAAAGCAATTCTGTCACTGGTCAGTTTGCTTGACAGACATCTGACTTTAGCCAATGGAAACATGGTGACATGTAAATATGAAAGCACATTAGGACAAAATATGCAATAAGATAGAGGCAAAGGGAGATGGCTGCTGGGAATGTATTTATTTTTATCCCAGAACACCTTTAAATCTAAGTATTAATACTACGTTGATGTACTTTTCAAATTGGAGAGCTACTTTTTACTAAAAGTACATCTCCCTTATATAATTAAGTATAATGCAGACCTGCTCAAAAACTTAGTATAATTAAAGAAGTCTTATGCCATAAATGATGATGATGATGATGATGAGAGCTGCTTATGTGAATGTCTATAGTGGTTTTCTCTACCAGTGTCACTGTATTAGACAACTGTTATCAAACTTAGCAATAATGATGCATTAATCTGCCAATCAAGTGTGGAAGCTTGCTATGTGTATAGGCATAGTAAACACATATCATCATCATCCTCATTATCATTTATTTATATAGTGTCACTAATAGCGCAGCGCTGTACAGAGAACCCATTCACATCAGTCCCTACCCTATTGGAGCTTACAGTCTAAATTCCCTAATATAGACACACACTCACACACAGACAGAGAGGGAGAGACTAGGGTCAATTTTGATAGCAGCCAATTAACCTAACAGTATGTTTTTTGGAGTGTGGGAGGAAACCGCAGCACCCGGAGGAAACCCACGCAAACACAGGGAGAACATACAAACTTCACACAGATAAGGCCATGGTTGATATAAGTACTGGCTCTGCTTACCATTGTCCAGTCTAGTACATAACTGTATTAATGCTGTGAAATATTATTACTTTGAATGCCTTAAATATGCAAGAGCGCATTTGGGTAAGTTTATGCTAATAAAAGATATATGCACTTTTCTTGCCTACCCATACTATTTAATAACCACCAAAAATTAAGCAATGTGTGGGCACTGCTTCCAGTTGAAATCAGTCTGTCTGTCTGTCTATCTATCTATCTATCTATCTATCTATCTATCTATCTATCTATCTATCTATCGGTTTGTCTATCTTTAAAACTGAAAGACATGCATTAAAAATACACAATGACAGCATATTTAGTGTGTAATTGATGCTAAAACACAATTCTCACTCTCCTAATATAGCTGATTTTTGACAATGAACTGCATTTTTCATGTGAAGCATTTGATGTCATAAAGATGTAAACCTCACAAAGCAATTCTGTCACTGGTCAGTTTGCTTGACAGACATCTGACTTTAGCCAATGGAAACATGGTGACATGTAAATATGAAAGCACATTAGGACAAAATATGCAATAAGATAGAGGCAAAGGGAGATGGCTGCTGGGAATGTATTTATTTTTATCCCAGAACACCTTTAAATCTAAGTATTAATACTACGTTGATGTACTTTTCAAATTGGAGAGCTACTTTTTACTAAAAGTACATCTCCCTTATATAATTAAGTATAATGCAGACCTGCTCAAAAACTTAGTATAATTAAAGAAGTCTTATGCCATAAATGATGATGATGATGATGATGAGAGCTGCTTATGTGAATGTCTATAGTGGTTTTCTCTACCAGTGTCACTGTATTAGACAACTGTTATCAAACTTAGCAATAATGATGCATTAATCTGCCAATCAAGTGTGGAAGCTTGCTATGTGTATAGGCATAGTAAACACATATCATCATCATCCTCATTATCATTTATTTATATAGTGTCACTAATAGCGCAGCGCTGTACAGAGAACCCATTCACATCAGTCCCTACCCTATTGGAGCTTACAGTCTAAATTCCCTAATATAGACACACACTCACACACAGACAGAGAGGGAGAGACTAGGGTCAATTTTGATAGCAGCCAATTAACCTAACAGTATGTTTTTTGGAGTGTGGGAGGAAACCGCAGCACCCGGAGGAAACCCACGCAAACACAGGGAGAACATACAAACTTCACACAGATAAGGCCATGGTTGATATAAGTACTGGCTCTGCTTACCATTGTCCAGTCTAGTACATAACTGTATTAATGCTGTGAAATATTATTACTTTGAATGCCTTAAATATGCAAGAGCGCATTTGGGTAAGTTTATGCTAATAAAAGATATATGCACTTTTCTTGCCTACCCATACTATTTAATAACCACCAAAAATTAAGCAATGTGTGGGCACTGCTTCCAGTTGAAATCAGTCTGTCTGTCTGTCTATCTATCTATCTATCTATCTATCTATCTATCTATCTATCTATCTATCTATCTATCTATCTATCTATCGGTTTGTCTATCTTTAAAACTGAAAGACATCCATTAAAAATACACAATGACAGCATATTTAGTGTGTAATTGATGCTAAAACACAATTCTCACTCTCCTAATATAGCTGATTTTTGACAATGAACTGCATTTTTCATGTGAAGCATTTGATGTCATAAAGATGTAAACCTCACAAAGCAATTCTG
Source organism: Mixophyes fleayi (assembly GCF_038048845.1). Lineage (NCBI taxonomy): Eukaryota > Metazoa > Chordata > Amphibia > Anura > Limnodynastidae > Mixophyes > Mixophyes fleayi. Next base: position 3,456 of record NW_027447042.1, on the reverse strand, counting down.
TCACTGGTCAGTTTGCTTGACAGACATCTGACTTTAGCCAATGGAAACATGGTGACATGTAAATATGAAAGCACATTAGGACAAAATATGCAATAAGATAGAGGCAAAGGGAGATGGCTGCTGGGAATGTATTTATTTTTATCCCAGAACACCTTTAAATCTAAGTATTAATACTACGTTGATGTACTTTTCAAATTGGAGAGCTACTTTTTACTAAAAGTACATCTCCCTTATATAATTAAGTATAATGCAGACCTGCTCAAAAACTTAGTATAATTAAAGAAGTCTTATGCCATAAATGATGATGATGATGATGATGAGAGCTGCTTATGTGAATGTCTATAGTGGTTTTCTCTACCAGTGTCACTGTATTAGACAACTGTTATCAAACTTAGCAATAATGATGCATTAATCTGCCAATCAAGTGTGGAAGCTTGCTATGTGTATAGGCATAGTAAACACATATCATCATCATCCTCATTATCATTTATTTATATAGTGTCACTAATAGCGCAGCGCTGTACAGAGAACCCATTCACATCAGTCCCTACCCTATTGGAGCTTACAGTCTAAATTCCCTAATATAGACACACACTCACACACAGACAGAGAGGGAGAGACTAGGGTCAATTTTGATAGCAGCCAATTAACCTAACAGTATGTTTTTTGGAGTGTGGGAGGAAACCGCAGCACCCGGAGGAAACCCACGCAAACACAGGGAGAACATACAAACTTCACACAGATAAGGCCATGGTTGATATAAGTACTGGCTCTGCTTACCATTGTCCAGTCTAGTACATAACTGTATTAATGCTGTGAAATATTATTACTTTGAATGCCTTAAATATGCAAGAGCGCATTTGGGTAAGTTTATGCTAATAAAAGATATATGCACTTTTCTTGCCTACCCATACTATTTAATAACCACCAAAAATTAAGCAATGTGTGGGCACTGCTTCCAGTTGAAATCAGTCTGTCTGTCTGTCTATCTATCTATCTATCTATCTATCTATCTATCTATCTATCTATCTATCTATCTATCTATCGGTTTGTCTATCTTTAAAACTGAAAGACATCCATTAAAAATACACAATGACAGCATATTTAGTGTGTAATTGATGCTAAAACACAATTCTCACTCTCCTAATATAGCTGATTTTTGACAATGAACTGCATTTTTCATGTGAAGCATTTGATGTCATAAAGATGTAAACCTCACAAAGCAATTCTGTCACTGGTCAGTTTGCTTGACAGACATCTGACTTTAGCCAATGGAAACATGGTGACATGTAAATATGAAAGCACATTAGGACAAAATATGCAATAAGATAGAGGCAAAGGGAGATGGCTGCTGGGAATGTATTTATTTTTATCCCAGAACACCTTTAAATCTAAGTATTAATACTACGTTGATGTACTTTTCAAATTGGAGAGCTACTTTTTACTAAAAGTACATCTCCCTTATATAATTAAGTATAATGCAGACCTGCTCAAAAACTTAGTATAATTAAAGAAGTCTTATGCCATAAATGATGATGATGATGATGATGAGAGCTGCTTATGTGAATGTCTATAGTGGTTTTCTCTACCAGTGTCACTGTATTAGACAACTGTTATCAAACTTAGCAATAATGATGCATTAATCTGCCAATCAAGTGTGGAAGCTTGCTATGTGTATAGGCATAGTAAACACATATCATCATCATCCTCATTATCATTTATTTATATAGTGTCACTAATAGCGCAGCGCTGTACAGAGAACCCATTCACATCAGTCCCTACCCTATTGGAGCTTACAGTCTAAATTCCCTAATATAGACACACACTCACACACAGAGAGAGAGGGAGAGACTAGGGTCAATTTTGATAGCAGCCAATTAACCTAACAGTATGTTTTTTGGAGTGTGGGAGGAAACCGCAGCACCCGGAGGAAACCCACGCAAACACAGGGAGAACATACAAACTTCACACAGATAAGGCCATGGTTGATATAAGTACTGGCTCTGCTTACCATTGTCCAGTCTAGTACATAACTGTATTAATGCTGTGAAATATTATTACTTTGAATGCCTTAAATATGCAAGAGCGCATTTGGGTAAGTTTATGCTAATAAAAGATATATGCACTTTTCTTGCCTACCCATACTATTTAATAACCACCAAAAATTAAGCAATGTGTGGGCACTGCTTCCAGTTGAAATCAGTCTGTCTGTCTGTCTATCTATCTATCTATCTATCTATCTATCTATCTATCTATCTATCTATCTATCGGTTTGTCTATCTTTAAAACTGAAAGACATCCATTAAAAATACACAATGACAGCATATTTAGTGTGTAATTGATGCTAAAACACAATTCTCACTCTCCTAATATAGCTGATTTTTGACAATGAACTGCATTTTTCATGTGAAGCATTTGATGTCATAAAGATGTAAACCTCACAAAGCAATTCTGTCACTGGTCAGTTTGCTTGACAGACATCTGACTTTAGCCAATGGAAACATGGTGACATGTAAATATGAAAGCACATTAGGACAAAATATGCAATAAGATAGAGGCAAAGGGAGATGGCTGCTGGGAATGTATTTATTTTTATCCAGAACACCTTTAAATCTAAGTATTAATACTACGTTGATGTACTTTTCAAATTGGAGAGCTACTTTTTACTAAAAGTACATCTCCCTTATATAATTAAGTATAATGCAGACCTGCTCAAAAACTTAGTATAATTAAAGAAGTCTTATGCCATAAATGATGATGATGATGATGATGAGAGCTGCTTATGTGAATGTCTATAGTGGTTTTCTCTACCAGTGTCACTGTATTAGACAACTGTTATCAAACTTAGCAATAATGATGCATTAATCTGCCAATCAAGTGTGGAAGCTTGCTATGTGTATAGGCATAGTAAACACATATCATCATCATCCTCATTATCATTTATTTATATAGTGTCACTAATAGCGCAGCGCTGTACAGAGAACCCATTCACATCAGTCCCTACCCTATTGGAGCTTACAGTCTAAATTCCCTAATATAGACACACACTCACACACAGACAGAGAGGGAGAGACTAGGGTCAATTTTGATAGCAGCCAATTAACCTAACAGTATGTTTTTTGGAGTGTGGGAGGAAACCGCAGCACCCGGAGGAAACCCACGCAAACACAGGGAGAACATACAAACTTCACACAGATAAGGCCATGGTTGATATAAGTACTGGCTCTGCTTACCATTGTCCAGTCTAGTACATAACTGTATTAATGCTGTGAAATATTATTACTTTGAATGCCTTAAATATGCAAGAGCGCATTTGGGTAAGTTTATGCTAATAAAAGATATATGCACTTTTCTTGCCTACCCATACTATTTAATAACCACCAAAAATTAAGCAATGTGTGGGCACTGCTTCCAGTTGAAATCAGTCTGTCTGTCTGTCTATCTATCTATCTATAG